>NC_087445.1:6666666-6969696 GCF_036321535.1 Camelus dromedarius | reverse complement strand
GAACAGAGAACAGATTGGTGGTTGCCAGAGGCCAGGGAAAATGGGTGAAGGTGGTCAAAAGGTACAAACTTCCAATTATAAGATAAATAAGTTCTGAGGATGCGATGTACAGCATAGTGACTACAGTCAACAATACTATATTGTTTATTTGAAGTTGCTAAGAGAGATCTTGAAATTTCCCGACACAAGAAAAAAAGAATTTGTAACTATGGGAGGTGATGTTAACTAAATTTATTGTGGTGATCATTTCACAATACAGACATGTATCAAATCATTATGTTGTATACCTTAAACTAATAAAAGCTTATGTCAGGTAGATCTCAATAAAACTGGTATATAGACATACAGATGGCATTTAAAGTCATGATATGGCTGGGCTCATCTCAGAAGGTGCAGACCTGGGAAGTAAGAGGTTGAGGAGAAGCAAAGGGGGCAATGAAGGAAGAGTAATGTCCTGGATGCTAAGAGTTTTAGGAGTGATTAACTGTGTCAAATCAAAGTGAGAAGAAATAACCACTGGACTTGACAACAGAGATGGGGCAAAGCCTAGGAGTCTAGTCATGGGAAAGAGGGGGACGACAAAGGGAGCTGGGGCATCCCCAACAGATGTGGGCTGAGCCGAGGCAAGGCTGGGTTACAGGGTAGGAGAAATCTCGAGGCTTGACTTTGCAACCTGTGATCAATGGAGAGGCCCCAGCCAGGACCTGTCATGGCCAACATGGTGGTGCTGGTGGGATGCCAGGATGGCCATCTTGCCCGGGCCTCACCTTCACTGAGCCACAGATTTAGACTTTTAATGTTGCTTCCAAATGGTTGTACATGTAGTCTTTTGTATTTTTGTTCATTAGAATGTCAAAATTTCAGAATACACAATTTTTATAACCATGTTCCTTCCATTTTTAATATGCCAGAAGTCTTAAGATGTGAGAGGCCTGGGTTTTACTCAGCCTTGGAGCAGGGCCAGGAGGAGGGTGAAGAAAGTGCAGGGTCCCTGGGAGGGTATACCTCAGGGACATCTCTGGCCTCACCCTAGTCCCACTGGCCCCAACCACTTCAGACACCACTAGATAGTGTGCCTGCTTCCTACCCCTGGGAGCCTCCACAGAAGTGGTGGGGGGTGGGGGGGGTCCTGGAGAAGGTAGACTGGAGAGGGGAACTCCTGCTCTGGGTGGAGGTGGGAATGATACCCTGGAAACTCAGAAAAAGCAGATGGAGAATGATTATAACTTTCAGCTCAAAAGTGGCTGCACACTGCCACCTCGTGGTCATCCAGGGTAGGACTCCCAGGACTGCTTCCAGAACGGCACTGGCAGGGAGCAAGACTGAGACACACACACCACCCCACTCAGCTCTGAATCTCTTACATTATGGCATTCAAACCTGGAGAGAATCTTACTAAACATGCTGATCTCAAGGCCTCATCCCAGAAGAACTGATCTGTGGGGACTGGGCATAATCTGTAGAGTCAACAAGCCTGCTGGGTGATTTCTGGGAACACTAATGTATATATCGTAAAAAAAAAGAAATACTGTCATAAACTGAATCACATGGCAAGGGAGAGCCCTTCCTGAGGCCCCTAAGAATTAGAGGTTTTCCTGCTGCTCAGACACAAAAAGAAATGAAACTGTTCAACAGGTCTTTATTAACAGACAGAGAATGCAGCAAGGGCAGTGTCTGGAAGCTGTGATGGGTGTGTGTGTTTGTGCGCGCGCAGAAAAGGATTTCTCTAGGCCAGAGATGGCCCCCTGGACCTAGGCCCACCCCTCCAGGTCCTCTCCCCAGCAGTGGGCCCTGAGCTGAGGTCAGCCTCCCCATCATACCCTGGAGGGAGGTTTGACCTCAGCATTTTCCACATTCTTCTGGTTCTCCAGCTAACTGGGTTGCAGAGAGTGGGAGACAGGTCATGAGGGTACTTGCATAGCAGGGAACAGAATGGGGTAAGGCATATGGTGAGGACAGGGAGGTGAAGGGGAATGGTATCATAGCTGCAGGTAAAGGGAGCCTCCAAAGGCAGCTCCTCTTCTCCCTTATCCGCCCCCCCCGCCAGTTGCTGCTGGGTTGAAGGGTCAGACCCAGGCAGTTTGTAATCGCCACTCCCACCCCTAACTCCAGAGCCCTGACTAGGGGCAGAGCTCTGGAAAGGCCTGAGTTAGTGAGTCAAGCTTGTGGTATGTGTGGTCGAACATGACTGGCCTTCTTGGTATACGTGGGGCTCCCTCTCTGGATGGGTGTGAACACGTGATGCTGCTGTACACAACGGATTCAGTATCTGAATGTGTGTCCTGTATGTTCCCATGAGTCTCTGTGTCTGGTTGTATAAGCATGTATGTTCCTGCTTGGACACCAGGAACTCAGTATCTGCATGTTGTGGGTACGTCCCTGTTTTTTCACCTGGGCTCCAGCAAGTGGATGCATGCGGGCCTGCCCGCTCCTGTCCATCCACAGGTTCTCCTTCAGGCCTGGCTGGTCAGGGGTCCTGGCCGAAGAGGTAGGTGGTGAGTTCAAGTCGGAGGCCCCGGGCATAGACTCGAAGAGTATAGAAGAGGGTGAGGAAGTCCTGGGTGCTGAAGATTGTGTCAGCCAACGCAAAGGCCAGTGTAGAAGGGATGACACCCCGGCCGTACTCCACCATCCATGTGTTTGGACCCCATTCCACAGCCGTTGCCTCACCAGGCCCATGTATCACTGTCTCCCCTAGGGGGACAGGGAGCACCCAGATGAGGAGACTGGCCCTGCCCTTCCATTGCTGCCACCTCCCTGGCCTGTGGGTTGTCTAGGAGTAGGGAGTGGCCTGGTTGCCCATCTGGAGGGGTAAGAGGCTAAGATGGCCACTCTTATACTTCCCTCTGTGGCATCACCTGACTCATGTCCTCTCTTGAGAGAAGGCTCACCTGGCCCTGCACCATGGTATGGGGTTATGGAAGTCTGCATTCCCAAGCCTCAATCATGTCAAGTGGAAGTTTAGCTAAACTTGGGCTGGGCCTGTTAGATAGGGAATGGTGAATATAAGACTTGTTGGGCTTTCTGAGAAATACAGCTGTTCAGTTACAATGCTGCTATGCTTGTAACACTCAACCTCAAACTTACTCAGAAGTCTAAATGTTTCATTATATAAAAAAGGGAAGGCAACTCTCTGCCTTGTCTTTAGGGGCCTAAATGCATTTCTGATTGCCCAACTGTCTCAATACTGGATGAGTAAAATAGTGTCTTGGCAGATAAAAATCAGACATAGTTAACAGGAAGCTGTTATGTTTTGTTCCCTTTTGACAGAGGAAAGCAACAGGGGCCTTCAACTCTGCCTCAACCAACCACCTGTAGCTTATCAGGGGGGCAAAGGAACCAGGAGGAAGGCCCCTCAAAGCACCCCTTTTCCATGCCATGACTCTTTTCCCCAACCATAGGCACCCCAGAATGAAGAGACCCACCTCTCTGGCAGAGCCACCCTACCCACCTGGGTAGAAGACCTCACTCTTGGTAGTGCCCTCTCTCCACTGGTGGAAGGTGCCAGAGATGATGGTATCCGAGATCTCAGCCCAGTAGCGCCCTGAAAAATAATCAAATGAACACTGAATATCTGGGTATCCACACCATCCCACGGCTTGGCCAAACATCAGAAAGAAGGGCACGGGCCCTTGTACAGCCCCAGCCTCCCAGTCCAGCCCGCCGCCAGGACTGACCTGAGTGGCCGCCAGAGCCCAGGGCGGTGCCAAAGAGCAGCACGTACTCGGACAGAGAGGCGTGCAGAAGGCACATGGCGCCCATCCAGCCTCCCGCGTTCACGAACACCCACTGCAGCTCCTCGTCGGGCAGCACGTGGCCTGGGTGCAGCCGCCGCAGCTCCACGATCAGCCGAGAGAAGGCCAGTTCGTGGTCCAGCCCTGGCGGGGGCAGAGGAACAAAGTTAGGGCCAGCACCGGTCCCAAACTGGGGAACGGTGCCCCCGAAACCTCCAACTTGGCCCGGCCCTCCCCAGCCCCCTGACCTCCACCCGTTCACTCACCCGCCCGCCCGCTCACCAGCCGGCTTACCCGCGTACTGCCGCGCCAGCTGCGCGATCTCTTCGTGCTGGAAGATGAAGCTCTGAGTGCCCAGCCGGAGCCAGACCACCTGGGCCAGCACAGCCGCGGCCGCCAGGAGCAGCGCGGCCCACGCCCACCGCCGGCCCACGGCCCACTGCATCCCCGCGGGCGGGCTGGCACAGCGCAGCGCAGGAGAGAGCTGCGGCCTGAGCCTGTGACCCTCACTGCCTCGGAGTCTGCGGCTCGCGGTCCACTACACGTTCCCTCGCCACCGCCGTGGTACGGCTCGCCCTGGCCAATCGGAACTGCTAGGGCACCGGGGCGCCGCCTCTCGGGTTGAACCATTACCTCGCGGGGAGCGGGGAGCCGGGGACGCCGAGGGGCGGGGCGGCGCCGCGCGCGTGAGGCGAGGGGGCGGGGCCAAACCCTCCTGGCTCCCCGCATTGGGGCGTCCTCCAGGCAGAGTCTCTCCAAGCGCTGTCCTCCGTGGGGAAGAGGGGTGGCGGTGAGACTCGGAATGGACTGGCCCGCCTGGGCTCACTGGTGAAGCAGGAGGGCCCGGAAGCAGAGCCTTCCGGGACTTGTGATGGTTAAGGGCCCCCTTTTGTAGCGCAGAAAGTGGGAGGAGGCTCTTCAACTTGGGAACGTTAAGGAAGGCGTTTTGGAGGCAGTGACACCTGAGCATTGTATTTAAGGAGAGAGATGCGAAGAGCATTCTAGTGAGCCAATGAAACCTACTCCAAGAGCAAAGGCACAGAGGAGAGACACAGCGTGGGGTCTTCTGGGGGCGTACAATTCATTCGTTATTCTGAAGCACAAGATGTGAGAGGAGGACCTTGTAAGCCAACTAAAAGTTATCAGCCGGGGAGTGATAAAGGAAGAGAAGCAAAAGAGAAAAGAGGCAGCATAGTGCAGTGAGACTGGGTTACACTGAACTGACTGGGTTAAAAGCCTGGCTCCTGCCACCTACTAGTAGTGTGATCTTAGGTAAGTTAATTAAACTCTTTATGACTCAGTTTTCTCATCTGTAAAATGAAATAAGTTAGTATTTATAAAGCAATTAGTGTCTGGCACCTGGTGTCATATGTGTTAGTTATATAAGTAAAACATAAAGGGAAGAGCACAGGAAGAGTGTAGGCACACACATGAGAGTAATGGAATGAAGGATCAACACAGCCAAATATAACTGAGTGGTCTTATAAAATGATGGGAAATGGTCATTGGGTTTCCCAGTAGGGCATGTAGGAGATGATGCTATACACTCACAAATCCATTCCATTTATTCCTGGGCAGCCAGGTTACATGCCAGTCTACTCTGTAGTTAGATGAGTCCACGTGATTGTGTTCTGGCCAATGAAATATGGGCAGAAATGATGTTCACCACTTTCAGGGCTGGGTCCTAAAATCTGTGAAATCTTGACATTCTCTCTCCTCCCTTATCTATTATCACAGTTACACACAATTAAGTAGTTGGTGGAGAATTCTGAATGCTGCCTGGGACAGAGCTCCCCCGCTCCCTGACAATGGACTGTGGTGCTAAGTCACTGAATTTGGGGGTTGTTTGTTACAGCAACTAAGATTATTTACCCTGACTATTACAGGGCAAAAGATGTGTTACAGTGTACTGTGCAGGTTAAGAGTAAAGGCCGGGAAGATGGACTATTTTTCTGAGAAACTTGACCAAGAAGGGAAAGATAAAGAAGGGATTATTTAGAGGAAACTGCAGGATTGAGGGAGCATGTTTTTGTATTGGCTCTGGCTTCTGTGATACTCTTGAGCAGACCATTCTTTAAGAACCCTGAGTAGCAAGGACTAGCCTTCATATCTGGCCTCTGCCTCCCTGTTTCAGGCAGAGTCCTCTTGGACTGTCTAGGCTCCCCTATCTGGTCTTTCAGAAAGCTTCTCCAGCACACGCTGTTTGAAAAAAAAGAAAAAGGAGTGTCCTTTGTGCCTTAAGAGAGTCTGTGACACCCCACGAAGGAGATTAAGGGCTGCACTCACAGCCATCTTCCCTAGATACTGTGTTAGAGATCCCACCTCTGGGATCTTGGAGAGAAAGGACGAGGTAAGCCCCATCTCAGCCATTCTCCTCTTCCTCAGAAAAGTGACTTTGGGGAGACACAGAAGGAGGAGAGAGATTTGGAGATGTTCCTCTAGAGATATTTTTGAAGGGGATCAGGAGTTAGTTAGCATGATCCATGGAGTGGTACAGAAGCATCAGTGTTTGTAAAATGATTATAAATCAATAAAAAATGCTTAAAAAAAAAAAAAGAAGAAAGAAGCATCAGTGTTCTTGGGAAAACCGAGCTGCCTCCAAAATCCAGCCACTCAAAGGATGAAGACAGCTGAGAGAGTAGAAAATGTCGCCTGAAGAAAAACACACAACCTAAAAGTTTTGAGTTAAATTTTAACCTTATGGAGAACTATAGGTATAGCCGGTGCTAACGAAAATACTGCAACCATATCAGTAAACAAAGAATGCTGAAACCAAGTCATCAGCGGCTGCCGCCACCCCCCAGTAAAGACAAGCCTGCAGCCTGGCCTCTGCAGCCACTCACAATGGTGCACTCTGAGCAGACTCAGAATAAGAAAGGACAGGAAACTGGCCCTAGATAGCTAGGTGCTTATCAGCGGAATGAATTCAATGAGCCTGTGAGCTGGCCTTGAGATGAGTTAAGGCCATGGGACTCAAGGCCACAATCAGAGCATGTTTGTAGTATGCAGTAAATAATTGCTGTACGCATGCATCAATTATATAAGATTTAAAACAAAGAAAATAGAAGTACGCATGTGCTAGAGATAATTCTATAGGCCTAATAAACAAAGAAACTCACATTGTGCACGTGCTGGCAGAGAACAGATAAAAAGCAGGACAGGTGCATCATAGGCGCGCACCTCCCTGTGGCAATAAAGTGTTGTTAACCCCATGGTGTCTCCTGCTAAAGTCTGTCTGATGGTATGGCAACTCCTCATGCATTTTTTTGTTTGGGCCACTCATCTCCTAAAACCCCACGTCAGCCCAAATGTTTGCTTCCTCCTATACATAGAAAAGCACTAAATTCTTTAACTTGAGATGCCTGGTTTTCTTTAGATAACAAACACTCTTTTATTGTTCCAACTACCTGGTCTTTGTTGTAAAGCTCTTATATATCCTATTTCCTCCCCTACCTCTTCCGAGCAGTCCCTCAGAGCGATCTGAGGGGCTGTCATCCCGGCTCGAGTCCTCCCGCCAAATAAAACATAACTCTCAACTTTTAGGCTGCGCATTTATTTCAGTCGACACTGGGAAGACAGCCTCTCAGACAGCTCTGAGGAAATGCTTCAAAGAGATAAGGGAGGAGCCAAGATATATAGGAGGGTTTTTTTTTTTTTTTCAGGAAAAAACCCATCTAGTAGAACATCAAAAAATTACTGCTAATGCCCCAAACAGACATCTCAAGTTAAGGATTTTCTGTGTTTGGGAAAATTCGAGAATCTGGGTCCATTGAAATTATTCCTTAGATATGCATCTTGACTATCTAGGGCCAGTGTCCAAAGTGCTTCCTGTCATTCTCCATTCTGAATTCCTCTCAGGGCACACTTGGGGGTGGGGGCTGCTGTGGCAATTTTTGTTGTTTACTGGAGTGGCAGGTGACATTCTCTTTCCACAAAACACTGATCTTCTATCCCCCTTGCCTCCCCATACCTTGAGCAGCCAGGGGGAAAGGTAAAACTCTGCTTTCTCAGCTTCCAGCTCCCTGCCCGCCCCCTCAGATTCCAGTCTGAGGCCCCTAGGGCAGAGGTAAGGTAAACGACCTATGACCCAGTTTTTACAACCAAGCTCCACAAAAACACCTGGCTTGTCCTGGCCTGGCTTGGGGGAGGGGGCCTCCCTGCTACTGCCCAGCTCCTAGCTCATTAGGTTTCTATCTTGAGGCTCCCTGAAGTCTTAGAGGCATTTCAAAGCATTAAGAGGAGCGGAAACTTGGTTTCAAATCTGAGCTTGGCCACTTATTCTCTGGGTGATCTCGAGGCCTCTGTTCTTCACTATGGAATGGGGAGGAAGTAAAGACAATATTTAAATGGCTCTTTAAAAGTGCCAAGGGAGGAAATAATTTGAATGTTATCCTAGTGTTAGCCAATTGGTTTGATCTAAGGAAATGTTGGAGAAGGAAAGGGAACGTGTAAAGGAAATAATCCTGACCCCACCCAGACGGTGGCTAGAGCTACTGACAGGCTGTACTCCTCACATTTTCAGATTTCTTACCCTGTCCACTTCTTGTGCTTTCGGTGTGTGTGTGCGGGTGTGTGTGTGTGTGTGCGCGCGCGCGCACACACACACACACACGCGCGCACACACACACACACACACACACACACACACAAGAGAGAATATGGTTAGTCTCTTTTTCCCCAAACTTGTTGCTGCTGTCTGGTGCAGATGGGGTATGGTTATGGTGATATACCCACTCCTCCAGGTAGTACCTGAGGCCAGGTTTAAGCTGAAGCAGATCAAGCCCCACAGCCCCCTACTCCGACTCCCCTGTCCTTCCTCCATCATAGTCACTGAGTAGGTAAGTGAGGTGATTATAGACCCAGGGTTATACCCTTATGTGACCCTACAATGTAAGCTCTGGGAAGGCAGAGGCCATGCCTGACTTATGCAACAGGGGCATCCCTTTGCTCTACATGGAGCCTAGGTGCCCGGCACTCAGCAAATATTTGCTGAATGAATGACCAAATGAATAATTTAATGCAGCAAAGAAATCTTGTAAGCGTCCTGGAGCGGAAGCATCTGCAGTAAGGAGCTTTTACAGGGGGTCTTCCAGGGTAGTGGCTTTAGCCTTTGGCGGAATGGGATCTTCAAAGCAGCCCCCTGGAGCGGTCGGCGGTCCTGGGCCCCGCCCCCAGGTGGCCGGGCGGCCCCTCGGGCAGTCACGTGCAGGCGGCTGTCCAATCGGCGGGGCGGGGAGGGGCGGGGCTAGACAGACTAGGAGGTCCCAGCAAGCGAGCAGGCAGAAGTCCCAGACGATACCTTCCTGCAGTGGCATCATGTCGCGCAGCGGAGCGTGTCCAGAGGAGCGCCAGCAGGCGTCAGAGGCGGACGCCATGGACACAGCCTTCCGGGCGAGCGGTAACTGCAGGGCGGACGGGGCTCGCTGGGACGCGGAGCCGAGCCCTCCCCTTCCTTAGGAAGTTGTCGTCCCTACCGGCAGGTCGGCGCGCCCACCCGGCCGGGTTCGCGAGGCGAAAGGGCACGCTGGTGTTGGAGCTGCAGGCTTATTGGTGCTGGGAACGCCTAAGCCTGGGCTTTTAGTTTCTGAGCAGGATGGGGCCAAATGGGTGCCTCCGAGCTTGGGCCTGCTTGTGGGTGAGACCCAAGGTAGAAGGGGGCGGAGAGCTTTGTTGACTGATCTTGACTCTCTGCCCTCAGAGCATCAGCATATCCGCTACAACCCGCTACAAGATGAGTGGGTGCTGGTGTCAGCTCATCGCATGAAGCGGCCCTGGCAGGGGCAAGTAGAGCCCCCGCTTTTGAATACAGTACCTCGCCACGATCCCCACAACCCTCTGTGTCCGGGGGCCACACGAGCCAACGGAGAGGTAAGTCTTGAGACCCTACATCTACAGGCTGGTCTGCGGGGAGTGGACCTCCTTCTGGGTCATAACACACCAAGTCTTTTTGACTCCAGAGTAGGCTTCCCCCACCGCTTGTAACCTTGAAGCCCACTAGATGACTGCTGGTAGGGGCCAGCAAATGCTTCCAGTCCATCCTTGTCAGTAGGTGAATCCCCACTATGATGGCACCTTCCTTTTTGATAACGACTTCCCAGCTCTGCAACCTGATGCTCCTAGTCCAGGTAACCTGGCTCTTGCTGCTGTTGGGGGGAAGGGAGGCTGGACCTTATTGGGGGGTGTCTGTTGCAGAGAGTGATACCCCTTTATCTCAGGACCCAGTGATCATCCACTTTTCCAAGCAGAAGCTGCTCGAGGAGTTTGGTAACTATGAATTTCCATTCTTCCATCCTTCATCCTGGGGCCTGGACTGACCACTGGGGTTGGGCCCTGCCCCTAGCACAGCGAGCCCTATGTCTCTTGTCATCTCTCCCTCCTTCCCCACCTAGTAAGGTCATGTGCTTCCACCCCTGGTCGGATGTGACACTGCCACTCATGTCAGTCCCCGAGATCCGCGCTGTCATTGATGCGTGGGCCTCAGTCACAGAGGAGCTGGGTGCCCAGTACCCTTGGGTGCAGGTCTGTGAGGTCGCCCCCCCCCCCCCGGGGGCAGGGAGGGGGTGGTGCAGTTCAGTTCGGGGAAGTGGCATTTTTATTTCCACCAGGTGTAGTTGGGAGGGGTTGACTTGGTGTCTTTTCGGCTACAAAGCTCCCTACCCCTATCTCATAGATCTTTGAAAACAAAGGTGCCATGATGGGCTGTTCTAACCCCCACCCCCACTGCCAGGTAAGTGTGGTTAGGGCTTTAGTGGATTTCAACCAGCACTTGAAACTGGAACAGGGGCGGGAAACTGGAATAAGGGAAGCGACAGAGGAAGTATGCTAGTGATGTGGAGGCATGGGGATGAAGGATCTGCCTGCTCTTCTCCTGCCCCTTGACAGGTGTGGGCCAGCAGTTTCCTGCCAGATGTTGCCCAGCGTGAGGAGCGATCTCAGCGAGCCTATCAGAGTCAGCATGGAGAGCCCCTGTTGATGGAGTACGGCCACCAGGAGCTGCTCAGAAAGGTGGGCGAAAGCCAGGCCGTGTGTCCCCAAGAAGCCCCTGACCTCACCCCAAAAAGGAGAGTTGTGTGAAGGAGAGAGGTAGAAGGGATGTAGCAGAGAGAGTTGCTTGGAGGACATAGCTATAAGGCAAAGGAAAGATGATGGTGGCTTAGACTAGGGTGGTAGTGGTGGAGGTGGTGAGGAGCCATCAATTTCTGGGTACATTTTTCCTTTTGCTTCTCTGGCCTATTTGCTGGCCCCCTCACACCCACCTTGATGACTTCATCTCCTTTGGTCTGCCTAGGAACGTCTGGTCCTAACCAGTGAGCACTGGTTAGTTCTGGTCCCCTTCTGGGCAGTATGGCCCTTCCAGACACTACTGCTGCCCCGTCGGCATGTGCGGAGGCTGCCTGAGCTGACCCCCACTGAGCGTGATGGTGAGTCTCCCATCTGGTACCTTGGGGCCCAGCTTTGGATGGGGATGACTGCTCTGGTGAGATCTGAACCTGCTCAGTCTGATCCCCAGACTGAGAGTCAGGCTCTGATTCCAGATCTAGCCTCCATCATGAAGAAGCTCTTGACTAAGTATGACAACCTATTTGAGACATCCTTTCCCTACTCCATGGGCTGGCACGGTGAGGCTTTTTGAGCATTGCATATATATCCCCAACACCATTTCTGGGCTCCTGGGGCCCAGCCCAGTGGACTGCAACTCCCTGCAGGCCTTGGAACACTTGCTGAGGGAAGTGTTCAGAGCAGGGATGCTGGGAATGTGGGTGGAGAAGGGAACTTGGTAACACTATGTCTCCCAGTGTGTTTTCCAATGCCTTGTCTCCTCTCTGGCAGGGAATGCTGGGAGATGTAGTTTTCAGTTACCTAGTGCAGTTTAAGGGTAAGAGCTAGGCCAAAGAACTAAGAAAGGACCCTCTCTAACCAGCTCTGCCTTCTTCCTGTCAGGAGCACCCACAGGATCAGAGGCTGGAGCCAACTGGGACCACTGGCAGCTACATGCTCACTATTACCCTCCCCTCCTGCGCTCTGCCACAGTCCGGAAATTCATGGTTGGCTATGAAATGCTTGCCCAGGCCCAGAGGGACCTCACCCCTGAGCAGGTCAGGACTTGGAGTCCCCTAGGTCCTTGAGTCCCCTTTTCTCTCCTGTTTCCTCAAGGGATTCCCAACAATCATGACCCCGAGAACACCGATAATCTGGACATTCTGAGTGACTTGGGAGCTGCTCAACTCCTTCATCCTTGGGTCATTCCTGCAGTTCTTATCACCAGCCTCCCGGCCCCACACGCCCTCCCCCAGTGTCTCTTCAGAACTCCATACCACGATTCTGGGCAGCCCTTACCCTCCCTGATTATCCCCCTTTCCCCTTTCAGGCTGCAGAGAGACTAAGGGCACTGCCTGAAGTTCATTACTGCCTGGGGCAGAAGGACAGGGAGACAGCAGCCATCGCCTGACCACGCTGACCACAGGGCCTTCTGCCTGAGGGAACCAGGGCCTAGGGTTTGGGCAGATGTGGGATAAATAAAACTGCTTCTCAAACTTTAATCACATATCCTAACGCCAAAGGAGTGTGAACTCTGATCCTTGGGGGCCTGGGGTTGAAGGCTGAAGGCACAGCTCCGGCCACAACTTTTCTTTGCCTACAGATGTGCAAAAACTTAAGGATACAACCTCTCCCCACCACTGCTCGCCCCAAGTCTCTGAACAAAATTAATACTCAGTGTCATTTCTGGCCTATAGATACTCTTACTTCTAGAGTAACAAAGATACCAGTTCAAAACTGCTTTAGAATCCTTTGTTCTTGTCTGTCACTGAGGCTTTGGGAGGGCCAGTGCCCCCTTTACAGCCATCCCTAGGGTGTCAGCTCACCCAAGCCTGGGACTGAGGGTTTGGTGGGGAGTGAGTGAGCAGGATCCTAGTCCCAGTGGTCAGTGGCCAGACACTGGGCTGCTGGCCAGAATCCTGGCTTTGTGAGCGGCTGCACCTTGGCTCTGCTCCAGCCCACAGGGGCTGAAGGGGCGGGTAGGGAACGTGTACGTGGCTTTGTGTCCTTGGCTTTTCCAGACTCCCACGTGCAGCATGCATGCACAGGCTCTACACACCTCTGTTGCCCCTGTACCCCATTGTTGCACAGGGCTGAAGATGGCTTTGGGAGGGGAAGGGCTGCCAGAGTTAGAAGCCTCAGGGCCTAGAAGGAGGGCATGATTTTTGGAGTAACCCTGGGTCACCTCCCCTCTGGACCTGTTTCCTTGGCAAGGATGTGTAACTGTGTGAGAATAAGCCATACAGCCCAGGAAACATGATGTCACCTAAGGTCTTCCAAACTTTCAGGTCAGGTCGGGGGCTTGTGAGCAATGCATAGACAACCAGAGTGCTTTTCGTCTCCATTCTTCTCAAAGGAATTGAGTCTCTGGGAGGGGAAATCATGCAAGGCTGGAGAGTGATGACTTGACCCAGGAAAAGCTTGGCTGCCTGCTTTCTAGTCCAGGATTCTTCCTTGAGACACTGTAGGGGACGGTTCAGGACTTGGAGTGTTGCCCTGGTCGGGAAGATGCTCAGACAAACGTGCACATTTCCCTTGAGCCCCCATTGACTGGGGAGTGGACAAGAAGTTTCTTAAGAGAGTGAGACACCACCCCCCCCGCCCCGATCCTACATCTTTGATTTGGCTGCATGTTGGAATCATTTGGGGAATTTTAAACAATACTGATTTAATTGGAATGTGGCTTGGCAGTTTTAAAACCACAATGTCCAGGGAAGTTTAAGAATCACTGCCTCACACCAGTCCGTCCACCTCTTTCCCTATCTTATCTGGAGTCAGGGGCACCTTCAGCTTCTCCAGTCACCTGCCCAGTGGCTCCTGAGCCACCGACCTTAAGGCTTTGCAGACAGCTGGGAGGGGGAGGGGCCCGAGGGCTTCTGGTCCTGCAGTCCCAGGAGGCGAGGCCTGCAGGCCAGGACCCAGGAATCCGGCTCCAGACTCGGTCCCCAGGCAGCCTCCTCGGTCCCGGACGGGACAGGAAGTGTCCGGCCGAGGTGGGGGTGGCGGTGATTGGCAGTCGGAGTCTCCAATGGGCCGAGACCCCCCCTATTTCACCCCTCTCCTTCCATTGGTGCCTGGGCGGAGCCGCCCCCACGGCGGGGCCCCAGGGCGGGAGGGAGTAGCGGCCGGGGCAGAGGGCGAGGGCGAGGGCGAGGGCGAGGGCGGAGGGCGCTGGCGGCGGCGGCCGCGGAAGGTGAGGCCTGATGGGGCCGCGGGTGCGCAGGCGGGAGCCTTGCCAGCAGAGGGCGGGGCGGGTGGTGTGGGATTTGAAGGGCCCGGAGTGGCGGGCGCGCTGTCAGTGTGAGTGTGTGTGAGACCGGCAGACTGTGTGTGACGATGTCAGTGTGTGAGACGCCGCAACAGTGTCACTTGGTGCAACCCTCAGCTAACGTGACTGCGGGTGTCACTGTGCATGTGGCTGAGTCTGCATGTGGCTGGGCCAGTGTGGGATGCTGTGCGCGTCTGTCATTGTGCAGTTTGGGGGCAGAGACTGGGTCGTGTGCTCGTGTGTGTGTGAGAGGGCCTGCGACCACATCAGAGAATGTGTCTTGAGAAGGTCTCGGTGGGGTTTGAGATTGTGTCTGCCAGCGTGAGAGTGGGTGGCTGGGTGGTGTGTGTCAGTGTGCGACTTCAGCAGTGGCAGAGTAAGAATGAGACTTGCACTCTGCGTGTGTCCTGTGTCCTGTTAGACTGTGGAGGAGTGGGTATGCATTTTGGGGACTGACTTCTGTAGCCAGTGGGACTGACCTTTCTACTCAGTGGCCAGCATAGACAGACCCATCCCCAACACACTTGGCTTCCCCTCCTTTCTGTGTTGGAGAATCCTTGTCACTGGTCCACTGCTCCTTATTTTGTTTCCCTGTCTGCCTCAGTTTCTTATATGTCTTTTTCTCTCCTTACTACTGCCTTCCTAGAGTTGACACTCTCTGTGTCTCTTCACACTTTTGTCTCCCCAGGTATCTCGGTGTATCTGCTTTTAAGTCCTGCCTCTCGAGTTCTCTGCATCTCTGTCTCTCTCTCCCTGTACCTCCAGTGTCCGACTCCCCTGTTCACCTTTGTCTCTTTGGCTATCTGGGGGCCTGGACCTGCGATGTGGGGTATCTGCTATGCTAAGTGCTCCCTGCAAGAGGGGGCTTAAACTATGAAGAGGAGTTGGTTTTAGGGAATGCTGTGACCCCATTCCAGGGGCAGAGTGCTAAGTGTGTGTGTGTGACTGTGCAAGGAAGAGTAAGATGTGTGGCTCTGTGTATGTGTCCAGGCATGTGTAAATGTTAAGTGTCTTGAGTCTGAGTGAGAATGTCTGAGTGTATCAGTGTAACTGTGAGTGACTGTATCTGAGAGCGTGTGTCTGAGGGTAAGTGTGGGTCTTGTGTATCTGGCACCAAGGGACCAAAGGCATTTCCTGGTGTTGGGGCCTAAAGAGTAGAGGGGGAGGTGAGAAATGGCTGTAACGTCAAGGGGAGGGGGAACTGGACTCTTTGGCTTTTCTTTATATCCCCCAACATGGGGCCTCTCTTCCCCTTAAAACACAGCCAGCTGTGCCCTAAGGAAATATTTGCTGGAGAGTGAAAAGAGTAGGAACACAAGTATGTGTCTGATTTTTCATTTGATTGTGTCCACGTGTGTTCAGGGAGTGTTTTTGTTGACTGTGCCTAATGGGTCCACATGTGAATGTGCCTGTGTGAAAACACAGGGAATCTCACTGTCAGGGACATAAGCAGCCCTCCTTTCCCTCTTGCTGTGCCTGGCTGTGCCTGTGGCTTCCTTTCCAGACTTGGGGGGAGGCCTCTTCCCTTCCCAGGGCCTTGGGTGGGAGGGGGTGGGAGGGGAGGAGGGGGAGGGGGCCTGGCTAGGGGCGGCTGAGCAACAGGGCCCAGAGGGGCGGGGGCAGGGAAGGGGAAGGAGGGGACAGTTCTGGGGTCCCAGAACTGAGTGGAGCTGAGACGGGTGCTGAAGCTGGTGGGAGGAAGTCCTGGAGGCCATGGACACACAGCCACTGGGATCACCGAGGTAGGGTGGGGCTGAGCGGGGTAAATATGGCTGGGTGAGCCACGAGACACACTCAGACAGACACACAGACATGTGGAGGCCCCTGCTCAGCTCTGATGGGGAAGGGTCTGTGCTCGCCCTCTTCTGGAGCCCTCGCCCGGGGCCCTCTCCCCATCTGCCTCTTCTCTTGTCCTCATTCCCACTTCCCCACTGCCTTCTTCCTCCTGCTTTCCCACATCCAGATGCCTCTCTTCTAGCACCCCTCCACCCCCAATGTACACATGGTTGGTTACCCTTTCAGCCTTTCTAACACCCTGCTGCCCCAGCCCAGCCCCAGACTCATTGAGCCCCCACAGCCTTCCAGTCTTGATCTCTGATCAGCTCTTTGTCCTGTGGCCCCCACCCTAGGCCCCTGTTCTTGCAGGCTCCCAGCTTCTCTCAGCCTCCTCTCCCCTCCCCGCCACCCTGTCTCCATCTGCTGGCTCCTCGCCCGCCCCCAGCCTCTGGCAGCAGCCAGGGCATCTGGATCTGCTTAACTCTGCAGCCTCAGCCTGCACCCTAGCCCCATCCAGCCTCACAGGCTTGAGACCAACAAGATTCCAGACTCAGGCCCAGATGAGTGGCCCAAGTAGCCAGAGCAAGGAGCCAGACCCAGGCAAGAAGAGGCCTGGCAGCCAGAGTGGGGCTCGGCCTCATGGTGGGAGTAGGGGGTTGGCGCAGACCCACCATGACAGTCCCCACCCCAGGTGATGAGGACGGCCTCAGGTCAGTCAGAGGCAACGACTAGCCTTGGGCCAGGTGAGGATGGACACCGGAATTCCCAACAGCTGGACTGGAGTAGTTAATGGGAGTGACTGAGCCATTGCCAGCACTTGGTGCCAGAGGTGGGCGCCAAGGGTGGTGCGGGGGGTGGTGCTGGCACAGTCTGTCGCCTCCGGCTTTTGTTCTGGGCCCTAAGCCCATGACTGAGAAGGAGGGTGTGTGTGTGTGTGCGTGTGCGCACGCGCATGCGCCCCCAAGCGCACACGCATGCATGCATGCTCACAGCCCTGGTGTACGGTGGAAAGGGGACCTTGTGTCAGATCCCCCAATCATTTCTAATACCCTTACCACTCCTGGAAGCTGTTTTCCTCCTAGAAAGCCCCAGTTTGGAAGAGGAGGAGGCAGGCTTTAGCCTCCCATCTTGGGGATGGGGGATCACTGACCTTGCCTCTCTCCCCACAGATGAGCAGCAGCTGCTCAGGGCTGAGCAGGGTCCTGGTGGCCGTGGCTACAGCCCTGGTGTCTGCCTCTTCTCCCTGCCCCCAGGCCTGGGGCCCCCCAGGTGAGAAGAATCTTGCTCGATGAACCAGCTCTGACTTGTGACTTGCCACCATCACAGGGCCCCTTCTCCTGTCTAACCCGTGATCCCCCCAACTGCTGACATCCAACCTGGCAACATCCCCTCTCTGCCCTGCCCTCTGACCTTTGTCTCAAGATGATAACATGATGCTTTGACCCCATGACCCCACTCAGGTCTTAAAAGTCCACCCCTTACCCTGTCACTCTCACAAAGTATAGGGTAGGGTGGGAGAGAGGGAAAGGAAGCACCTATGCTCAGAAGTGCCCTCCACAGGGGTCCAATATGGGCAGCCTGGCAGGTCCATGACGCTGTGTTGCCCTGGAGTGACTGCGGGGTAAGTGCTCCACTGGCCTGTTGGGCTGACAGGACCTTTCCATGACCCTTCCATGACCCTTTCTTGACCCTGCCCAGTCCTCACAGCCCTCCTGTCCTTACCCCCTGTATCTGTAATCCTCACCTCTCTCTCTGTCCTAACCCTCAAACCATCCTTATTGAACAGAACATTCAATCAATATGTACTGAGTACCTGCTAAGTGCCTGGTCTCTTCTAGGCCTTGGGATACAGCAGTGCACAGGCCGGGCAGGATGCCTGCCTGCACAGAGCTTCCATCCTAGTAGGGCGGACAGACAATAAGCAAATAAGAATCTTGCCAGGTAGTAATACCTCCAGGGCAGAAAACCCAAAGAGAGTGATGTGGAAGAGGATAACTGAGTGAATACTTTTTATCGGTAATCAGGGAAGGCCTCACTGAGGAGGTGACATTGAAGCTGATTTCTGAAGGTTGGAGTATAAGCAAGCATTTGTGACAGAGAGAACAGTTAGTACAAAGCCCTGACGTGGGAGTGAGCCCCACACTCTTGAACAGCAAGGAGCCCAACCTGACTGGAGTGCAGCGGGGGAGGGGGAGAGAGGGAGGTGACAAAGAAGAAAAGGAAAGCAAGGGCTGGATCACCAGGGCTTCGTAAGCCAGCAAGAGGAGTTTGGGCTTTACTTGTGGGCACAGTGAGAAGCCGGTGGAGAGCTGTGGCATGATCTGACTTACACTTTAAATCTTCTTTCTATCCATTGTCATCTCATCTCACCCCCAGGGCCCCCGTGTCCTGGTTTCGGGACGGGGAGACAAGGCTGCTCCAGGGACCCGACTCTGGGCTAGGGCACGAACTGGTCCTGGCCCGGGCAGAAAGCACTGACGAGGGCACCTATATCTGCCGGACCCTGGATGGTGCACTTGGGGGCATGGTGACCCTACAGCTGGGCTGTGAGTTGGGGAGGGAGTGTTGGGTGGCAGTGATGAGTCATGGGGTTCCTGAGGGAATCTAGGTCCCGAGTAAGCCCTCTGGGATGGGGAGGACCTGGGGACTTCTCAGTCTCCAGCTGCACCCTCTGCCTCTAGACCCCCCAGCCCGCCCTGTTGTCTCCTGCCAAGCAGCTGACTATGAAAACTTCTCCTGCACTTGGAGTCCCAGCCAGGTTAGCGGTTTACCCACCCGCTACCTCACCTCCTACAGGTGTGTGCATGATCGAGTATGTGTGCCCATATGTTCGGGTAGCAAACTGTGGGTATGGGAGGCAGGTTGGGAGGTCCTGAGGAAGGCCTGAGAGGGAGGGACGACCCTTCTTTCCTTCCTGACCTCAGATGTCCCTCTCCCTGCCAGAAAGAAGACAGTGCCAGGAGCTGATGGCCAAAGGTAGGACATGAGGGAGAGGCTGGGGGCTCTAGCTGGATCCCCCAGTGAGCATTATCAAAGCTCAAGACCACATCCTCCCTCCTAGGATGAGCTCATCCACAGGGCCCTGGCCATGCCCACAGGACCCTCCAGGGGCTGCTCGCTGTGTAGTCCATGGGGCAGAGTTCTGGAGCCAGTACCGGATCAATGTGACTGAAGTGAACCCCCTGGGGGCCAGCACACGCCTGCTGGATGTGAGCTTACAGAGTATCTGTGAGTATCCACCCACTCCTAGAGCTCTCCCCATGTGCCTACCACAGAGACCACAAATGGACCCCAGTGTACAGGTACCCCTTCCTAATACAGAACCCTTCTCCTCTGAGCTCCCAGATAGTTCTCTCCCGACATAGACCCATTTCAGCACACAGATGACCCTCATGGAGACTAAGAAGACAAAGAGATCAGAGCCCAGGAGGCAAGGCTGTGTCAGCCTCTAGAAGCTGCTGCCACTACCTTTTTCCCTACAAGTCCTTCCTGGCTGCCTGGCCCCAGCGCTGCATCTTTGCTTCTCAGCCCCTTGCTGAAGACAGTCCTATCTCATGTCCTCCCTGCCCAGTGCCTCTCTTGCTGGTCTCTCCTTCCTCTTGATTTGTGTGTGGAAGGGGGGGTCACTAAAACTCTGGCTGGAATTTGGGCCAACTCATCTTCCTTGGGTGGAAAGCAGAATCACTCTTTAATTCACCCAACAAACATTTCAAAAATCCGCCCTGAGATCTCAGCTTACTTTATAATGGGGATGACAGATAGGTCCTGAGCCTAGTGGATGATCAAGCTTAAGATTTACCTAACCTCCTTGGAAGTGCCTCCCCTCGTATACCTTTAGGCACACACCCATCTTCCCTTGGGAGGTGGTGGGAAAGGATGAGTACCTGTCTTGTGCCCTGACTTTGTGTCTCCACTGCCCTCAGTGCGCCCTGACCCACCCCAGGGTTTGCGGGTTGAGTCAGTACCTGGCTATCCTCGCCGCCTGCGTGCCAGCTGGATGTACCCTGCCTCCTGGCCCCGCCAGCCCCATTTCCTGCTCAAGTTCCGGCTGCAGTACCGTCCAGCGCAGCATCCAGCCTGGTCCATGGTGAGTGTGTCCCATATGGTCCCGTTTCTAGTTTTATGTTTCCAGGTGTTCTGCATGACCAGCTCTGGCAGATCACTGAAGTCCTGTGGCCTCCTCTACAGAGTCTTCTCCATGGGCTAGGCTTTGTGCTGGCTGCTAGGGTTTTAGCAGGGACCGCCAAGCCAAGCCTCTGCCCTACGGGGCTATAACTCTGATGTCAGCCTATCTGTGGGAAAACAGCAGTGACTTTTTAAAAATAATTTTTCCAGGAAAAGGAGTGCCTTTCACCCGGAAGCACATCTTCATACAAACACTCCAATGTGGAAAGAGGTGAATTCCTACCTCTGGAGATGGCAAAGATTGGCTAGCATCAGGTCTGAGGAGCTGCTGCCTCAGATAATAACCAATATTTCTTGAACACTGTCTGCCTGCCAGGCACTGTGCTACACATTTTACATGTATTATCTCGTTTAGGTGTATTCACCTCTATTTTACAAATGAAGAAACTGAGGCACAGAGAGAGGCCCAAGGCCACCCAGTAAATGGTACAGCAAAGATTTGAACCCAGGCAGCCTGACATCACAGCCTGTCTATATAACCACTATGCACTTTTGTCTTCTGAACACTGGGTATAGACCTGACACACCCAGCCACCCTTCGTGAGGCCCAGATGGCTGCATCAGGCTGGCAGGGATAGGACTGGGAGGAAGGGGTGATCTTTGCAGACTGGGGCCAGGAGTCAGGTAGGCTCGGTGCTTATAACCTGGATAACGCGCGGGTGAACCATCTTCACTCCCAGGTGGAGCCGGCTGGATTGGAGGAGGTGATCACGGACGCCGTGGCTGGGCTGCCCCATGCCGTGAGGGTCAGTGCCCGGGACTTTTTGGATGCTGGCACCTGGAGCGCCTGGAGCCCCGAGGCCTGGGGGACTCCGAGCACGGGTGAGAGACCGAGCCTAGGGAAAGAGCCAAGGCCCCGCCACACAGCACCTATCAGCCGAACTGCGGGCACTGGCGGCCACGTGGCACACGCCCCACCCACGCAGGCCAGCAATTGCGGCCGCAGGCTTCAGCTGCGGTTGCCGGCAGCCCCGCCCTAGTTTACACCCCGCCCCTCAGCCTCCACCCCTGCTGCGTCCCCAGAAGGGGCACTGCCCTTTCAAGCCCCGCCCCCTATGCGCCCCAGTGTCCAACCCTGGCCCTGGCCTCCCCTCCTATCCCGCGTGGACAAGTCTCTTAAGGTCTCGTCTCCCTTCAGGGCCCCTACCGAAAGAGATACCAGTTGGCGGCCAGCAGCTTGCGCAGCCAGAGGAAGAACTTCAGGCGGACAGCCCCGCTCCCCCAAGGCCGTCCCTCCTACCAGACCCGCGGCCACTTGGTGAGCTTGGGCAGATGGGCACAGGTGGTAGAGGATGGGAAAAACTCCAGAGAGAAGGGGATACCGAGTTTGGTCAGGCAGGCTTGCTCTCACAGCTGGCATGTGACCCTCCCCCTCAGACCACAGAGACCCCTTGGAGCAGGTGGCTGTGCTGGCATCTTTGGGAATCTTCTCTTTCCTGGGACTGGTAGCTGGGGCCCTGGCACTGGGGCTCTGGTAAGTGACCCTCCTCAGCCTCTGATCCCACACAGATGCTCTGATACCCACAGTCCACACCCATTCCCACCCCTCATGACTTCCCACTGAAAGTGTCTGATTCTGGAGCCATTCCTCCTCTCTCCCTCTCCCGCCCCTATACTTCATGATTCTCACCCATTCCTCTCTTGACCCTTTACTAATAAACCTATTTGGAGAAGACTGAGATGCCCCACATTGTCAGGGAGACAGCTTCCTTTTTGTGCTCCAGGCTGAGGCTGAGACCAGAAGGGAAGGATGGACCCCGAAAGCCTGGGTTCTTGGCCCCGATGATTCCAGTGGATAAGCTTCCAGGTGAGTATGACCTCCAGGAGGTTTGGACTTGGAGATGTGTGCCCTCATTTTCAGTGTCTAGATTAAAAGTCAGATACCTTAGTCATCATAAGGGTTTTGAGAATCAGAGTTGGGTCTCCTTATTCTTATGAAGTCTGGCCTCATGGTTTCATTCTTGAGTCCCTGGGCTCAGAGTTGGGTTTCTTTCATCTCTTACAGGATACTGGGTCTCCTTCCTCATTTTCAGGGTGTTAGGCTCAAAGCCGGAATGCATCCTTATTCTTGGGGTGTCTGGATCAGAGCTGGGTCCCCTCCCTTATTCTCAGGGTGTTTGGGACAAGATCCAATCCTGCTGTCTCCCTTGATTTTCCCCCTTCTTCTTCTAGGAGTCCCAAACCTGTAGAGGACCCTGAAGGGCTTCAGCTGATTCCACCTATAACTCTGTCTTGCTGGTATAGATGGAAGGAAAGGTGGAACCAGGCAGGACAGTAGATCCCTGTGGAGGCGGGATCTCAGCTGGAAGTTCTATTTGGAGCCCATTTCTATGAGACTCTGTGTTCCAAACTTACCAGCTGAAAGGTACCTGGACCTCTGACTTCATCCCAGAGCTGGAGGTGCACCTGAGGAATGTGTGTAGATGTGTATGTTTGTGTCCATGTGTGCCAAGTGTATGTGAGGCAGGGAACATGTGTTCTCTGCATGTATATATATATAGGTACCTGGGGAGTGTGTGTGGGTCCTTGGCTCTTGGCCTTGCCCCTGGCAAGGGTTGCGAAGGTGTGAATAAAGAGAATGAGGAGGTTCTTCTGTTTATTGACATGTCTCCCAGCTCCAGATTCAGGACTCACGGGAGAGCGCACAGAACTTGGAGACCACAGTCAAAGACTACTGTCCAATGATACTTTATTATTTTGGCTATTGGGGGCCCTGGCCCATTTTCCCTGCCAGCCCCAAAGTCAGGTTGGGCAGAATCCCCTGGAGTGTCCTCCCTTGGCGCTCAAACCACCGAACCAGGCTGTGGTTCTGGGGGTGGATGCAGACGCTGCGTCGAGACAGGTGAAGCCTGGGAAAGGAAAGGTGCAAAGCCATAGTCGTAACTTACAGATGAGGTTAAGGCCCAGGGGTTAGAGGCCAAGGCCAGATGAAAGCCTGAGTTGGCATCAGAATTAGCAGTTGGGGCTGAGGTCAGAGTTAGGGGTCAAATCAGGGGCAGGGTCAAAGCTCACACAAAGGCCTGGAGGTGACAGTCCCCATCAGCTTCCTGCAGTTCCACTCGGACGACCTTCCTCAGTAGCTTGCTTGAGAGTGGCTGTCGGTAGAGCTGAGTACAGCATGTAGTGCTGGGTGGCAGTAGCAATACTAGGGGACAACGGGACCACGTGTCCAGAGGGCTTCTGACCCAAAACTTCTCCATCAGACAGCTGGAGGCTGGGCTTCCTGGGTCCCTGTCCCTCCATCCCATTCACCGAGACCCAGGCCTTTTAGACCCTCAGGCACTCACCCGCTTCAGGGTCTGGGCTCAGGAGCAACAGTAGCAGCAGGAGGCTGCTGGCAGGTGAGGGCCCCTTCATGATGCTCAGCTTGGATGCTTCCTTCTCTCTCCTCCTCCTTCCCTACCTTTTATCTGGGTGCTTTTTCCTGGGGCACCAGGTGAGTCAGAGGCAGGTTAAGATGTATTGCTCAACCTGTGACAGTCCTGGGCCCTGGTTACCACAGACCCCCTCCTCTCTTAGGACTGCCATTTCCCATGGGCTCCTAAGTCCTGGGCAGAGAGACTAGGGAGAGGGGCTGTACATGTGGGGACTGATGGTACAGTAACTGAGTAAGGGCAGCCAGGGATCCTCAGGGGCATCCAGTGATGGACATTCTCACTCATGTACCCATAGTTACACATTCACAGTCACACTGCTATCACTCGATCAGCCTCACATGGTCAGACTACCACAGACAGAATCATACAGCCCCAGTTACACTCAGTCTCACTCCCACACAGTTGTGTCAGTCATTGAACCATACAGTCATATTAGCACACCCAAATCTGATGGAGGAGTTGTGGGTGGGGTGGGAGCAGAGGGTAGGCCAGCACCAACTTGCCTTTATTTTCCCCTCCCCACTTCCTGCCCTAGCCTGCATGCCTTATCAGAAGAAATTGATGGGAATGGGTCCCTTAGGGCCCTTCTGGCTGAGGAGGAGTCTCACCTGGGCCAGTCACATTCAGCGTGAGAAGCTGGGAGAAAGCCCTTTTTGGTGGTATGGGGTGACTTGAGGGTACTGAGGTGGGGGTTGCTCTCCCCAGAAAGATGAGATATGAAGGATGGGGTGGATAAGGAGGGCAGATGAGGTATGGTAAAATGTCTCTGGTGCCAAGTTGCTGCTGTCAAACAAGTAAAAAACACTTACCTTCCTGTTTTTGGCTAGTCCTGTCCCAGACATGCCAGCCTCTTGCCAGCAGAGGCCTGGGGTTTCCAGACTCAGTCCCTGGCTTACTGAGACATCAGACTCAAGAGCTCAATTACCTCTCCTTTGTTCTATTCAAATTCCAGTTTCTTTCCACTTTGGGCCTGGAAGAATATCTCCTCCCAGCCCAACAACTACACCCTCTACATTCCATCCTCTTGGTAAAGCCCCAACCTCCTATTTCGTTCCTGTCCCTTCTTTTCTAATCCCATATCCAGCCCTCACTCCCTCTTCCCCTCAGCCCCCAATGCAAAATGATTCCTCCTCTCTCTCCTCCTGTCCTTTCCAGGAAGCTGGGAACAGCCTAGGGTGGGGGCAATCTGCCAAGTTTAGTGCTCCTGGCACCTTGAAGAATTTCCCACACCTGGGCTGGGGATTTCAACCCTCCTGTCCCGCTCTGCATTTGAAACATAAACTGAGTCATAGCCCAATAATCCAGTCCCTATCTAATTGTTGCAAGGGTGCCTTCTGCAATCTTCTGTTCGGTGACCAGCTATCCTCTAAGGGGGCAGGCCTACTCTTGGGGTAGGGACCCACAACTTCCCTGGGCATCTTTCTGCTGCAGGGCTGCTGCAACAATCAGGAGGGACCATCAGCTCCGAGAGTAGGGACTAGTCCCCTTCCCAGGCTGAAGGACTCGAGCTTCTCCTCCCCTTCCTGTCCAGGGTGAGGCTGGAAGTTCCTTCCCTGGAGTTAGTCTTGTGGATACTCAGGTATTTTGAGTATTCTAGGAATTCTGAGGTGTAGGCCCAAGGCTGGACAGGATACTCCACTTTTGTCAGGGTTCTTGATGTAGACATCATGAGGAAATGCCTCAAGAGCCTGGGTTCATTCTTGAAGGTGGCCACAACCCAGAGGTCACTCATCTTGAACTTCTAGTACCAAAGGCCTTAGGGTCTCTCTCTCACCCTCCAGACTGGCATGTGCCCCAGAGCTTGGGTGCAGCCACTGAGGTACCATCATCTTGTCACAAATCTTCATTGGCTAACTGTCTGTTTGTCACACACTTTGTAGTCCTTCCTAGACCAGTCGGTCCAGAGGCCTGGGAAGGCAAGGAACAAATTCTTCCACGTATGCACCCATCTCTCCCCTTTGGCTTCTCCGAAGATAGGGCCGAGTCCTCTTCCCAGCTACAACCTGCTCCTGCTCCAGGCTGAAAGTTAGCTTTGCCCCCACCCACAACTTGGGCTGTCTCTTTAGTTCTCTGGTGCCCTGTCTAGTGCTGGGACCAGTCCCTAACTGAAAGCAGGCCCACTAGGAGTCCCTGACCCTTCAGCACTTCAGGAGCTAGTGGGTCTCAGGCCAACTGGGAGCCCAGACAGAAAGGGGAGGCAGGGAGCAGTGGCCCTTGGGTTCTCCTAGGGAGGCAGAGCTTGGTGGGCTGATGCCAAGTATCTTTAAGCTTGGGATCAGACTGGAGGAGCCGGAAGCTGGCGTATTAACTGTAGGAAAGACCTCCAGCAATCCTAAGTCATTCCCCTATGGCAGGCTGTTGGAGGCAGCTTCTAGGAATTTTCCCCTCCTCTCACAGACTACTACTTCCTACAACTCTGGGTTTAAACTATCTTAGATCTACTCCCAGGTGATTCTTCAGACACCTGGCAACATACTATCTAGGAGGAAGGTGGTAGCAGAGAGCTGGGGTTGTGGGAACCTTATGGATGTGGGAATAAGGTTGGAAGACCAGGCCAGGACTATTCAATTCCCTTCATATAGGCCACTCACAGTGATGGGTGTGTGTGTGGTGGTGGAAGGCAGTCACTGATAGTAAGGAAGGCCTGACTCAGATGAGGGGTCCTTAGGAATAATGGGGACCAGGACATGGACAGGCACCCTATCAGGGAGAGAGGCCCTGTCAATAAGGAAACAGCCAGCATGGAAGGGGGCGTGGGGCCCAAATGGTGGCAGCGGCGGCAGAGTCAGGAGGGCGGCACGGTGGGTTCGGTTTAAATCTTTAATGCACCGGCTGGCTGGGCAGTGGCAGTGGGGGTGCGGCGGGGGAGGCCGCGACCAGAGCGCTGGGGAGCAGGGCCCAGGCCGCTAGACAGACAGCTCATCAGGCCCCGCAGAGGCTCCAGCTTCTGCTCCCGAGGGTGCGCCGAGCTGTGGGGCGACCCGACACTGGCATGAGCCAGGGCGAGGGCTCCCGGCTCCCCCCCGATCCGTTCTCCGGGACTGAGACTCGTCCATGCCCCGGGCGCGTCCGCGGTACCGCAGCCCCCTCACCTCCGCTCCCTCCGCCACATGCGCAGCCAAGGGAAAAAGTAGAAGCAGCCCCAGTAGATCCTGCAAAGAGACGGCAGAGCCGAGCGGGGCGGGGCGGGGCTGACCCCACAGACTCCGCCCCTTGGGCGCCTCGCCCCTCTCGTGGGAGGCTCCGCCCCGCCCCTTAGAGGCGGTTCCCTACAGCCCCCGCCCCTAAGAGGCCCCACCCCTCCCGCTTCTCCCTCCCCCAGAGAACTCGTGCCCTCCCCCCATTCCCCACCCCCCGCGGCTAGGTTCCTCCTCCGCAGAACCCCGCCTCCACTCACTCCTCTTCCGCCTCCAGCGCCACCTCGTATCTCCTCAATCCCGACATGTCCTGGGTTCCGAACGTGTCCTGGGGAGCGGCATGATTGGATCAAGGATTCCCCAACCCCAGGTCCCTTTCTGTCATTCTCGGGACCCGACTGACTTGTTCTCGGGTAATATGAGACAGGTGCCCCCGGGAAGACTCAATTGCCACATCAGGACAGGGTGGGATTGAAGATTTGGGAGGCATCAGACGTTAAGGGATTGGGCAGTCGGTCAGCTTGGGGGCATGGGGTATTTAGGGAATTAGGGTCAACGGCTTGGAGGTCATGGGGCTGGGATATTTGGGGGCCCGGGTGAGGATTTTCGGGGGCTGGGGTCACCTGGAGGGGGGCTGAGGGGTCGGCGCAGCCTAAACTCCCGCCCTCCCTGGCTCCACCCCGGAAACAGACCGCTACGTTACGTCACAGGGACACCGTCGCGCACTAGGGGTGGGGCTTACGTATTACCCGGAAGGGGCGGATCCAGGACATTTCTTCTGAGGAGGCGGAGTCCAAATGTCACTCCAGGAGGTGGAGCCAAGAGTCTATCACTAAAGGGGCGGAGTCGGGGCTTACTACTAAGATGCGGGGCACGGAACCCTCTTTAGTAAGGATGAAGTGAGATTTTGGAGCTCCACCCTGGGTGACTGAGACCTCAGTACTAGGCAGCAAGAAAAGAGCTTTGGGACGTAGTCCACTACTATTTTCCCAATCCCCTCTCCTTAGTTTCTACTCTTGACAGTTTTCTTTGTCTGCCCCATTCTACTGGGCAGAGGAGGAACAGGGCTCTGGAGAGGGCTCAGTCTAGACAGGCCAGACTATGAAATACTTGTTGGCTGAGTGGCCCTGGCCAAGTCATTTAATGGCCAGAAGATCACAGCTTTTCCTCTCTGAGCTGAGGCCTACCTTCCTGTGATTTTTGTTCCTATAGTCATTAACTAGTCAAATATTTATTAAGTGTCTACTATGTGCCAGACAACATGCTGCGCATATGGCAGTAAAGAAGACAAGCACAGCTTCTGCCCTCAGAGAGCTTATCATCTGGATTGTAGAGGGTGAAATCAAAAGAGACAATAAAATCACTATGATAAACGCAGCTGACTGGCTGGGAGCAGTAGAGGGTGCTGCAATAAAGCCAGGAAAGAGTGATTAAGCCAGTGTGGGAGGTTGGAAATAGCTGCCCTAGTTGGACTGCGGAGTGGGGAAGGGAGCCTTGTGGCTGGATGGAAGGCAGAGAATGACCAGAAGTAACTGAAATTAAAGTTCCCCCAGGCTGAAGTGTGGAGAATGTATACACCTATCCTCTCCCCCATTCCACCCTCTTTCTCCCTTTCATGCCTGCCTTCCCCTGCCTGGGCTACATACAGACAGGTGACAGACAGATCCGTGGATGCCAGTTGGAAGCACTGCAGTCTGGGCATGGAGAAGCTGTGCCACACTCACCCTCGCTCACGCTCACACTCACAGTAACACTCCTGCCCTGCCCCAGCCAGGTCAGTTCTGGGGCAGGGAAACTGGAGGTCTGGTCTTCCCTTTCTGATCCTTGGCTGTATGACATGTCAATGATTCACATTCCTTCGCTGGGACACAGGGCTCCCTCTGGGGAGCTAACTGCCTTAGCACTTGCCCTGGGGGAGGAAGGAGAGGCAGATCTTGGCCTGGGATCTTGGGCAGGGGCTTGGAGGGAGGAGGCAGGGCTGGGGAGGGCTGAGCTGGCCTTGGCAGAGCTCCTTTGTAGTCTCTGGATGATGTGGTCCACGCAGGACTGGTTTGGGGGTGCAGCATGGTGAACCTAGAGTTGGAGCAAATGGACTTTGGAACCCAGCTTCCCGGCAGTCCTCGGTGTGAAGGGAAGAAGTTGAGGACCACATCTGGGAAACTTTCAGGGGCCTCCTTGTGAGAAGGGGCTCAGCAAGAAGAAGGTAAGTGAGATGGTGAGCAGAGGCCTGCATAATATTTATTTTTAGAGGAGGTACTGGGGATTGAACTCAGGACCTTGTGCATGCCAAGGCATGCACTCTACCACTTGAGCTATACCCTCCCTCCTAGGCCTGCATAATAGAGAAGGTGATTGGATGGGGAGGAGCCTGGTCACTCTACACCCCACTCACAGGACAGCAGTAACCTGCAGCTGTCCTTGAGTAAGAGATAGGAACAAAAAGTCACCAAAAATGTTCCCAAGAATTGCATGTGGTTCACCAAGAGACAGAGTCCTCAGAGTTGTTGGCATCACTCAGACATGGGGGGATGGGGGTGGGTGTTTAGGGTTGGAGGGACCATAAGGTGGGAAGGCCACAGCGCTGGTTGGAATTCGGGACATTTGTATCCAGGGCCATCACTTTAGTGTTCCTCTCTCACCTACCCACATGCACTGTCCTCTTCTTCCTCTGGAAACCCAGGCTAGAGGGAACAGAGCTTCTTGAGAGAAGGGCAGCCAGAGGCCCCAAAGCCCATCTAGGCACCGACACTTCTAAGAACACCTGGGGCCCAGGCACATCTGTATCACAGAGGTCCACACGGAGGACACAGGCACACCCACACCACACAAGCCTATGTGTAGACTACATAGGGATACACGCAATGTACAGGTGCACCCCCAGTTCTCAAGGACACAGAGTCACAAGGGCACACCCATTTGGCACATTTACCTCAGTGTTGTTCTGAACTCATGGTCTCCATCACAGGCTCCCTGAGACCTCGCTGATTCCTGTTGTGCCTCTCCCCTTACCAAGAAATGAGTACCCTGAGAGAGGAGCAGGGCTGTGCCGGTGGCTGTGGAGGGCTGACAGAGGTGGACAAATGGTAGATTCTCTGGAAGCAGCAAGTGTGTAGGTTGCAGGAGTCCAGCTTGTGTGTCACCTGTGTGACTGTGTGAGGCTGGATGGGAGAGTGAGCAGAATAGTGATGGTGAGGGAGTCCTTGCAAGACCTTGAGGGTCCTGTGAGCCTGTGTGTGGTGTGTGGGTGTGTGTGTGCCTATGTGAGCCTGTGGCTGTCTTTTGTTGATGCCTCCCCAAAGCTTTTGTTTTCTCTATCCTGAAATGTCTTCCCTTCTGTTGTGTAATAAAGAATTTGGTCCCTGTCCTTTGTCCCTGCTCCTGAGAGGGAGATTCTAAATCTTTGAAATTTCCCAAGTGATACAAGTGTCTTTGTTATTTATGAGCCCCTTGGGTCACACCTGAGTTTATACTAAGAGATGAGATGACTTGGGTGGGGGCTGGTCAGTGGAAAGACGAAACGTATCAGTGCAGAACTGGGGCTTTGAGCCAGCCTGACTGGGGACTTTGAGTCCAGTCGTATCACCAACAATTGAGTCATGCCTATGTGTGAGATCTCAGTAAAAACCATGGACACCAAAGCTCACAGAACTTACTGGTTGGTGAACACACTGACATACTGGGAGCTTAACGTGCCCTATGGTTCTCCATGGGGAGAGAGTGTCGGAGCTCTGTATCTGAGACCCTCCCAGACTTTGCCCCGTGTGTCTCTTCATTTGGCTGTTCCTGATTTATATCTTTTATAAAAAACTAGTTGTGAGTATAGCACTTCTGAGTTCTGTGAGTCATTCTAGTGAACTGTTGAACCTGAGAGGGGTTTGAGGACCTCCTGGACTTGTAGCTAGTTAGTCAGAAATGTAGGTGGCCTGGGGACCCCACCTGTGGCAGACGTCTCAAGTGGAGGCAGGTTGGTTGGGACTGTGCCCTTAAACCTGTGGAGTCTAACACTAGCTCTGGGTGGTTAGTGTCTGAAATGAATGGCCATATGTGAGTTGGGAGCAGGATACATTTCCACTGGTTACACGCCCCGCTGTCTCCATCTATCTAGGAGAAACTTTTTTCCCTTTCATAACTCCTCAGTAGCCTCCCTGTCCCCATTTCCCACTTCTGTCTTTAGCTCCGACAACCTCAGCACTCAACACCTTGGACAAAGGAAGGGGGTTGCATTGTTACCCTCAGGGGAAGGTTTGCAGTGTTGTCCCCTTGAAGGCATTTGAACATCAATTTTAAGGCTGGAGGTCAGAGCTTGGTTCAGGATTAGAGGTCGGATTAAGAAGGGCCTCCCTCCTTTGTAGGTTCCTCCTGACTCCCACCTCTTCTCTGAGGTCCTGAAATGACTAGAGTGGGAAAGATGGGACCCAGCTGGTCCCCCAGGTTCCCTGAGGACAGTCACAAGAAGCAGGGTAAGGCTGGAGAAGGTCTCCCAGGTCTCCCTAGACCCATCGCAATGCCTGCACACCCATCATCTGAGACCTACTCCTTGTATGGACAAGCAGGGCTAAAGGGAAGGTTCTTTGGAAGTAGGTCCAGCTCCCATATCTTCCATCTCAGGACTCTAGGGCTTCACCCTCCTGGCCCAGCCAGTTCTGCGTGGAGTCAATGGCTACCCCATTGATTTATTTTCCTATGCCCCAAGCTGAGTCAGAGAAGTAGCATGGGGGGAACCTGGCCTAGAACACCCCCTTCTACAATGCCTTCCCTGTCCTGGGAAATGAGAGGGGATTTCTGAGGAGAGGAGCTGGTCAGCTTACAGAGATGCAAGGAAACTAGAGATAAGGGAGAGGAGCAGGTGCTTTCCCCACCTAATGAGAGGGACCCAAGAGGCAGAGACCAGAGGAGACCTCTCAGGAGACAATAATTGTGGGGTGCTATTCTGTTTCCCATTCCCAGCCCTAGAGCATATGATGTCACAAGCTTAACTGGACCCATTTTTGTCTACCTCATCTCTTTCCATCATCCATGCACTCATCCATTTATCCATCCATCCATCAATTGATGGGTCCATCCATCCATGTGTCCATATGCCTACCCATCATTGTCTCTCCATCAGTCCATTCTTCATTCTTTCATCTATCTTTTCACATCTTTATGTATTCATCTGTATGCTTAACCATTACCCATCTATTAATGCATCCATTCATCTATTTATCAGTTATGGTAATAATTAACATTTGTTGATTCTTAAGTGCCAGGTACCATGCTAAATGCTTTAAATTCATTGTCTTATGACAAATCTATGAAGCAGAGCGCTGTGAGCTCTGTTTTTGTTCATGTAGATGCTTTTCTATACTCCTTTTTATGGTGCCTTTAGGGAATTTCTCTCCCACTTCATGTGGTCTTGGTGGGTCTAGCAGCCACAGTGCTCTGATCCATCTGCCCCATTCCGTGGCCACTGTAATATATGGAAGAACTGAGTATGTGTCCTAAGCATTGTTCAAAGCTTTTCCTGAGATTTGGTGTTAGGAGAAAGAGGGCTTCTGCTTTAGATCACTCACTATAAAAATTTAGACTTGAGACTTCCAGTGGCCATATTTTCTGCTGCTAGAAGGTCGCCTGTCTATAACAGGAATGAGGCCCCCCACAAAAAAGAATTAGAAGGAAGTCAAGTTAAAATATGGAGATAACATCACTTGAATCCAACCAGGGCTGAAGTAGACTAAATCTTAATGAATCTAATTATGTGATATGACAAACTTAACTTTTTGCTTAAGCTCCTTTAAGTAGGTTTTTTGTCATTTGCAAAAGAAAGAGCCCTGGATAATGATTATTGTATTATTATCCCCATTTTACAGATGAGGAACTTAAGACCCAGAAAGATTAATTTACCCAATGTTTCACAGCTTATAAATGGCAGAACATTGGTACATATTTGGAATAAAACTGACGTCTGTCCATCTATTTATACATCTATCTATCCACCCCATTTATTTATTTTATTTTATTTATATATATATTTTAAATTTATTTAATATTTTGGTGGGGTCATTAGGTCTATTTATTTATTTATTATTAGTTTTTTCTTTAAATGGGGGTGCTGGGAATTGAACCCAGGACCTCATGCATGCTAAGCATGCACTCTACTACTTGAGTTATACCCTCCCCACAATTTGCTTATTTTTCTGACCATCTTTCAATGCTAATACACCAAAGGCAATAAGACTTGCCAGCTCCAATTCTGAGACTGGGTTTGGATAAGAGGTTAGCAAACTTTTTCTGTAAAGTTCCAGATAATAAATATTTAAGGTTTGCAGGCCATACTCTCTCTGTAGTACTCAGCTTTGCTGTTGTAGCCTCAAAGCAGCCATAAACAATATGTAAATGAAGAGGCTTGGCTATATTCTAATAAAGCTTTATTTACAAAATCAGGCAGCAGGCTGCATTAGGTCTGTGGGCTATAGTTTGCCAATCCCTGGTCTGTCTCAGTGGGGAAAACACACATGTTATGTCTTTGTTGGGAACATGAATAGGGAGTAGAAACATACATGCCTTGCATTTGCCATTACTACTAGTGTGGTGGAAACAATAGGATTTTATATTCAAACTCTTGTGTTTGAATCCGGCTTTAGGACCCTGGATGGTTGAGGGAACGGAATCTGTAAACTGGGAATAAGATGTCTTGTGAGATAGTACATGTGCCTGACTCACAGTGGGCACTCAGTAGTAGCCGTCCCCCTTTGTCATTCATCACCTCCCCATATTACCAGTGTCAGGAGGCCTCTCTCTTTTTAGGGTGCCCTGGGATGCAGTGAGGACCACAGTCTGGCTTGTTGAGTTCAGAAGCCCAGCTTCTAAGAATGAGCTTTCATATAAGTTCTATAGAATAAGCTCTTGCAAACTCCAAATTTCTCTTTTTAGTAGCTCTATCCCAACTCTTATCTGCATTCTTCCAAAAGTAACCATCCCAGTGCCCAGCAAAACAGAAGGCTCTCCAGGCAATAGGCCTCATTAGACTTAGAGGCAGTTTAGACACCTCCTTTTATTAAGTCCACCACTCAGGATATTACCCTGCTATCCCAGGTGGCTTTTTAACCTATTTCTTCTAAACAAAGACTTTTCTCTAGGAGAAAAGATTGTGTCCTTGTGTGTTTTGTGTCTGTGTGTCCGTGATGGTTTGTGTGTAATCGTGTATGTGTGTCTGTACTGTATGGTGATTATATGCTTAATGTCTATGGTGTGCTCTTGATATATGCAAATGCTTGGCTGTGTGATTGAATAGACACCTGTGTATGTGTGTGTGGGTACAGACGTACAGATGTATGAACGTGGGTAAGGGTATCCCCACTTTGTGTGTGTGTGTGTGTGTATGTGTGAGCGCGTGCTGGCTGTTTGTTTAATCCATCCCTTTGTGGCTCTCAGCCTCACAGGACCTGCAGGGGGCATCCGGTATGTAGGGAAAAGGGGATGTGAGGCGCCTGGCCTGGGCGCTCAACCTCATGTCGCCTGCAGAGGGCGTCTAGCGTATAGAGAACATGGGATGTGTGACTCCTGACCTATGGAAGCAGGGCTGTGGGCTGAGGAGCCTGGGCTGTCTTGTTCCAGAAAGGAGCTGGAAATGAGCATGAAACCAGATGACTCAGCTTCTGAAAGTCCCTGATCCTAGAAGGGGGTCTGCTTCACTCTCTCATCCTCCAAATCCTCTGTCCATATCCAGAAGGTCCCGTCCCAGTCCGAGGGGCAGAGCTTGGTCCTTCAGTCTCAGAGCGTGGGTGGAATATTGCACAGGACTTCTGGAGGTGACAGGACGTCAGGATGGGGGGAAGTCTTGAGCAACATACCCCCTCCTTCCTTGCGTCCTGCTGTCTGGAACTCAGCCTACTGCCGGCATTTCCTGAACACCCTCTCTCATTCATTTTCTGCAATTTGGGTCACTCTAGGCCCCAGGGTTTCTGGGCCTGGGCTGAGCTTTCTTGGGAGAAGTGCAGGAGACAAGAGCCCCTGAACCCAAAGCAGAAGGTGACCTATGTGGCTGGAGATGAGCCTGGGAGTTAGGGGGGCTGGAGGGAAGGCAGGGGAGGCTACATGGAGGAGGGAGGTCTGCAGAGCCTTGAGGATGGGTGAGGCGGGAGGTAGGACATTTCAGGTAGAATGAACAGCAAGCACAAAGGTGCAGAGAAGGGACAGGGTTTTGTGATTAATCCCAATGTGGGTGGGGTGGGGGAAGGCAAGGGGTGTGAGAGGCTGTGTGTACGGGGGTAATCTCTGGCATACTTGGGGCACCTCCTGGTGATGCCATGCCCAGTGGTCAAAGTTAATGGAAGGCCCCTGTAGCCTTAATTAGGTTGGACCATCAGGGGCTAGTATCCCTTGGGTGTGAAGATTTGGGTCCCTTAGGAGGTATAGAATGTCAGCCAGCTGAAGTGTCAGTTGGAGGTAAAGGGAGTGAATCATAGAGGAAGTGTGGAAAACAGAAGTTAAAATTCCTCCCTCACAGTGTGTATGCTTTTATAATCTCACTTTGAGGGGATCCCCTTGGCCTCTTGGCCTGTGAATATGATAGGATATCAGTGATGTGATTAGGTTATGCTACATGACAAAAATGAAGGGATTTTGCAGATGTAATTAAGGTGCCTAAATCAGTTGATTCTGAGTTGGTCAAAAGGGAGATTACCCTGGGTGGGCCTGACCTAATCAGGTGAGTCTTTTTGAAAAAATGTTTAGAAATAAGAAGCAGCAGCAGATGTTCTCATGCTGGCATTGAAGAAGCATACTGCTATGTTGTGAAGAGGGCCAAGGAGCCAGGAGTTGCAGGCAGCTCTAGGAACTCAGGACTTTGGTCTTAAAACCGCAACTGCCAACACTCAGTGAATTTAAAAGAGGACTCAGAGCCCAAGGTGAGATTGTAGCCTTGGCTGACACCTGAGTTCAGCCTGGTGGGACCCTGAGCAGAGGACCCAGTCAGTCTGTACCTGGACTCTTGGACCACAGAAACTGTGAGATAATAAATTTGGATGGTTTGAAGCTGCTAAATTTGTGGTGATTTGTTATACAGCAATAGAAAACTAATATAAGAAAGAAGTAATAAATTATAGTTAAGCCCCAGAACTAGTTTCAGAACTACTCACTATAGCTTTTATTCATAGTTCCTTCCTGGCTGTGAAATGATTCTATTTCTTGGCTCCCCTTTTCTTTCATTTTCCTTTATTCCATTCTTGAGTATAAGTGGTAGTGATAATATTACTACTATTCACTGAGATTCTGGCTTGCTTCTCCTGGCAGTTGCCCCCTTGAAGTTAGGCATGGCTGTTTGACCCACTTTGGCCGATGAATGAACTGTGTGCAGAAATGGCATGTGTCTTTTGTGGATAGAAGTGTTTAAGGGGAGATTCCCTTTGCTATCTTGTCTGGCTGGAGTCATCATGGAAACATGTGTTGAGATAAAAAGAACATGCCAGAAGATCAAAGCAGTCTGGACTGTTGAGCCACCATGTGGAGCACAGCTGTGCTAGAGATCGCCTGGATCCACAGCGGGCATGGTATGTGTGGGGAATAGAATTGTCCTGTGTTAAGCCATTCAGACTCAGGCTCCATTTGTTATTGCAGCATCACTCAGGTGTTGTAGAATAGAGAGATGAGATTAGAACAAAACTAGCGGAGGGATGGATGTCATCCTGAGATCTTGTATTTAGAATTGGATTTTGCTATGGTCTGAACTGTGTCCCCCCCAGGGTTCAAATGTTAAAGCTCTAACCCTCAATATGACTGTGTCTAGAGGGAGGGACTTTAGGAAGTAATCTAAGTTAAATGAGGTCATAAGGGTAGGTAGGGATCTAGTCTCATAGAACTGTGGCCTTAAAAGAAGAGGAAGATAGAGTGAGCTCTCTGCCACATGAGGCACAGTAAGAAGGTGGTCATCTGCATGCCTGGAAGAGAGCTCTCAACAGAAACCTACCATGCTGGCACCTTGATGTTGAACTTCTAACCTCCAGAATTGTGAGAAAGTAAATTACTGTTGTTTAAGCCACCCTGTCCTTGGTGTTTTATTCTGGCAGCCCACGCTAAGACAGATGTGGTGATTGCTAAGGCTCTGAATAGTCTTTCTTTGGGGACCAGTGAATCTTTTTGGTTGTATAATCAAAAATGTTATTATGTTAGGTGATACCCTTAAAATTTTAAGTCTAGGGTTTGAGAAGGAGGATGCATTTTGATATTACAGCCATAGGATGGACTATAGAGATATTTATCTTTTTTTTCACTGCCCACAACCTTAACCCCTTTCTCTGAGGAATTTCCCATTATATTAGTCTTAGTTACTAATAGAGCTTGCCTTCCATCGTAGAATCTCCTAAGGATTACATTCAGCTCCGTGAAGCCCAAGACACTATCTGTCTTGTTTACTACTGTATCAGCAGCACCTAGAACAGTGCCTGGCATGAATAATGTTCTGGGTTCCAGACAATGATGTGGCATCACTTCAGACACAAGGGTTTGCCAGGGCTGGGACTCTATGTCATGGCAGCCCTAAGACCACTGGGGGCCCTACAGTAACAGATACGCTGACACTTAGGGCTCCATGCCAGGAGGTGCCATTTACATAGACTACAGGGAAAATGGTGTCCCTGGAGTGGTGCAATGGTGCTGTCCTGCCTGACAGGCTTGGGTGTTTCCAACAGTGATAGGATTTCCCAAGAGGAATGGTGGCCTGAGAGTAATGGGGGGACCTTGACATGAATGGGGGTCCTGTTAGCAATGGGAACACCAGTAGGTATTGGGATGTCCTGGCGATTCCTGGACATCCGAATCAATGGAGGGCTTTACAGTGTTGGGCCCCTGGTAGGAAGAGGTACCTTCCTCTTGGGGGAGGATCCTTGAAATGATGGTCTGACAGGTATGAGGTCGACAAGGTGACTGAGGTTTTGATGGTGATGAGACCAGATTTCCAGGGACTGCGATTCTGAGATCCAGAACTCTGAGGGAGTGGGTCCCATTGTTCTGGTACGGCAGTGTCCGAGCTGCTGGGCTTACAGCCATCCTACTTTGGCCGGGTTGGAGCCCAGGGCAGCTCACGTCTTCTGCTTCCCCACCAGAGCCATGGAAGACTCAAAGGTCCAGGAACATAAGTGGGGTGAGAGGTCTGACTCCCCCATCTGCTCTGATTCTCAGAGGTTCCACCCTCACCCTTGTCCTCCTCCCCTGTCCTGCCTATACCTGGCCCCTCAGGAGATGGAAGTAGCTTTCAGAATTGAGTCCTTCAGGAGTCTGATCCCACCCCTGTGGTCCCCAGATGCTCTGCCCTGCAGGGGTCCCAGCCAGGCTGGCTCAGAGGCCCTCTGTGAGGCCACTCCTTCCAGAAGCCCCACACACAGGACCCCTAGTCCTGCCCCAACCCTTACCCTCCTGATCTCAGCCCTGCCCTCACTTCCTCCTTCCCTTTCAACATTACCAGGCCCTGGGCATGGAGGTGAGAAGGTGGGCATTATGGGAGCCTGATACCCTTCCCCACTGCTCCACTTTTGGGAAAACTGAGGCCCGAGCCCACCTTGAGAAGCCATGCCCACTTCCTCCTGGAGACTCCACAGAAGCAAGCTCCCTTTCTGCGGGAGAGGCCTGGCGACCTCCAAGGGGCATATCTGTACCTGAGCTCAAGTGCTGGGGTCCTCCCTGAGGATTCCAGCTTCTCCTCTTGTTTTTTTCCTGGCTCTTTCTAGCAAGCCAAGCCTTTCCACCCCAACTGGACACCCCAGCCCCCGGCCCTCAGCCCAAGTGCGACCCGTCAGGCAGACCTGGGCTGCGGTCTCAGCTTTGCCACTCACCAGTTGAGTGGACTCAGGAGGTCACTCTCCCTCCCTGTGCTTCCATTTCCTCATACTTAGAATGAAACTGGTGACCCCCACCTTGTAGGGTTGTTTGATGACGCAGCGTTAGTGCACATAAAGGACTCAGCTAGGGGGCTGGCCCCTGGTCAGCACTGCAAAGTCATGGCTTTTCCTACTCCCCGAGGGCCGCTTCCTCAGACCTGCCCCTGCTGTCTTGTTCCCCGTTTTCACTTAGGAGAGGGGTCAGCTCAGAGAGGAGGTTTGTGTGGTAGCTGAGAGTACAGATTCTGGAACCAAACTGCCCAGGCAGGAGCCCCCCAGCTCTGCCACTTTGCTGGCCGTCCAGCCTGGGTAAGTCACTTCACCTCTGTACCTCCGTTTCCTTAGCTGCAGTACAAGAAGTGCTTAGAGCTGTGCCCAGCACCTGGTCAGCACTGATGGTGACAGAGCTCCTGCTACAGAGCCAAGCCCCCTCATGTAGACAGAGGTGGCCTCCCAGGGGGCCATCGAGGAAGTGCCTCTGACCATAAAATTGCCTGCTCATTCCTACAGAGGGGCTCTTGGAGGAAACTCCCTATCTGGGAGTCCTGTTGCTTTATGGGGCTGTTCCTTCCAAGGTTTTCTGGCCGTTTCTGAGTTTCCCGGAGGCCAGAGAAGGGGGTATGCGGTGGGGGCTTACCGAGAAATTGAACTGAGATGATGAAAACATGATCAAAACCGTATGGAGCTGGCTCTGACCAAACACTTAGCCATGTAACAGAGACAGCCCCGCTGTCCCGGGAACTGGATGCGCTCCGGGTGTGAGTGGTGGTGGAGTAATCGTGGGAAAGGGCCGTGTTCCATTCTGGTTTTTTTTAAATCAAATATGTACTGGACCTTCTTCCATGCCAGCCCCTGTGCAGAGCAATGTTGGCAATGGAGATGGAGAGGCCCAGGCCTCTCCCCAGGGGAACTCTACCAGGAGACAGGACAGGGAGATTTTTGTGTGGACAAAAAGGCAGGGAACGCCCTGAGCAGGGACGTCAGGTGCCTGTAGGGAGATGTTGGCTGCTGAGTGATCACAGGCCTTCAGGTCAGGAGGTATCGCTGGTATCACTCAGCTGCCGGCCTTAACCCTGTAGCAAGAGCCACGTGCCTGAGAGAGGAAGGTGTTCACTTAGAGGCAGGCAGTCCCCATAGCCTGGCTAGGGAGCCAGGCCCACTAACCCCTCAGCTGGCAGCTTCATCATTGTCAGGTAGGCAGGTCGGTGGTGGACCTGGTATGAATGAGGACTTAACGCGCGTCAGTGAGTCATAGTAAAACTGGGCAGGTGTTGGTTAGGTGAAGTCTGAGTGCTGAGAATGTTCAAGTGGGTCACAGACTGCTGAGCTGATCCCTCTTGGTAGGGAGATAAGGGAGTAAGACTCAGTGCCCAGGACGGTTGTTGGCTGGGGGGTGGGAAAAAGAGGGAGGGAGAGAGCTGGGAGAGAAGGCACTGGCTGGAGAAGGGGTGGGGAGGGCTCAGGCTTCCTTGAAATTCTTCATCCTCCAGGTCTCCAGGGTCCAGCAGGGGGCTGTTCAAGCCACTTCCCAAGCTCCTAGATTATTTTCTTTCTTCCTGAACCTCAGTGTCCCCTTCATTCCCAGAGGGTGGTCCCTGGGGCCCCAGGAAGTGGGGATGTTTCTGAATGTGCATGACTTTGAGGGAACCTGTGTGTAGGCTGTGGGTGGGATTAACCTGAGACCCAAAGATTTAGGAATCAAGTCTTTATTTTGTGGGAGAGGGTAGAGCACATACTTAGCATGCAAGAGGTCCTGGGTTTAATCCCTAGTACTTCTAAACATAAACAAATGAATAAACTTAGTTACGTACTCCACCCCCTGTCCAAAAAAAATAAAAAGGAACTCTTAATAACTAGGGCCCCTTCCCCCACCTGACAAATGGTGGAACTAAGTCCCTTGGAGGGGGCGGTGAGGAAGGGACTTGCCCAGAGTGGCTCAGTGAGGGCCAGAAACAGGACTAGGGTCTGGGGGGCTGCTCACGACCTGTTCCTGTACCCCGACCCCCACGGCAGTGTCAGGGAGGTGGTGTCCAGGGACATCTGTCCTGGTAGCACCTTCCTCAGGGCTCCCACCCTCACCGTCTCTCCTCTATCTGTGTTTCCCCAAGCGTCTAGAGGGAGGGTTTTTGTCTGCCTCTGTGTGTTTGTGTCTGCTGAACTCCACTTGGCTTCACTGGGGACTGAGAAGGATTTGAGGGGCTGTTTGTCCGCTGCCTGTGGTGGAACAGGGCACAGGTCCAAAGGGTGTCCACAGCTGGGACGTCTGGTACATCATTGTGGGCTGTCTGAATGTATGGAATAGCGGATGGATGAGTAGATGGGTGGGTGGCTGGCTGGGTGGATTGAGGGCTAATCAATGCAGAGACAGCTAGATAGATGGCTGCATGGCTGCGTGAATGGGTGGGTGATTTCCCCCAGGCAGCAGAGCCAAATTTCCTGGCCATACCAACTGTTCTTGCAAACCATCCCTATTCAACCCACTCCTATTACTCAAAGACCTGGAATAGCTGGTTTTGAACACTTTCTCCTTGGAGCAGAGGTGAGGAAGAAGATACCAGGCTCTCAGCTCTGTAGCGGGGGGGCTGGCCCACCCCCTCACCACAGTTTCCCTTCCCAGGCTGCCCAGGCCTCCTTTTGTTACCAGATAGTGTATGGTATAATGATGGCCCCTGTGAATGCTCAGGGAGAATGCTCGCTCTGCTGTACTGGCTGTTACTCCAACCCCAGGGGCACAGATTTGCTGCTCCCAGCTGGACAGGCCCTTAGGGGCCATATTCTGGCAGCCAGCCAGCTTCCCCAGGGCACTGAGCAGGAGGAGTTCATCCTCCTAGAGCAGCCTTGTGGGATGTTCCAAGAGTCAAGGGCTTTTGTCTCCCAGAGCTCAGACTCCTTGCCTGTGATTCTCCTGGTCTGTGTTGCCTCGACCCGGGAGCCCATGTGGCTACGAGGTGATGGTGGGGTCCCTCCATGCTAAACCTCCCCAGCTCTCTGGCTGCTCCCTCTTCCTCCCTCTCCCACTCTGACCTCTGGCTCCCAGGTCTGTCAGTATCCCTGAGAAGCATGCCCTAGGATTGCCATGTAGCCCTAGATGGGGCTAGACCTGACCCAGAGTGACTGAGCAAGAGAGGAGGGCTGGCCTGGAGGTTGGATTCTGTGTGGACAGTTGGGCCCTCACCCCTGGCTGCTGAACCTTTTCTCACATATTTATCCATTCTCAAGACAAGTATTTATTGAGTGACTACCTTGTGCCCAGTAGTGTGCTGGATACCAAGGGACAGAGGAAACCAAAAGAGACATGATCCCTGTCCAGGAAGGCTGACAAACTAACGATTATAACTCAGGGTGTTGAGTGCTGCAAGAGGAGAGGAGCAGGAGCAGAGGGCCCTGGGAGCCAGGGAGGGAGGGAGGCTACCTAACCCAACATGGAGTCAGGGAAGACTTCCTGGAGGAAGAGTTATGCCAACCCAGATGGGAAGCCAGGCAGGCAGAAGAGAGAGGAGTGTTCCAGACAGGGGGAATGGCATGCGTGGATGGGTACTTTCCCCCTAGACAATAGAGTTGGGCCCCCTGACCTCCTCCCAGCCATGAGAGCTGGTTCCCAACAACTCCCTTCCCCCATAGTGACACCAGATCCCTGAGACACCTGGATCCTTGATCACCTGCCCGGGGGGCTGAGAGAGTTTGGCTCGTTCAGGGAACCGACACAGGTTAGTGTTGCTGAGTGGTGGAGTGTGGTAGGGCTGCGAGGAGATGTGAGGTGGGGCCCTGAGTGTGGAAGCTGATCCTGAGAACACAGTGTGCTGGGTGGAGGTCAGTGAGAAGGCTGCTCAGGCCACAGGGTGGAAACTAATCCTGCCGTTCCATCCTCCCCCACTCCTATCACAGTCCTCCTGGACTGACGGCAAACAGACAACAGACAGATTCGTGGGTACCAGCTGGGCTTTATTGGACGCATTGGACAGCATGGCATCTGATCATGCAAAAGCTGTGCTTCTGCCACACTCACCCTCTCTCACACTCACACTCACAGTGACACTCCTGCCCTGCCCACTCCTGCCCAGCTGGGTTAGGTCTGGGGCAGGGGAGCTGGAGGCCTGGTCCTCCCTTCTAGTCCTTGATTCTCTCGCGTGCCAGTGATTCACATCCCTTCACTGGGACACGGCGCTCCCTCTGGGGCTGGGACTCTTGTGGGCTAACTGCTGGAGCCCTTGGCCTGAGGGAGGAAGGAGAGGCAGGTCATGGGCTGGGGTCTTGGGCAGGGGCTTGGAGGGAGGAGGCAGGGTTGGGGAGGGCGGGGCTTGCCTTGGCAGAGTTCCTCTGCAGTCTCCGGATGATGCGGACCACCCAGGGCTGGTTTGGGGGTGCACAGAGCTGGCGACCTCTTAGCGTGGTGAACCTGGAGTCAGAGGTCAGAGGTCAGAGAAAAAAGAGCCCTGGAACCTAGCTTCCTGGCAGGCCGTGGTGTGAGGGGCAGTGGCCGGAGACCACATCTGGGAACCTGTATCTGGGGCTTTTTTGAAGTGGGTGGGCTTGGCAAGGAGAAAGATAAGAGAGATAAGAAGGTAGGGGTGGGTTTCAGTAGGGGCTGATGGGGGGGGATGAAGGGGACACGCTCCTCCCACCACTCACACAACGGCAGGCACCCGGCAGCCATCCTTGAGGAGCAGGTAACGAAAGCCTTGCACCAGGTTCCCGGGGATGGGGCGCTGGGTCACAGACAGGCAGCAGTCTTCAGCGTCGTTGGCACCTCCCAGAGCTGGGGCAGGGTCAGGGAAAAGAAGGTAGGGTCAGGATACAGGGACCCTGAGGAGGGCAGGCCACAGCTCTAAGTGGGATTAAGGACACCTGTGTGTGTGTGTGTGGTGGCAACTAGACCTGATTGTATTCAGCCAATGCGCACCAGTATGGCCCTACTGGTGGCTAAATGTATGGAAGTACTTCTAAGCTGCTTGGCTGCCCTGAGCCCCACAAAAGCCTTCCTGCTGCCCTGATCACCCTCACCTCTCTCCCAAGTCCTTTCAACTTCCCCACAAATGAAGAGTTAATGCTGGTCACAGTGTTGGTGGGGGATGGGTGGGAGGTGGGGTTGCAGGAGGCTGGTGTTAGCAGAACTTAAAAATTGTTAAAAGATTTTGTCTCTTAGCCTGCCTCAGTGTCTCCCATTCTCCCCACCTTAAGCAAATATATACTGTTCTCTCCTTCTGCCTGGGAGACTGAGGCAGCAGGAAACAGAGCCTGCAGAGGGACAGGTAGTCTCAGGCCCTGGATACATCAAGAGACAGATGTGCTCAGGGGCCCAGGTCCAGGCACACTCACCGGCACACACACAGGGCACTGGGAACCTCCAGGTTCACTGAGACGTGCAGCCCTAACCCAGAGTGTCCCTCACATCCAGCACCAGGCAGTCTGAGATGGACACATCCCCGCAACCCGCCGCCACCCTAAGCCTCCCCTCAGCCTTACCAGAGGACGTCCAGAGGATCAGCAGGCTGAGGACCAGCAGTGCGGCTGCATGGGATGCCATGGAGAGTGAGCAGAGACGAACTGCCAGTGAGTGTGTGAGCGGGAGTGAGTCTGGGTGAGGGCAAGAGTCCGTGTGGAGCTGAGACTTGGCTGGGAGAGGGAGGGAGCGCTGGGACGTGGGGTGAGAGGGGTTTGGGCATGTGAGAGTGGAGGCTGGACGAGGCTGCCACTGCCTCTTATTTATGGCTCAGAACTTTCACTTTCTCTGCCGAGAAATTCCCCTCCAAGTCCGTTCCGTGGATTCCCCTCTGGCCCCCTCTTTCTGACAGAACCTGACCCTGCCCTCCCTCTTCCCCTCTCTTCTGCTTCTCTTGGCTTCAGCTCTGAGAACCTAAGCACTCTGCAGTCTGGCCAAGAGAAGGGGACCCTGTGCTGTCGGCTCCAGGGAGAGTCTGCACTGTCACCTCACTGGTGACATTTGCACTGTCAACCACAGGGCGGGCCTCCAGAGGGGATGGTTAGGATGGAGGGGTCAGAGTGAGGAGTGGCGCATCCTTCCCTCGGTTTATCCCTCATCCTCACTCTCTTCTCTGGTTCTTCTCTGGGGTGCTGCTGGTGGTGCAGAGGACTCTCTGGTGCCCTCAGAATAACCCTGAAGCCTGGGGTGGCCTCCCCAGGTCATTATGGTGCCTCCCCATGCATCATCTGGGAACCAGTCTCTCCCGTGGGATAAGCAGAGTTGCAGAAATGTTCCTTGGAAGGAGGCCCAGTACCCCATCCCACATCTCAGGTCCCTGGGATTCAACCTCCTGACTCAGCAAGCACTGTCCCTTTCTCTAGTTACCATTTTCATATGCCCAACACCTGGGTCAACACAACAGCTGGAGGGAGCCTGGCCTGGCATAGCCCCCTTCATCTTTCCTTTCCTCTCGATCCTGGGAACCAAGAGGGGATTTCTAAGGAGAGGGGCTGGCCAGCTCATATTCACACAAATCCCCGAATTTCAGAGAATTGATAGATGGGGGCGAGGAGTGATTTCTCATCCTTATGAGAAAGACCAGAGATGGACCAGAAGAGAAGGCCTCAAAAGGGAAATTAATATGTGGGACATCCATTCAACCATCCCTACCCGAGCTCTGGGCCTTCTGTTGGATGGGGGCAATGCTTCCCTCATAAGTTTCTAACTTCCTGCTCTTTCCGTCTATTAATGACACTACTAATAGCAGTAATATTTCCATTTATTTACTCTGTGTGAGGCTCTGTACCAAGGACAATTTACCCCTATTACCTTGCTTAACTTTCTCAACCAAACCAGGAGGTAGTTTTTATTATTATCATATTCCTATCTCTGTTTACACATAAGGAACGAGGCTCAGAGCACAAGATCACAAAGCAAATACGTGTCCTGGACCCAGGTGTCTTTACTCTAAAGTTACAGTCTTTACCACTATCCCACACTGCCGGTCTACCATTGATCACAGAGCAGCACAGGGAAGTGAGATTACAGATAGCTTGCCGAGGCTGCGATTCGGAGTCCATGCTTGCTAGCTGTGTGACCATGCGCAGATTATCCAGTTTCAGCTTAGTGTCCTTATCTGTAAAACAGGAATGGTAATAGATCTACTTCTTAGGATTAAATAAGGTAATGTGAGCAAAGCCCATCATTTAGAGGCTGGCACATAATAAACACTCAATATTAACCATTATTATTCTGTCTTTTTATTCAAGTATCTCTCAATTCATCCCTCTATCCATCTTTCCATTGACCCTTGTGCTTATGGTGGTTCTGATTATTCTCTGTTGCCCTACGGCCCTCCATTCTCCTCTCATCTCTGCCCTGCTCTGTTCTCTGGAAGGGTGATTTCTAGGGACAGTATTACTCAGGATCCCTTATCCTTTACCTTCTGTTTGGGTTTGGCCCATGGGAGGCAGCAGCAGATCAGTGGCAGGAGAGAGAGGCTGAGGCATTAATTCTCTGAATCCTTCCTCTTGCTATAGTTCTGACAGTGAGTGATTTACTGTCCGGCACTTGTTCTTAAAGGGTGGTCTTCGGACAGCAGCATCAGCATCACCTGGAGCTTGTTAGAAATGCAAATTCTCAGGTCCTACTCCAGACCTGCCGGAATAATTTGTCTTTTAACACATCCTCGGTGGCTCTGACACACGCTGCAGTGAGAACCACTGGGCTGCAGTTACAGATTCTTTTGGGTTGCCACCTCTCCGTGGGTTTATCTCTAAGACTCCTGAAATACTGTCCCTTTTTCTGGCCCCTTCAGGCCTTGGTATGGTAATGGTTTCCCACTAAATGCTAAACGCTGAGTGCCTCACCATTCTGTGTTGGTTCCACCTCTTAAATAGCCTCTTTATTAAAATCTTTCTGGTTAAACTTTTTTCGAGTTTGCCATCTGTTTCCTGCCAGGATCCTGACCGATACAGTAAATGGTACCAGAAAAGATCCCAGGAAATAGTTTCTAAAATAGAATCCTAGGATTGGGTTGCTCTATTTGCTGAGTGCCCAGACAATCTCCTTGGGTGGGGAAAGGGGATGCTAGTAATCCGGAGCATGCAGAAGCATCACCATCACTTAAGACTATCATCAAGTGAGGTACAGGGTGGAATGCGGTTGGAGGGAATGACATTAGGAGAGAAAACGCCTGAGGCACTTAATTGCTATGGCCACAAATGGTGATTTCAAATGGCCATTTCGTATATTGTTGGGTCCACTGCCTGTTCCTGATTATGCTGGCAAAATTACATAAGAAAAAGAAAAGTTTAATACCATGAAATTTTAACTCAAGTTATGATAGAGATCCAGACCACCATTTTGGAATTCTTTTTTTTTCACTTGAAGTAGAGTTGATTTACAATGTTGTATTAGTTTCTGGTGTACATCAAAGCGATTCACTTATATCTGTGTATATATGTATGTATGTGTATATATATATACATATACACACACACACACACACACACATATATATATATATTCTTTTTTAGATTCTTTTCCATCATAGGTTATTATAAGGTGTTGATTATAGTTCCCTGTGCTATACAGTAGGCTTTGTTTATCTGTTTTATATACAGTAGTGTGTATCTGTTACCTGCAAGCTCCTAATTTATCCTCCCCTCCTAATTTATCCCCCTTTACTATGGAATTCTTAAGTAATCTTTATTTTATGTGGCCACATGGCAGATAGGGCTATAGATCAAGCCCAAGAGCTGATTGTATGTGTCGTAGTGTTGCAACACCAGGCAAATGAGCAAACTCCACTGTATTCCTAATACTAGAATAAGGGCACTGAGACTTGGGATGGGGACATTTAGGCAGAGATGAACAAAGCTGAGAATTTTGGACCTTTTAAGTTCCCTTAAACCTTCCTTGTTGGTAGAAGAACACTTTTCCCCCTGCAAACCATGAATGATCCAGCCTTCCATTAAAAATTTTTTTTGATTTTTTATTGAAGTATAGTTGATTTACAGTGTTGTATTAGTTTCAGGTGTACAGCATTGTGTGATTCAGTTATACATATACATACATATACATTCTTTTTCAGATTCTTTTCCATTATAGGTTATTACAAGATATTGAATATCCTTCCCTGTGCTATATAGTAGGTCCTTGTTGTTTATCTATTTATATATAGTACTTTGTTTCTGCTAATCCCAAACTCCCAATTTATCCCTCCTCACCATCCCTTTCCCCATTGGTAACCATAGTTTGTTTTCTATGTCTGTGAGTCCATTTCTGGTTTGTAAATAAGTTCATTTGTATCATTTTTAAAGATTCCACATATAAGTGATATCATATGATATTTGCCTTTCTCTGACTTATTTCACTTAGTATGATAAAAAATGTTTTTAATAGCTCTCTGGCAAAAGGCATGCCTATCCTCTTCAGGACCCACCCTGACCACTCCCCAGAGTCTCCAGCCCCACACTGAGATTTTGATTATAACATTGTCTAGACAGGAATGTACAAGGTAAGCTCTAAGAACAAAAGTGTATACACTGAAGGAGTTGCAGGAACCTGTCAGCTGTATTGGGAGAATCCTGTGGACCAGTGAGGAAGAATTGATTGATGTGGTTGCCTTTCCCCAGGATTTGGGTATTCCTGTATTAGCTGAGCACCTGGGAGTGGTGTTAATAATCTGTCGGATTGGTTACTGGAAATCCAACTCAACAAGTGGCCTATGATCAATGGGGCTGAGGTGCTAGAACCTCACTGACATATCGTAGAGCAGCACTCCTCAAGCTTTGGTGTGCACATGATCCACCAGGGGTCTTGTTAAACTGCAGATTCTGATTCAGTAGGTCCTGGTCAAATCCAAGCTGTGTCTCTAACAAACTTCTAAGTGATGCTGATGCTGCTGGTCCGCAGACTATACTTTGAGATGCAAAACAAAGGAAGGTGGGCAAAGTTAGGGAGATGGGAATGTTGGAGGGCCTCTCTTATGTGCAACCACTAACTTCTGAAGGGCCCCGGAAGATAATTCCTTCTCCAAGGCAATAAGAAAAAGCATTGGTGGTGGGAACACTAGCTTTGAAAAGCACTGTAGTGATTTCTTTAGTATGTAGGAGATGTGGATGGAAGATGCTCTCTTGGGACTGGGCACTTTTATTTCAAGGAGAAAATGGAATTTTTGAGAGGTAGAGTCCAGATGCTCACCTTATGAGCAATAAGATGAATGAAATTTCTCTATAAGCTGCAGGGACAAGTGGTAATCACTGCTTTGCCCATAAGGAGCTGTGGTGGTAGCTCATTGATCATAGGGTTCCTAGGAATGAAATAGAGGGACAACTTACTGGTGTGCTATTTAACCCATATAAGTGGACATTCCTAGGTCTGATTGGGAGAAACTTGATCCAAATTGTATTGGGGATTTACAGTCTTCTCCCCAGTTCCTTGACCTAAATCAGTTCCCCAGACCTGAAGCCCCTCGATTGGGTGGGGGGTAGGAAGGCCTGAGTCTTTTCACAGGTGGATTCTATAAATCTTTCTTCTAGTCAGTGGTTCTCAAAGTGTGGTCCCCGGACCAGCAGCACCAGCATCACCTGGGAACTTGTCAGAAACGCAAATTCTTGGGCTCTGCCTCAACTCCACTGAATCAGGAACTCTGGGGGTGGCCTAGCAACCTGTATTCGAACAAGCCTTTCTGGTGATTTTGATACAGGCTAAAATTTGAGAATCAATGCTCTACGCCTTCCCTTGAGAGATATGTAGCCATTTGCCAGAGTGACTATGAAGGGGGAACAGAAAAAAATTAAGATCTTTGGGAGATTATTAGATACTGTCACATGTTAATACTAGTCTTGGGGACCCCAAATCCCATTGTGATCCACTAGTCAGAGCGAGGGTTTATGGAGGTCAGGTGATAGAAGGATCTTGGTCCAGGTCCATCTCACAGTGAGTCTGTAAGACCTACCTGATGGTTATTTCTCTAGTTTCAGAATGTATACTGGGAATAAGCATACTTAGTAATTAGCAAAATCTCCACCTGGTTCCTTGACCATGGAGTGAGGAAAATTATGGTAGGGAGGGCCAAGCGGAAGTCCTTTGAACGGTGCCTGCCCTACCACATTCCCCACTACAATAGTAAACTTAAAACAGTGCTTTGTTGCTAGAGAAGATGCATAGATTAGAGCACCTGTAAAGTTGTAAAGATGCTTCAGCCCTTGGTACAGCGTATTACAGCTAATTATCTAGCCCGTGCCTACTTTCTGTACCAGTCACTTAAATACCATTGAAATCCATTCCTATTCAACTGTCATGACAGAAACACACCTTCACTGTTTTACCTTGGGATATGTCAACTTTCCTGTTCTGATCATCATAAGATAATCTTGTTATCCCACAGAAAATCAGAGTGGCCCTTTAAACTGATGGCATTATGCTTCCAGGTGCACAAGAAGTAGCAATCGCCCTATGTGCCTTAGTAAGACCCATGTATATCAGAGGGAGAGAAAGAAATCCTTCAAAAATTCAGGATCCTGCCACATGGGTGAAATGTTTAGGCTATTGGAGGTAGAGAGGAGCTTAAAAACAGTGGTCTGGGGAATGTTGCTCCTTCACCATGAAGAGGCACAACCCCTCAAGGACAGTTTGGATTTTGGAGGCAACATATATCATATTTAGATGTAGTGCAGCAACATATTTATTGAATAAGGCATAAAGCTGATGATTCTGAATGAGGTCTGAGCAAGGAAGGGGTCTGAAGCAGGTCTAAGTCCAGGGAAAGTTGCCTGGCTACTTAAGCCTTATGACTCATAAACCCAGTGAAGCTGTGGCAGAGAAAGGCCGCTGTAAGGAGCCCCAGGAGGAGGATTAGAGCAAAGACCCTTAGGGAGTTGGAGTAAGGCCATACCTCTGCTGCTTATGACTCTTTTCTATTTGAAAATCAGTTCCTGATTTGCCACTGGGCCCTGGTCTAAAACTCAGACTATAGATCACCCAGTTACAATGCCCCCTGGGGTGTTATCTATAGCAAATCATATAGCCGGACGTGCATGACAGCATTCCATTATCGAACGAACATTGTACACTTGAGACCAGGCCTTAGAAGTTTCAGAAGGCATGGGTAAAAACAGGGGTGTGTGGCCCAGATGCCTACTTGTTTCGTTTTCTGCTTCTGCTTCTGATTACACTTATGCCTTCATGGAGAAGTTTTCTACAAACAGTTAAGAGAGAGAGAAAATGCATGGTCTTGATTTTCAAATGGGTTTCAAAGGTATGCTGGCATCAGTCAGGAGCAGAAGACTGCTCACATTCAGGGGTGGCCCTGAAAGACAGTGGTGAAGGGAAGTGCTCTCAGTGGGCAGGATTTTAGTCTATACATTTAATGTCCACTTTGGCAAGAAAGAGAGATGGCCTGAAGTTTGGAGCTATACTAACTCATGGGCAATGGCTGCCCACAACAACCCTGCCCTCACCTCTGTAAATGGACCCTTCACTAAATTCTTTTCTGTTAAACCTTTTGGGTCATGCCACTTGTTTCCCATCAAGATCTTGAATGGTACAAGAGCATGTTTACAATAGTCTAGACATGGAAGCAACATAAATGTCCATCAATAGATGAAGGGATAAAGAAGATATGGTATATTTATACAAGGGAATATTACTCAGCCATAAAAAGAATGAAATAATGCCATTTACAGCAACATGGATGGACCTAGAGATTATCATACTAAGTGAAGTAAATCAGACAAAGACAAATATCATATGATATCATTTATATGCAGAATCTAAAAAAATGATACACATGAACTTATCTATAAAACAGAAAGAGATTCATAGAAAACAAACTTACAGTTACCAAAGGCGGGGGGTGGGGAGGGATAAATTAGGAATTTGGGATTACAAACAAACTACTATATACAGAATTTATAAACAAGATCCTACTGTATATATAGCACAGGGAACTACATTCAGTACCTTGAAATAACCTATAATGAAAAAGAATATGATAAAGAATATATATATATGTATAACTGAATCACTATGCTGTACACCAGAAACTAACACAAAATTGTAAATCAAGTAAACATCAATTAAAAAAAGTATTAGAGTGCAGAGCTGGCATAGAGATTTCAGTTAAATTTCAGTACTATCTTCCCGGAATGCCTGTGGGGAAAGATCCTGAGAATCAGCAGCAAAGAGTGAAAAAAAAAATGAAATAATAATAAACAAGGGATTATACCACTTTCATTCAATAAATATTTATGAGGGCTTCCTATGTTCCAGAAACTGTTCTTGGCACTGGCACACAGCAGTAAACAAAACAGACAGACAGTCCTACTCTTGTGAAGTTTTTATTCTAATGAAGGTGACAGGCAATAAGCAAACGAGAAAAAAAAAAAACAACAGTATGTCAGAGAGGAGTAAGTGCGATGAAGAAAAATAAAGAAGTCCAGAGGGATAGCGGGTATTAGGGAGGGTGGTCACAGAATTTTCTGATTACATTTGAGCAGAGATCTGATCTGAAGCAGGTGAGGGAGAAAGCCATGCAGAGATGTGGGGAAGATGTTCCAGGAGAGAAAACAGCAAGTGTGAAAGTCTTGAGGCAACAGTGTGTTGGAAGGATAGAAAGGAGGCCAACGTTATAGGAGGAAATTGAGCAAAGAGTAGAGTGGTAGGAGATACAGTCAGGTAATAACATGGGCCATATAGTGTAGGGCTTTATAGGCCGTTGCAGGGTTTAAGTTCTCTCAATGAGTTTTGAACAGTGACATAATCTCACATGTTTTAAAGGCTCCCCCTGGCTGTTGGATGGAGGATCGACCAAAGTGGTGCAAGAATAGAAGCCTGGAGGCGGGATTGGAGGCAACTGCAACAGTCCAGGGAGGACAGGAGATTGCTGGGAGTCGTTGAGAAGTGGTCAGATTCTGGAAATACTTTGAAGGTAGAGCCAATGGGCTCTGCTCTCAGAGTTCAGCAAAGGATATGAGAAAGAAGAGAAAGAGACAGAGAAAATATGGCAACGTTTCTGGCTTAAGCAATGTGATGGTTGGAGTTACATCTACCCAGATGTGAAGGACTGCAGAGGAGTGGGTTTGTGGGAAGGCCTAGCACGGTGGCCATCCAGCCCAGATCTCAGGCCCCGGGCCCCATGGGTGGAAGATTTAAGGCACCAACTCCCAAGCCTTTGGTTTAGATGGTCCACTGGAGGAGGGAGTCGGGGGAGGTCGGAGACCAGGGAGGTGGGTGGGTCTGTAACAGTTTCTGACCAGGCACACAGAGCCCTCAGCGTGCTATATGCTTCACCTAGTTCACCCTCTTCTCAGCCAACTGGGTTCCTGGTTCAGTGTGAGCTCTGGACAAATCTCCCAGCTCAGGGCAGTTCAGCCCAGCCTGGCACCACACTCTTCCTAGAAGCCCGCGCAGGTTTCATGCTCCCTGGTCTGACCAAATCCATGCCCCAGGGGTCGCAAATCTTGGATGGAGGGCACTTTATCCATTGCGGCAGGGAAGAGAGCAGCTGGGCCTGGGAAGGCAACCAAGGCCAGGTAGAGGTGGGAGTACAGAGGGGTAAAGGGTTGTGGGGAGAGGATCTAGATTAGATACTTAGTAAATGTCTGTTGAATGTATGAATGTGCGTCTCCCGAGCTGTGTCCGTGGGACTGAGCGTGACTGTTGTGCCTGTCATCCGTGTGTGTGAGCTGTCTGTGGTTGTCTACGTCTGTGTGCCTGACTGATGTACCTCCCCTCCCTGGCCTGCAGAGGGCGCCCCAGGCCGGGAAGGAAGCTCTGGAGGGGGCGCAGCTCTGGAGGAGGGGCAGGGGTACGCTGGCGAGCGAAGGGGTGCTTTGACAAGGATGGAGTGCGGCCCGGACCGGGCGGGCTCCCCAGAGAGGCTGGGAAGGGCGTTGGGCCCAAAGTCCGTGGGCCTGGCATTGCCCTTCGTGCTCTTCGCTGCTCCAGGCCCCCGCTGGTCCCGTGGCCGAGGGTCCCGCCCCGGGTCCCGGCGCGCGGGCGGAACGTGCGGAGTAGAGGCTTGGGCTGTGGGTGGGACCCGCAACCCCGCGGACCTGGGGTCAGCGTGGGCCCAGGAGCCCCCGGGCGGCGGTTACCCGGGCCAGGCTCAGCGGCCGTCCCGCCAGATTTCCGCCCCTCGGGCCCCGAACCCGCGGGTACTCGGGTTGTGGCGGTGTTTGTGAGTATTTGTCTCCCCAACCCCAGATATTCCCAGCTTATCCTGAGTCCAAGCCACCCAATGTGGAAGATATGAAATAATGTTTATATTAAAGGCCAAAGTACATTCACATTACCTCTGGGACTTCCTTCGCGGCATGAATACCCGCACTCGGGTTAAACTTCGTAATTACGGTGCTAACTCTGAAAATGGGTTCTTTAACGGAGGTTTATTGAAAGCCTAACTGTGTGCTCGGGGCGATGCTTGGTGCCTGAGGATGAAGTGCTTTCACCTGGATAAGGACGGAAAGCGAGTTTGGCCTGCTCATCAATGGACACAGGAAAATGATAGACTTTTGGCCTAGCATGAAACACATTTGAGGACAAATAATAAAGATTAAAAAAAGAAAAAGAAAAAGAAAAACTGACCCCAGAAAGATGAAGGAAATGAGAACAGCAGTATTCAACCCACAAACTTGTTTGCCTTTGGAGAACCGAGGACCGCCGCGACGATGCTGCCTCCTGGTGGCGGAGCCGGGCAATGAGGCCTAGTGGAGCTTCGCATCCATTGGGTGTATTCTGAACCCAAATTGGCGCCGGCTGCTCAGGTGACCGCAAGTGGAGTTCGGTGATTCATCTAATGTTAGATTGAATTTTATTATTAGCAGAATTCATGACTGTAAAGCAAAAGTCTTAAAGAACATGGCAGCAGAGTTTCCCTGGTGTGTTTCTGTCTGCCGCCAACTGAGAAATGGAGGAAAACGAAGTTTTTAGCTTCTTGACATAGCTAACAGTCTCTGTAGGGGAATTGTAGAATAGCCTCCAACTGAAGAATTCCAAATATAGGCATTAGAAAAAGGTTTGGCAGTTTGAGCATCCATAAAAATGGTAATTCATCAGTCAAGACTGATGCCAAAGGACAGAAACATTGATGATTTTTTTTTTTTTTTAACAAAACAGCATCACTTTGTTCCCAAATACAAGGAGAAGTAACACCTGGACATGGGAAAGAAAAAGAACTTCACAGAAGAGGCCAGCTGAAGCTGAAGACATTTTTACAGGTAAATGATTAAAGCTATGAAACAAATTAATTTTGAGCTTTCATAAATAGCAAATGTAGACCCAGTTCCCCTGACCTTCCTGTACCATGAAGCAAAACAGAAGATACCAAGTGTGTTGGTGGAGCTTGCTGGTAGCCCCATAATACCCCATGTTTAATTTTTAAAAGAAGTGTCACAAGCAAGATGCTAACTGTATTGATGATCATGTCCCTCTAAAGGCGGGATTGATGAATAAAGAATGAAACAGTGACTAGCCAAAGTGTGGTCCAGGTATCATGAAGGGAGGGAAATCTGGTTGCTTCGTTTGGAATTAGTTTCCAGATCGTATGACTGAAGTTGTTAAGATATTTCTATTAGCTGTATTCCTGGGAGATCTTACTAGCCCCATCCCTCCTTTACGTTTGTTTCAAAGAGGCCCTTAAAGGATTCATAAAGAAAGAATGAACTAGGGGAAACAGGAGGCTTCAGATTCTGAGGCAACACTGACAAGAAGGAGCTGGCCCACCATTTCATAAGAGTGTGTGTGTGTGTGCACCTGTGCGTGCAGGTGTTATATCCTGGAAAAGATAGTGCTAAAATCATTTAAAAAAAAAACATCGTATCAATAGTTTTCTGGATTGCACTGAGAATGACTTATTGTTAGAAGATAGTAATGACTCAGTTTTAAAGCAGTGACATGCTTTAGTACTTCAACGTTAAAGGAAAATTCATGATTCTAAGGATTATGATGAGTTTTCATGTTTGCGGGATTATGGTTTTGTACATTTTGGGGATGACTGATCTTTAGAATTTTTTTCTTCTTTTTGCATTCCTAGTAAAAGCCATTAATTGTCTTTCTGTTGAATACTGGCATACTAGTATTCAGTAAAATACTTATTTTTACTGTGTGCATGAGCAAGGCATTGGAAGTCCTCCAACTTTATAATTTCATTTTATGCTTTGCACTTATTTTTACTGAAATATTTATTTATCTAAGCAGCAATTTTCTAGAAAGTTGTTTTATCTCCTCTCCCATTTGGGTCCTTGTGAATTTATGCCTTTACAAACATACACACACACCAGAAACATTTACTGTAGTTTTAGTTAGGACTCAGGAGTGAAAATAAATGCATGTGTTTAATTTGCCATCGTTCCCCTGAACTCCTACTTGTCTTTGAATTTAATGGTGTTGATCTTTGCCCCTTATGGTTTGTGTTTTATGGTTTATCTTCTACCTCAAGATTATAAACACGCTGACCTGTATTTTCTTCTATCACATATATTTTAAACATTTGCTCTTTAATCCTATGATGAGGTGTGAAAAATATTGGAGCTATGATAATGAGAAGGTAGAGGTATTTAAAAAAGGGAAAACAATTAGAATCTTTAAGAAAAACAAAAATCTGAGTGGCAAAGGGAAAGTAAGCATAATACACTACTTTGCTCTGCAGTGAACGAGTGAACGGCATTTGCCTGGTCATCATAACGTAAAGTCTGATCACTATCTAAATATAGTGGTATAGCTATATTTAGAGGGTAAAGTGACAGGAAAAGGGTTAGTAAGGGAGCTAAATCTCCACTTTTTATAATAGGAAGTCAACTGATAACTTTAAAAATAGGTAAATCAAGAAGCAGAGGTATGAACAGAGTATTTAGACATATGGCACTAACTCCAAGAAAAAGTAGCTTAAGAGTTAACAGTTGCAGGAAATGCTTGTTCAGAATAAGCCTTTTGGTACTTTTTGATATTTTTTTAACCATGACTGGGTATTATTTGATTTTGGGGGGATTATGCACCTTACAGAAAGAAAAAAAAAAAAAAGGACAGTATTGTCAAAGATGAAGACAGCCAAGGAGAGTGGGGACTCTTTCTCTGATGGAATAAATATCATATTGCATGCCTCCTCAGGGCAGGGCTTGAGGCAAATACCAAGTATGCAATATGGCAGGATAATTTAGTGAAATACGAAGTTTTGTTTTGTTCTGCCTATGTTTTTCTTTCTCTTTTTACTGATGTATTCCTTTTCTCTTTAGAGCAAAAAGGGTTTCAGCAGGGCTGAGAGTAGAGGCACCCTGATGTCAGAGTCCTTTACTGCCTTTGTAAAAGTCTAAAGCAAACCTGGGAAGAGATTATACCTTGGAGGGACTGGGAAGAGGGAGGGTTTTGGAAAGAGTCCCCTAAGACTGGAGAGGGGGTTGGTGTGTACATCCAGCCAGTGTAGGCAAAGGACTCTAATCACTGACTGTGATGAAGTAAGTGGCAGGACCTGATTAGTTGGCTCTGGGGGGTGTCCGGGGAAGCCTGGTCCAAGCCAAGAGGCTGTCAGCTGAACTCCCATGGCTCAATTGTGCCACAGGGCTGAGAGTTTGAGAGTCCAGGGGGAGTCATACCTACTGGGAACACAGGGGCCACAGCATTCACTGGTGAGATGGATGTCCAGTGATGGGATGGTGTTGGGGGCATAGAGGAAGCCTCCCCTGTGCCTTTCTGTTTCTGTGAGCTTTGCACAGCCCTTGGCAGATGGGATTTCAAGAGCGCCAGCAAGCCCACCTGGCTTGGAGTAGATTGACTGAAAGAACATTTTAAAGTGCAATAAATCTTGCACATCTGAGTTTGGAGATTTAAGATCACACCTGCTGCACAAGGATAGGTAGGGAGGAGCCCCTGTCTTCACTGGCCTCGGGAGGCGCAGACAGTGAATATCTGAATGACTTATAATGGGTAAGTGCCGTGGTCTGCTCAGGCACTGGTGGGTGGAAAAGGTGGTGGGGCAGCCAGCCACGACCAGCTCCTTGCCCTTCTCCCAGGATCTGTTCCCTTCTTTCCCACATGGCCTGGCCCCATCTGGTAGTCCTCTCTCTCCCAGCCTCGGGATGGAGTGGGGAATAGGAGGACCTCTGCTCTGGGGAGGGAGAGGTAGCGGAGAGCCAGACTGCAGTCTTTTTGGAGAGGAGACTGATTTATATCTGAATTCTGAGGTTCCAGATACCTGCCATGGGACACTTGTTCCTTGGCCTCAAGAAGTTAAAGGGGCTGAAGTACCCTGGGCCCCAGCCAGAGGAGAAAGGAGAAAAGGGAAAGGGAGGCCGCTTTCCCAGCTGGAAGGAAGCTGAGGGAGGAATGGAGAGCCTGGCTAGGAACTGAGAGCACACAGCCCCATTACACAATGAGGAGAGGCCAGGGGCCCAGCGTCACTGATCAGGCGGGAGTCTTCTTGGTCTTTGGGAGGATGGGGGCTCTCGAGGGCTCCCAGGGCTGGAACTCAGGTTTCAGTAGAACTTGTGTTTGCCTGTGTTACAGGTGGGCCCAGGCTCCAGCCACCCTCCTGGGGACCCTCCCAAAGAGGTACTTGGAGGCTCACATTCAGTTGGTCCCAAGGAAAGGGGAGGTAGTCCCTGGTGAAGCTGGAGTGAGAGAATGCTGGACGGAATCAGGGGAGGGGTCTCTTCTGGGTTTGCAGAGCTGTTGGGGATGAGTTCCCCGGGGGCCAGCGTCTCTCCATGGGCAGGGATTTCTCAGAGACCAGGAGCAACCTAGACCCATCCTGCCTGTCAGCCTCCCTTTTGCTGCCCACAGGTCTGGACACCTGGGAAGCAAGGATTCTCTGGATGGGTGAGAACATAGAATTCGCCACCCTGAGCTCTTGGCCAAGAGTCCAGCGTGTGTGACCCCACCCTGTGGTGTCACTGGCTTCTCTGTGGACACAAACACACAGGAACAGATACTTGGGAAGAAGGCTGGAATGGCTCTTTATTTGCTTAGGTATAAATCATATTTACAAAGACTAGGTGGGGTGCAGAGGGGAGCAGGGTCAGGTCCAGGGCTCTGAGTGACCTTCCCTCAGAGGGGACAGTCCTGCTGCCCCCTCACACTTCCTGGAGGACATTCCCTTCTCTGCTTCTCTAGGCCTGGCCTGGTGTGGGCATCTCAGCCATGTAGGGGAGGGTGGGAGTACAGAAGGGCTGGTTGAAATTGGAGAAGGGGTGAGAAGCTGGACAAGGTCAGCATGGGGTGGCTGCTCCGGGGCCCCCGAGTCCTCCCTCTCTCCTGGCCCACTTCTTGTCCCTTGGGTTGGGGCTCCAAGCCCTGGTGAGACTGGTGGGGGTCTCCTGGGCTCCAGGCTGGTCACTGGGCTATAACCCCTTTGGGGTCTTCGTCCTGGGAGGGCAGAAGAGGGCTTTGAGGGGATGATCAAGGCTCCCTTTCACTTCTCTCCCCCTGTCCCTTCAGCTTCCTCACCTCTTAGAGCCTTTGGAGCCCTTTCCCTTCTTGTCAGACTTGGAGGCCCTCTTGTCCTTGCTGCCCTGGCGGGCTGGTGACTTGTCCAGACGCTTCATCAGCTGCTGCACCCAGGCCTCCTTAGGGTCTGCACATAGCTCCGGCTGAGAGCTCTTCCGAGGCAAGAACCTGTGGTTCGGGGGTTAGCAAGCCTGTCCTAGTCTTGCCCACCATGCCCTCCCCACTCAGGTGCCAGCCTGTACCCGCCCCCTTGCACCCACTTACAGGATAGCCGGGATGGGGCAACCCAGGCTTGGTTCCTGCTTCCGGTAGCTGAGGACAATTTTGTTGGGAATCTTCTTTTGGCTGTACTTGAGGCAGCAGTCCTGTGCCCCTCCATCACTGCCTGCAAGTGGATTCACCGGGAGCAAGGGGCTGCTTATAGGCTCCCACTCAGGCCTCTCCAGCCCCTTGCCCCCATTCTAGGCAACTCCCTCCGTAATACCTTGGATCTGGAGTATGCAGAAGGCCAGGACCAGGACAAGGACGCTCAGAACCAGTGACTGAGCCATGGCCGTGGTAGAGCTTGGCCGAGGCAGACAGCTCCAAGTTGGGGGTCCGTGTGTGGGCTAGAGCTGGTGTGCTGCCTATTTATGCAGGCGGACACTTTCACTTCCCCCATCCCCAGCCACTGTCCAGGCAAGAAGAGGGCTCTCCCTCCTTTTCCTTCCTGAGAGGCAGATCCTTTCTTGGCACTCAGCCTCACTAGTATGTGGAAATGAAAACTTCACACGGCCAGTCAGTGTCCCCAGGCTACCAGAGTACCTCCTCAATATCATTTCTGAAAGGCCCTCCTTCCTTTCCCAGCCACCGCCTTGGTGCAGGCCTCACCACCTCTCCTCTGGAACACTGCGATTGCCACCTCATTTCACTCCAGGCTCCACGCTCTCCCCTTCCTTCAAGCAGGGTGAGGACTTTTCCAAAATTATAAATCTGATTATTGAATTGTGAGAGTTCTTTGTACATTCTGAATAATAGACCCTTATCAAATATATGATTTGTAAATAATTCCTCCCATTCTGTGGGTTGTTTTTTCACTCTCTTGATAGTGTCCTTTGATGCATAAAATTTTAAAATTTTGATGAAGTTCAGTTTATTTTTAATTCTGTTGCCTATGTTTTTCGTGTTGTATTTAAGAAACCTATTGCCAAGTCCAAGGCTATGAAGATTTCCTCCTATGTTTTTCCCCCAGTTTTACTGAGGTATAATTGACAAAATTGTATACATTTAAAGTGTACAATGTAATGATTTGATACATGTATACATTGAAAAATAATTACCACAATCGAGTTAATTAACACCTCCATCACTTCGCATAGTTATACCTTTTCCTTTTTTTGTAGTGAGAATGCTTGAGATCTACTTTCTTAGCAGATTTCAAGTATACAATACAGTATTATTGACTACAGTCACCATGCTGTACATTCGATCCTCAGAACTTACTAATTTCATAACTGAAAGTTTGTACCCTTAGACAAACATGTCCTCATTTCCCCACCCCCAGCCCCTGGCAACCATCATTTTACTCTGTTTCTATGTGTTTGACTTTTTTTTTTTGATTCCACATGTAAGTGATATATAGTATTTGTGTTTCTCTGACGTACTTCACTTAGCATATCCTCCAGGTTCATCCATGTTGTCACAAATGTCAGGGTTTCCTTCTTTTTCTTATGGCTGAATAATATTCCATGGTGTGTGTGTGTGTGTGTGTGTGTGTGTGTGTGTGTGTGTGTGTGTGTGTGTGTGTGTGTATGTGTATATTTATTTACCACATCTTCTGTATCCATTCATCCAATAATAAGCACTCAGGCTGTTTCCATATCTTGGCTATTGTGAATAATAATGCAACGAATAAGGTAGTACAGATATCACTTCAAGGGAGTTATTTGATTTCCTTTGGATATATGCCCAGAAATGGGATTGCTGGATCATGTGGCAATTCTATTTTTAATTTTTTGAGGGGCTTCCATACTGCTTTCCATTATGACTGTACCAGTTTACATTCTCAATGCAAAAGTGTTCCATTTTCTCCACATCTTTCCCAGCATTTGTTATCTCTTACATTATTGATAATAGCTACTTTAACAGGTATGGTATGATATCTCATTGTGGTTTTGATTTGCATTTCCTTAATGATTAGTGATGTTGAGCATCTTTTCATATACCTGTTGGTGATTTGTGTATCTTCCTAGGAAAAACTGTCTATTCAGTTTTTAATCAGATTTTTAATTTGTTTTGCTATTGAGTTGCATGAGCTTCTCACATATTTTAGATATTAACCCCTTATCACATATATGGTTTGTAAATATTTTCTCCCATTCCCTATGTCCCTAGGTTGCCTTTTCTCTTTGTTGTTTCTTTTGCTGAAGCTTGCTTACTTGCTTGCTTATTTATTTATTTAAAACAAGAGCCAGATTTTTTTTTTATTTGTTCATTTCTTGCATTTGAAGTACTTCTTGATGACATCCTTGGCTTAAGAATCTTTGCCAGAGTCCTTAAACACTACACAACTGCAACCAAACACTTTACAGGGTTTTCCCTCTATGTCAGTTTTTACAGAGGCCTACGCATTCACCTAGTTTTTTGTTGTCATCAACCTTAATTAGGTTGATTTGGTGTTCAGCACAGAGGGCCTCCACCAACTTGACATACATAGGCTCATCGTGGATGCATGCAAGCACCAAATATGGGCTTGGCCTGGGTCTAAGGCTTTGCAGCTTTGTGAATTCCACATGCTAGGCCAGGGGGTGGTCTTCATCACCTCTTGCAAAGCAGCATTAATGTCCATTATACCTCCAGCAGCAGTGCCTTCCTTGGCCATGGCAGTGAGTAATGAGTGGAGCTGAATCTTGCGTGTACCCTGGTATCCACCTCTGAGCTACTCAGTGGTAGCAGTCTGATGTACTTCTACTTATTTATTTTTGCTTTTGTTGTCATATCCAAAAATACCATTGCCAAGACCAAGATCAAGGAGATTTTCTTCTGTGTTTTCTTCTAGGAGTCTTGTGCTTTCAGGTCTTACAGTTAAGTCTTTAATTTGAGTTAATTTTTGTGAGTGGTGTAAAATAGGGGTCCAGAATCATTCTTGTACATGTGGCTATCCAGTTTTCCCAACACTATTTATTGAAAAGACTATCCTTTCCCTGTTTTATGTTTTTGGTTCCTTTTCAAAGATTAATTGACCGTATATGCATGGGTTTATTTCTGGGCTCTATATTCTATTGGTCTATGTGTATGTTTTAATGCCAGTACCATACTGTTTTGATTTGCCTTGTGGTTTATTCTTTGACTTGTTGTTTGAATGTGTTGTTCAATTTCCACATATTTGTGACTTTTCTATTTTTCCTTTTGTTACTGATTTCTAGTTTTATTCTACTGTGATCAGAAAAGATACTCTGTATGATTTCAATCTTAACATTTTATTAAGAAGTGTTTTTTGGCCTGTCATATAGTCTGTCCTAGGGATGTTCCATATGAACTTCAGAAGAATACATATTCTGTTGTTGGGTAGATTTTTGTATGTGTGTGTGTTAGGTCTAATTCATTTATAGCGCTGTTTAAGTTCTCTATTTTCTTACTGATCTTTTGTATGGTTGTTCTATCCATTATTGAAAGTGGGATGTTAAGTTCTACAATTATTATTATTGTAGAACTGTCAACCCTCCCCTTCAATTCTGTCAATTTTTGCTTTATATATTATGAGGCTTGGCTGTTAGTTGTTTATAATGTTATGTCTTTTTCTGTATCAAATATTTTATCAATATATAATGTCCTTTTTGGTAGCTTATAACATTTTTTGACAAAGGTCTATTTTGTCTGATAGTAATGTAGCCACCATAGCTCTCTTTTGGTCACTAGTTGCTTGGTATACTTTTTTCATTCTTTTATTTTAAAGCTGTGTATTTGTATCTCAGGTTAGTCTCTTGTACATGGCATATGGATGGATCATTTTTTGAAATTCATTCAGATACTCTGTGCCTTTTAATTAGAGAGTTGGATTCATTTATTTTTTTTTCCATGTTATTTATTTTTTCTTCCAATTTTATTGAGATATAATTGACATACAACACTGTATAAGTTTAAGATATACAGCATAATGATTTGACTTACATACATCATGAAATGATTACCACAAGTAGTTTAGTGACTACCCATCATCTCATATAAAACTAATATAATAGATATAAAACTAATGAAATAGAAAAAATATTTTTTCTCTGTGATGAGAACTCTTAGGATTTACTCTCAACAACTTTCATGTATGACATATAGCAGTGTTAATTATATTAACAATTTGTACATTACATCCCTAGTACTTATTTATCTAATAACTGGAAGTTTGTACCTTTTGACTACCCTCATCCAATCCTCCCTTCCCCAACCCCCATTTCTTGTAACCAAAAATCCAATCTCTTTTTCTATGAGTTTGTTTGTTTTTGAAGTATAATTGACCTACAACACTATGTTAGTTCCTGCTGCACACTGCAGTGATTCAATATCTCTATACGTTTCAAAATAATTACCAGGATAGGCCTAGTTACCATCCGTCACCATATAAAATATTACCTAATTACTGACTATATTGACACTGTACATTTCATACCTGTGACTCATTTATTTTAATCGCTTATAAGGAAGGATTTATTTCTGTCATTTAGCTGTTTGTTTTCTGTATATCTTAACATGATTTTTGTTCCTCATTTCCTCCATTACTGCCTTTCTTTGTATTCAGTTGACTTTTTTTAGTGTACTAGTTTGATTCCCCTCTTCTTCCTTTTCTATATATTTTTAATTTTCTTAGTGATTACCTGGGAGATTACAATTAACATCTTAAACTTATAATAGTCTAGTTTGAATAGTACTAACTTAGTTTCAATAGTACAAACACTCTGCTCGTATACTTTAGTTCCTTCTCCTTTATATTGTTATTGTCACAGATTACATCTTTATGTTGTTGTGTACCCATAATATAGGGGTTGCAGGTATTTACTTGTTAAGGGCTGCAGCCATCCATTTTGACTTTTCCAAATAACTTTTGCCAAGTGTGTATTCTTTGTTGTGCATGGTCCCTGAAATTTCTGTTCACTTATTTCTGTGGTCAACCAATGATCTGACAAAGGTTTCTTTCCCCTTCTCCGACAAAAAGATTTATGTCCCCTTAAATATTCTGATGTATGCCACTGTGGAAGGTGCTGCAGCCCAAGAGGGCTGAAACCAAGGCAAGCATCTGCACCTGTCCCTCAGGGAACCACCAGACCAACCAAAATGTAAAACCTCCAATTTTTGAAGAACAAAGTTCTCTCCCACCCCCAAGTCATTCCAGGAGTGTGGGCTGCCTTCCCCACAGCGTTGACTAGTAGCTAGTTCATGCACAATGCTTTCTTATGAAAGATCAACATCCTCTCCCCTCATCAAGTACTCCCCTGATTATTATGTGTCCAATTAGGTTCCAGAATTCTGAAATAGGTATTCATTGCTCTTTTCAGCTGAGTGGTTGCTTCAGCAGAGAAACTGACCCCTAGAGCTTTCTTCTCTGAAATTTTGCATGCCATCATTCTTATAGTTTAATTTCCAACATTTAAAATCTTTTATCCATTTGGAATTTATGCTGGGGTATGGTGAGTGAGGATTATCGGGTCTTGACTTACAATCTATGTTTAAAGGATTGAGTATCTCAGAGTTGTGATCACCAGGTTAAGACTAGAAAGTCCATTTGGTTCCCAGAATGCTAAACCCAGGATGCCCCTCCCCTCTAGGCTTATCCCAGCTCTCTGAAGCTTTATGGGAATGGGAGACCATAGGGAGATGTGGAGAGGACAGGATTGGAAGGGATGCAGTCATGACAGTGTGGGCCAGGGACGAGGTAGTGACAGAAAGATTGCACCTATGATAGGCGTGTTGCTCTTGGGGAAGGATTGGATGCAGAGGGAATGGGAGTTGGAGATAGGGATGTTGTTGGGATGAGGATGAGGACATGGTGTTTTATCCCAAGGCTCACAGAAGAGAGGGGCTGGAATCTGAGGGAATTACAAGAGAGATAATTGAGCTCTTGAGTCTGAGATTTTAAAATAAGAGGCTGAGACCTTAAGCAAGGCAGGGAGTGCCCCAGCTGGCAAGAGGCTGGCATTCCTGGAACAGGACAGGGCAAAAACAAGGAGATAAGATTTCTTGAGTCTTTTACCTGGTCTTATAGCAGATCCTGGCACCAGAAACCTTTTAATTTCCATTTCTAAAATCTCCCGTCCCCCATCTGCACCATCTTCTGTGGAAGTGACTAAGTAATGAGCAGCCTGTCTCTGAAGAGTTCCCAGAGAGGTAGGATAGCATGGGCCTGAGGGGACATGTAGATCAGTCCAGAGTCATATCATATTAGATTGTTTCCACTGTTCTCAAACTTGGCTGCACTTCAGAATCACAAGAGGAGCTTATTAAAAATACGGAATTAGAGGCACCACCCCAGACCACCTTAAACAGAATCTCAGAATAGAGCCAAATGATCTATATTTTTACCAAGCTTTCTGGGTACTCCCAAGAATTTGGTGAGGTGGGGCTGGGAGAGCCACCTGGATCTATTTTGCTCCCCACCCCAAACTCCAGCTGGGCACAGAGCCAGTGGAAGGGAACAAAAGGTGGTCTAGAGGAAGAGGAAGCTGTGGTGATGTACCCCCAATCTTCCTGAGGAGGGCACTTTCTGGCCTGGCACAGCTTGTGGAAAAAGGGAGAACATGACAGGGAAGAGTTGGGGAGTAGGCAGTTTCCTCTCCTAAAATCCCAGGTTCCCTCTCTCTCCCAAGGCATCCTGCCCCATTCCCCTTGTTTATGCCATCATGGGGGGAGGCTTTTGTTTGTCAGATGGTGTCCAGAGCCCCCTTAGGTCCCATCCTTGAGTGCTGCTCCTCAATTTGGGAAGCTCTTCCTAGGAGCCAACATAACTCAACTCCCTACCTTTGAACTTGAGCCTGCAGTGGTAGACCAGCCTCAGGAAGATATTCCATCCTGGGGGTATTGGGGCCTCCTTCCTTGCTCGTGGGGCTTAGAACCTAAGTTAGGGGCCCTGAAGGGAGGGAAGGAAAGAGTGAGGACTTTGCCAGAAGTAGATACCTGGCTGGACAAAAAAACAGGGCTGGAAAGAGCCTCTTTCAGAGCAGGAAGGTGGCAGTAGATCCTTGCCACACACTGGGATGCAGGTGTCTGATCCTATGGAGTCTACGGGGTGGAGGTGAGGGCATGAGAAGGAGGCATTGAGAGGCCTGGAAGAAGTGGACTCAGATGTAGATGAAATCCCCAGGAAAGGGCCTGAGGTAGTGAGAGCTGTCAGCCTTATCCTCCTCTGGGGTACCAGGTATGCCACCCAGTCATTCCTCTGCCCCCAGCTGCTGGCCTGGGCTCCTCCCACCTCATAGTCCCACTGGAACCTTAAGCTTGGTGTAGTGGGTGGGAGCTTGCAGCTCTGAACCAAGCCCCTCTCTTGGTCCTCAGACCAGTCCAGACATTAAAGAAGGGGACACAGAAACTCAGATGACTACACATCTGAGAGAGTTCTAGTTTTCTGGGTGAAGGTTTTAGCTTGGCGAGCTCTCGAGAGCGCCTCGGCAGTGTTTGACAGCCTCTGGGGTGGCTGAGGTACAGAGCAGGCTGCACTGGAGGTCCTGGTGCCAAGGTTGGGGGGAGGGAGGTGCCCAGGGCTAACTTCAGCTCTACCTCTGCTGGTGAGTCCAGAGTGAACACACCCTATCACCAGATGGAGACTCTGGGGCAGGGGAGAGGTGCGCTAATGCACCCTTACCCCGTGTTGGCAGGCCCACTAACTCTAGGACAGGCACCTGGGCCAGGCTTTGGGGTGGAGGTTCTAGGTGCGGGTGTTGTGAGAGTCTGGGAATCCCCTGGGCCAGGCTCTGGGGTAGAGGTTCTAGGTGCAGGTGTTGTGAGAGTCTGGGAATCCCCATGTTGGGAAGTGGCCACATTCCCTTCAGCTCCAGGCCCCAGGCCCATTTGTTCCCGCCTGGTGGGGGTTCCAGGGCAACAGATGCTCCCAGCTTGGCAGGCAGAAGGTGGGGAGGGGTATGGCGGGAACTTCAGCTCTGAGGCTGGGCTAGTCCCGGAACAGGGCTTGGGGCGCGCTGGGCCCCTGTGGGCTTGTGTGCTTAACAAGGGTCAGGGGGTCTGGGTGCACTGGTGCTCCTGGGTTCCCAGCTGAGCGCTGAGCCCTGCAGAGACAAGCTGCCCTGATGTATGGGCAGCTGTTACTGAGGGAGCTGCTGGGTTCCTGGACTGCAAATGACCCGTTCATTACCTTCCTCAGTGTGTGGTATCTGTGTGCCCAGCGTAGCTGCAGACATGACTCGATGGCTACCTAGGGTCAGGGTTAGAGCTAGGACTACACTTGGAATAGCACTGATGGAGTGGTTACGGATTAGAGGTAGACAGTGGTAAGCATAGGGCTGGAACATGGTGATGTTAAAGTAGGATTTGGAAATGCATTTGTGGTTCCTGTTGATAAGAGCTAGTGCATCTTGGAATAGGGTTGTGTTAGAGTTGGGGTAGGGTACTGTTTGAGTTTAAAATTGGGATCAAAATGGGCCAAGGAGTTAAATCTTATGCTGGGGGTTAGTTTTAAGCTTCTGAGGTAGTCTGGAGAGGGACTTAAACTTATGCATGTTGTGTGATGTTGGTCTGGTTTACATGAGAGATTTTGGACATTTTCTAGCCCTCTGCACTTGAGACTTATAAATGGCTATGATCCCTGAAGCTGAGATCCAACTTGAGGGAAGTGGGCGTCTAGCTCCTGGGGAGAGGGAACATCGCAGTTTTCTGTCCTAAACTTACCTGTCTGTGTCAACATTTTTTGGGTAACACTCACCAGCATTATCTTTCTGAGGTACAGTTGTTCTGAGAGTCGCACTTGAAGAAATGTGGTTTATAGTTGTTTGTGAGTGGGGTTGGAATTGAGGTTGGTTAGGATTGAAGGGTATGGGACTGAACTTAGTGGAAAAGTTTGGGGTAGAACTACCTACACATGTGGTCATGCCCTGTATCAAGGGCTCCTTCCTGGGAACCAGGAACTGGTACTTCCCTGAGGGTGATCCTGACAGTCTGTCTGGTTTGCTCTTCCTTTAGATTCTGTTTTTGCTGCATTGGAGAGACTGAGGGCTAGGACCCTGCAGTAAACTGGGGACACTCCTGGGAATGGGGATGGGTGTGTAGGTGAAGGATGGGGCTGCTGAAGAGGGCAGGGGACTCACTTGCTGACACTGACAAAGCACACAGCCAAGTTGAACCAAGGGTATCTACGTGGGACTGAAATTACAAAGCAGAGTTTAGAGGTGGATAAGCAGGCCTAGGAGGATTTATGGAGAGAAAGGCTTTGAAGGGTGGATTTGGAACGCATTTGTGTTTGTGGGTCTGCAGCCGTGTCTGTTTGCATGTGTGCAGCCTGTCTTTGTGTCTGCGTGTGTGGGGTGCTGGGGTCTGCTCCAGTCAGGGTATTCATGGGTCTGTGTAGGTGTGTTTCTGGAACAGGTCTCTGGGTACTCTGAGTTAGTTTCTGAGTGGCATCACTGGATTTATGTGCTCCTGTTTCTGTGTCTGTGTGGCTGGGTGTGTGTATCCATGTGTCTTTGACTGTGTGTGAGGCTCTACTCTGGCCTCTCACTTTACCCTGCCCCTCTCCCTTGATGCACCCCAGCTGCCAGCACTGTTTACCACAAGAGATGGCTTCCTTGCCCTTCCCGCTGTCTGGATTCCCATGTGTCCAGCTGCCTGCCCTGGGCCTTGCCCCTGAGGCCTCGCCCCTGAGGCCTCCGTATCGGGCTTGACCTTGGAAATGCTACACTCTGGAAAGCCCCCAATATGCTCTTTGCCTGGCTGTGGACCCAGAGAAGTTACGGTAGAGGAGGGGGACAGGGCTTGGGAGAAGAGGGGTTGTTGGCAGCACGCACCCCTCCTTCTGGAAACAGAGATCTCCTTCTGGCCCCTTCTCAGGCCCCCTTTCCCCTTCCCATACTCCCATGCAGATCAAGTATTCAGGGTCCCGGCCTCACTGCCTGTGCGGATGGGAATGGACAGTCCTCTACAAGCCCAGCCAGACCGGTTAGGGATCCGGTCCTCTGCGTCCCCAGCACCTTACATGCCTGCATTGTGCTCATTCGTCACATCCCCGCCCACACTCAGGGCTGTGCTTCCTTCTTTCCTCTCCCTGCTGAGGACACAGGACCTTCATTCTGTGACAGCCCAGGCCTGTGCCATGGGCCCCTGAGCCCAGGTGGAGCAGCAGTGAAGAGCAGAGGCTCAGCCCCACCTCGCACAGAGCAGGGAGCAGCGTCTCCGCGGGGTTTATTCCTGTGCATATCCCGGGTTTGCTGCCCTCCCTGCGGGGGCTGCAGTGAGAAGGTCCAAAAACGCAGCAGCCAGGGTCTCTGTTCGCTAGGACTTAGTGTTTCACAGGAGAAGTGATTGTGTGGAGAAGCCGTTCTGCCCCGTTGCAGGTATCAGCTGCCTGGAATTCTCTCTCTAGAATTGTGAAATGCTCTCTGCAGGGACCAAGAGAAGGGCTCCAGAAGGTCAGAGCCATTTGCTGTGACAATATGGTATCTCAGAGGGCAGAGGCGAACGCCCGAGTTCCCAAGCAAGCATGGTATATTCCTGGCATCTCCCACCAATCCTGGGGTAGTAAATACTTGAGAGTTTTCATTCTGATTTTACTCTTGAGCCTGGGGGAGCTGGAAGGTGGGGCTTGTGCTAGGGTCACAGAATGGGATGAGCAAGGCTTCATCCCTCCGCAACGTCCTGCAGCATCAGCTCTTGGCTTTGCTGAGAAATGAGAACCCTTAAGGTCCTGGTTCCAGCTCATTTCTCTGCCCCCAGCCCTTTGTTGCAAACCTTGGTCAGCACTATGAATTCATGCTGTTCTGGTCTGGGGCAGGTAGCCTATGGGGGACCACAGGAAGGGCCCACTGTCCCTAAGCCAGGATGTGTGCACATTAACCTCGGCTTCCCACCTGACGCTGCTGTGACCCCTCTGAGTCAATTCCCTTCATTCCGGGCCTCCCTCTCATCTCCTTGCTCTGTGGCTCTCTGCCCACCTGCCACCAGGCAGGGAGGATGTGGCTGTCACAAGACCTCCTATGATCTTTGGGGATGCTTTAGGAAAACACTGCAGAGTGTGGCTCAGCAGGCCTGGGCCTTGTGCCTCCTCGCCCTGGGGGACTCAACAGGGGCTGGACTCCCATCTGGCAGGCAGAGAATCACCATTCAGTGGAGGGACGCATTCCTGCTTCATCCCATCTTGGCTTCTGCATCCTGCTAGCAGTGGACACATTGTGCTAAGTGCTGGGTCCTGTCAGAGGAAGAGAGTCGTGCCCCCACCTCCTGCACTGATGGTACGTTGAGCCATCCTGGACTTGCTTAGCAATCAGTGAGGCGGGAGCATCCCATGGCCCCGATACCACAGCGTGAGGAAGCTGCAGTGCTTCCTGCCCTTCCTCCAGCTTTTGGCTCCTCTGTGGTAGGTCAGAAGGTGGGAGTGCAGAAGTGCCACCTTGTGAGAAATGAGGTGTCCAAAAGAGAGGTCCCTCCCATCCGCTCAGGGTGGCCTCTGTCTTTCTGCTTCCCAGTTCTCTCCTCCCACTCCCCAAACTCCCTGGTCCCTGGCTGGACACTAGGATGCCACACCTGCCCTCTTTCTCAGTCTCAAGCCCTATCCTCTTCATGCTCTGTGTATCTAAGGCTTTCTCTGACATCTCTCTCCCTGTATTCCAAGAACACCTGCTTCACACACGTGATCACCAACTTAAACTCTTTTTTTCTGCCCACTTGGGCTCACAGGCCACTACCAACTTCTTAGGCCCTAATAAAAAACCTTGCCAAGGTAACTTCCAGAATTCCTCTTCATCTCTCACTTTGGCTCTCTGTATCAGCCCCTCCCCTCAGCCACGGTCCTTCCCTGTTCCTCATTCACCCCTTTACGGCCCTGCTCTCTTAATTGTAGGGAAACTGTTTTTCTCATGGTACTCAAAGTCCCTCCTCATCACAGTGACCTTCTCTCTACTTACCACCAGTGAAGCATCTGTGCTTTTAGCCAAGACCAAACCCTCAACCTGGGGACTCAGTCCCATTCTGTTCCTCCTGCACCGTGACATTGCTCTGGTAGTTCTCCCTTTCTGCCTGCGTCCTTAGTTTATCCCTCTTGAAGGAATCTTTTCCATCAACATCCAACATCCCACCTTTAAAAACCCTCTTGATGCTATTCCCTTATTTTTCTGCAACTGTGGGAAAAAACGCCCTAAAGCAGTTGATGATACTTGCTCTCACCAATTGCTCTTCCTCTCTCTCTCTCATCCATTCCAGTCATGCCTTTACCTCCACCTCTCACCTGAGTCTGTTCTTCTCAAGGCCATAAATGATCTCTGTGTTGTTAAATCTGATAATCAACTCTGAGTCCTCATCTTATTTGGCCGATTGGCAATTTTTCATGCAGTTGATCACTTTCTCCTGAAATACTTTCCTCTCTTGGCCTCCAGTATGCCACACTCTCCTGGTTTTCCTCCTACTTCACTGGCTATTACTTCTTAGTCTCTGCTTAGTGGTTCCTACTTTTCACTCCGATTTCTTAATGTTGGTGTATCCCAGAGCCTGGCCCTTAGATTCTGTCTCCTTCATTTACATTCATTGCCTTGGTAATCTTACCCAGTCATGTTTTTAGATCTCTCTCACTCTCTATCTCTATTATCTTTCTTTTCCTTCTCCTTTTCCTCCTCCTTCTTCTGTTTTTTCTTCTTCTTCTGTTTCTTCTTCTTCTTCTTCTTCTTCTTCTTCTTCTTCTTCTTCTTCTTCTTCTTCTTCTTCTTCTTCTTCTTCTTCTTCTTCTTTCTTCTTTCTTCTTTCTTCTTTCTTCTTTCTTCTTCTCCCTCTCCCTCTCCGTCTCCTTCTCCTTCTCCTTCTTCTTCTTCCTTCTTTCTTCTTTCTTCTTCTTCTTCTTCATCATCATCATCATCATCATCATCATCATCATCATCATCATCATCATCATCATCATATCTATTGTTCTATCTAATCATCTACAGCCAGGACCTTCCCTGCGGACCATCAGGCTTCTATGTTGCAAATAGACTGTTGGAAGTATGGTCTCAGGCAGAAGCTGGGAGATTAGTTATTATGCTATTGCAGTAATCATAGCAGCAGTGTGAGTGAGAAGTGGTCATGTTCTGAATTCATTTCAGAAGGTAGACATAACAGGATGGATTGGACATATATGGTTAGGAAAAAAATGTCAAGGACGACACTAATGTTTTTGTCTAGAACAACTGGAAAGACAGAGTCGCTATTAACTGATGTTGTGAATACTGTGATTGAAGCATGTTTCTTATGTGTATTTAGATGATAGTTTGGGGCAGGAAATCAAGGGTTCACTCTTCTGTAATTTGAGGTGAATATTGGACATTCAGGTATTTATGTTGATTAAACAATTTGGGCGTGTGAGCCTGTCTATCCCATATAATCATGAGCTCCATTGTCTAAGTCCTGTCTTTGTTATGTTTGCTCTAGTACCTTGCATACAGTAAGTAAGCAAATATTTTAATTGAATGTATGACACTTCTCAAGTTTATTTTTTTTTAGTTTTAGATATAATTGATAAATAGCACTGTATAAGTTAGGTGTACACCATACTCAAGGTTATTTTCAATGTGACCTTTCTGGGGTCTTCATCAGCTGAGTACCCCAGTAATCCTGTGGCAGGATTCTCTGTTCCATAGCACTCATCATACTTATGATTCATCTGCCTCCCCAACCCAGACTTTGGATTCAGTACTGTTAAGGTATTATTATGCACCATCCACTATTCTAAGCCTGGGGATATGAAACACTATTGTATTATTTAGGCAAGAATGGATGAGTAACCTAACAAGCAGAGGCAGTAAACATAGAAAGAAGGGGGCAAAGATGAGATATATCAAAATTGGAACACAGCGACTGACTTTATGTTTGGGCTGAGCAAAAACATGGGATTATAGTCATACCAATCCCTGACATAGGGGAACAGTTTTGTGGGGTGGAGGGTGAGTGTTCAGAAATTTTGGATTAATTTGCATTGCCTTTAGACAACAAGGCTCAACTCACTGCTCTTCATCACACTAGGACAACAGACCAAAACTCAGTTTATTCCTCTCCATCCCCTAAAAGCACTTGGGTATTGGATTGGCTTCCTGACTCAAGGTTCTTTTGAGTACATAGCCAACCAGCCTTTTCTCTTATCATGCCCTCTTCAGGGACATGTTAGTTTCTATTTCAGGTACTTAGACCCCCATCTACATGCTCTCCTTCCCTGCTTCTCTCCCTGCCTACCCTTGAGGGTGGGGGACCAGCCCCTCTCCTTGTCCTACTGTGATCTTCATTCTGGGCGTCACTCATTCCATGTGGCTGATACGCATTGGAGGGTGGAGGTGGGATACAGGCAAGAGAGCTCCAGCAGCCTTCCAGGCAAGTTCTCCAGAGGGATCTAACCAATAGCCAACAGGGAGTAGAGAGTGGAAAGTCTATCATTTGCTTTTGACATTAGTTGTATTAGCTATATGCTGTTGGTAAACACAAAGCACCTCCTCAAGGCTGGATCAGTGGCACTCCCCTCCAGACTGTGGGCATATATAGATGTCATCAGTGAATTTTGCCTGTGGGGTTCCTGGCCACTCCTTCTTGACAGTAGTATCCTCATGTCTACACTGCTCCTCTGGGCCCAAGGACACCATGATAGAATTCAAACCTGACTTTTACCTTCAGTGTACCTTAGACAAGGTTCTTTCTTCTCTGCTCAAATCCCTTTATTCACAGTCCAGCACGTGTGTGTGTGTGTGTGTGTGTGTGTGTTGTGTGGAATGCTGACCCAGCTTAAGTATGGGTTAAAGCTCCTTCCCTAGTTAGGAAGGACATTTATGCCTCCCTTATGCCTTCCCTGAACATACCACAGTGGAGAGAAGGAGCAGGCAGACAACTCTCTGCTGAGAGATACAGAGTGTATTTTGGGTGGCACTGCCCACCTGCACGTTAATGAAAATGATAGTAGCAGTCCTCTTCAAGGGATGCAGACATTGCAGAGACTACAGAGTTTTTTGCTTGTTCTGGGTCTTCTTGAGCACACCAGTATTTCCCTCTGAGGTGAGAGTTGAGAGTTGGGGTGGGTTCCCTGATTGGGTGGCATAAACCATTCGAGGACAGTGCCGAGGGCAGTGGTGGGGGGTGCCCAGGACTGAGGCAGAGTGGGGTTGATGGGGGCAGGAGCGGTGCCGGAGCTTACTGTCTGGGGAATGGGGAACATGCAAGACAGCCAGGCCCACCTGCTTCTCAGTGGGGGGAAACTGGGCCTTGGGGTTCCCTCTCGTCATCTCTGTCTTAGTTCGCCCCTTGGAACTTTTGGCTGGACCCAGGCTCTTTTCTACATTTTTTCTTTTCATGTTGGCCATTTTCTCAGATGTGGAGGACATGGATTTCTCCTGCCCTTTGCCTTTTGTCTTGGGGTTAAAACAGTGCAGAAAAAATTTCATCTTATTTCTTAAGCCAGATTCTGGAAGGCTGGCCTCTTGTGGGTACAGCCTGGCATCACCTGCCCCTGCAAAACCCGACCTTGTAGAGTTTGGCCCTGCAATGGCTTACCCGGAATGGGTTGGCCCCGGAAAGGCTGGCCCTGTGATGCCTGGGGCACCACGGGCTGGGCATTCTCGGGAACCCTTGCTGATCTGCTGATGACATTGCGCTTGGCTTGACTGTCTTGCAGGTCATTCTTCTCAGAGTCTTTCCCCCCACGGCCTGCAGGAGGTAGCTCTGGGAGTTTAAGCTGAGGGCGATACTGGGGACTGTGCTGACAGGGAGCATTAAAGTGAAAGCAATGTCTCCGTCGCCAGGGGCTATGGGGTGTCCTGTTGAGAAGCATCCCTTCTGGCCTCTGGGCTTCAGCTGAGTGGCTTTTTTCTCTTGTGGAGGAGAGTGCGAACCCGGCATCCCCTTCTCCATGGTCCCTTGCTGACTTGGATTTGCCTTTCTTTTCTGCCAGCTTGGGTACTTGGGCTGAGTCTTTGCTTTTGTCAGGGCTTTGGGGCTCAGGGCTCCAGGCCTCCTCCAGGCTGGGGTTGTTTACACTGGCCTCCAGCTGAAAACAAAGCATCTGGGCCTCTGTCATGTCCCTGCTGGCTTGAGAGATCTTGGAGGTCCAGTGGATAGAACCATGGGGTACTTCACTAGGACTGGGGTGCTTCTGTTTCTGATGCACTGCCTTTAACTCAGTGGCCAGCTGTTCTTTGAAGTGGAACCATTCTGGATCTGGGGCACGTGGCATATCTGGTGGGATGCGGAGTTCCTGGAGCAGTGTTTTTCCTTGGTTGTCTAGATTCCCAGGAGACTCCTGTGTGCATGTTCTCTGTGATTGCTACAGTTTGTTCCCTGGACTCTCTTGCCCTTATGGGAACTCCCAGTTGTATCTCTAGGATCTTCTTTCTCAGATGGAAATTTAGTTTGGCCAAGACAGGTTCCGTGACTAAGCAGGGTCTGGCAGCCTCTGTCTGGCTTTCTAGAGGCACCATCTTGATTATTCCTTCCACCTGCACTTCAGTCTGGAATTCATCTGCAGTGTTTGCACAAGCCTTGCTGGCATCCTGAAAGCCTGGCCCAGGATTTAGAACTTGCTTTTCAGGTGAGGTCATCTGAGTCAGAGGTTCTGTGGGGAATTCAGCAGGCCCAGGCACTGTCTCTGGGATCATAGCTTGGCAAGTGATTGCTGGATCCAAGGCCCTGGAGAGAGCCACATAATAAAGAGTGGGCAGCCCTGACAAGAAGGCCAGATACTTGTGCCGTAAAGTTGTCTCCAGTTTCTCAATGGCTCCCTTGGACAGGGTTTGGGGCTGCTTAGGATATCCTGTGATGGCATTTGGTAAGGCTTGCTGCTGCTGAGCAAGGACCACTGGCATCCAGGGTGTAACTTTCTGTTGTAGGTCTGGGTCATTTGCTGCCTGTAGTTCCTGGGGCTTGCTTTCTGGGATGCTGGTGAAGGGAGCTACTTTCAGGCCCCCAGGAATTCTGCACTCCCAAGAGCCACATATGCAGACAGGAACCTTGCCTTGGTGAATCTGCCCACATTTGGAGTCAATGTGGCTCTATAATATTGCCTTAGTCTAGACAAACAAGTGTGGCATGGGGGCTGACACTGGGTCCATGATGGCTGGGAATGGGTCGCCAACCCCAATGCCCTCTAGAGCTGTAGGTTGGGGGACATTCACATTGTCTAGGGCTGTGCTGCTCCAGGACAGAGTCCTCTGGTCACTGGGGGACAGGAGCAACTGGATGGACTGCTGGATCTTCTGGGGCAGGCCCCAGCAATGGTGAATCAACTGCCTCTGGAGGTGGAATTCCAGCAGCCTACTGGCATGCTCTGGGAAGAGTAGTTCCCTTGTGAGGACTGAGATGGGCTTCCCTGGCCAGGAAGTTTTCTCAGTCTCAGAAGACTGGGCTTTTTCACAGGGCTCATGCTGCATGGGACTCTGGGTGTGCTGATCTCTCTGGAAAACATCTGGCAGGCCCCACTGAAGCTGGAGCTGCTTCTGCAGCAGGTGCCACTCCAAGGCTTCATACTCATCGAGAGTCAGAAATGGGATATTGATCTGAGCTTGCTGGTGGTCAAGTGGAGCGATCCAATTTGGGGAAGATGGAGAACAGGGTGGAGCTGACCAGGTTGGAGTTTTAGGCATTAGAGGGAGGAGAGAAGAGAAAAGGATCGTTCAAGTGGGGCTTAGACATGCTCCCATTCATGGAGAAGCCTTGAGAACCCAAGAAGGTGTCAACCAGGGACTCACTGTGCAGAGAAGGGAGGCCACAGAATAGCTGGCTGTATATCTGCTGCACATGGCCCACTGAGTCATTAGCCGGTTGCCCAGGCATGAGATAGAGGCCATTTAATTCTTTAAGGGCTGGAGAGGACAAGGCAAGAACCGTATGGTTTGGGATTTGCTGGTAGTGGGGTCTTTGTTCTGGGTCCATAATGGACCATTCAGAAACCCAGAAGGCCTGGGTGGGCTGGCTGGCCATACATGAACCCCAGTTCTGGTATGAAGTGGTCCCAAATTTCTCAACAGAGAACTGAAAACTATCATTTTGGATGAAAGAAACTGGTTGGTTATGTACAGATTGGTAGAATAATGGCGGATTTGGCATAAACTGCCTCAGAGACTCTTCTACAAGTCTGGGGAGCCCCCACCTCTGGAAATGCATCCTTTTTTTCACATGTACCTCAAGAAGCCTCAGGACTTCAGGACTGAGGAATGGCAGGTGGGCAGGGAGGACAGTGACCATATGTGAGGCCACAGGATGTGTCAAGGTAGTGATTTCTTGGTTCAGGGTCAGCAGAGACCCCTGGGAATTCAAGGACTGCTGGCCTTGGTTCCCATAGGCAAGGCTGGAGTTGCTCTGCATCACCTTCTGCAGGTTCACTGAAATCCGAGGCTCTTCGAGCCTTGATGAAAACATAGTCTCTGGGCCCCTGGACACCTCTGGGACTTGAAATCCCTGCCTTAGTTTGAGGTGTTCAGCCCAGTAATCATGGATGCTGACTGCACCAGTTGACTGGGCAGCTGACTGGGTTAGGGATTTCTGTGACACTGTGAGGGTTGCAGGTGGAAGTGAAAAGTCTTTGGAGCATGGGCAACGATGCTCTATACTCTGCTTAAAAGACACTTTAGATGTGGACAAAATCTCTAGACAAGAGGAGCCCTGCGATGGCCCCCCTGAAGCTGGGGAGACCAGGGTATTCTCACCCACCACCAGCTGCTGAATCTCCAGCACCATGGCATTGCAGATTTGGCAGCAGGGGTCTGCACACAGGAGCTGCCGCACACTCCCCTCCTGAGGAAGCCAGCCCTGGCTGGAAAGGGAAACATGGCAACTGTTGGTTACTGATGGAGCAACATTTGCCTCTTTCCTCCCCTAGCCCTGTAAGCCCTGGGGCCTGCACCTGCTGGGTGTTTACTCATCTACTTTTTTCCTCCTAGGGAAATGCCATTTGGCAAGTTATGGTGGGCTTGGCTGAGGCCCTGGGGCTTACTGGGCAAGGTCTCAGACAACTGATGGAAGTGCAGGGCCTTGAGAGACTGGGAGGTGGGTGGGTTCTCTGCTGACTTGTGCTGAGAAGCTGAGCTAGGAAAAGGCAACCAGGCAGATGGGGGAGCCAGTGGTTAGCTGATGGGGCAGCACCAGGAACATCACCAGCTAGAACTTGGAGTCAGTCTCTTTTGGGGCTGAGGCTGCAGCCTGTGATTCAGAATTTCAAAACTGGAAAAGGTGGTCATTGTGGGAACTCTGTGTTCTGGGGATTACAGGGTACACAGTATCTCTTGGGAGTCCATTCCCATTCTCTAGAGATATTAAGAAGGGGATAATATGACAAGCTTCTGTTTGATGGCTGTCCCAGGAACTGGCCTCCCTGAAGACAGGACCAGAAAGGTAATGTCAGCAAGGTCCAGGGGTCTGCCTTTAAAAGGGTATTGCTGTAAAGAGGATATTAAAATGACGACTTATTTATGCACTTAATTATCCATTCTCTTGACTATAACTTACCTTGCTGCTGAGAGCAAACCCATGTAGAGTCTTTTATGAACTATACACTAGTGAAATCCTGAATTCCAGGACCACTGTGAGCCTAGCCCACAGCAGAACTAGAAAACTCTCTCCTGAAATTTCTGATCCCCCTCTGCCCTGGCAACCCTCTTGGCCAGTGCTCCAAGCTCCACTGTGTCTGGCTCCCTCCCAGCCATTATCCTTCTCCCCAGCTCTGCCCCAGGCCAACCAGAGAAATGATCACAGGCCAGGCTGGGAGTTGGGAGACTGTAAAGAGCAAGAAATCACCTTCTCATGACAGAGAGCAGCTCCCACGGCTTCTCAGCTTCTTCCCGGGAAAGTCTCCTAGCTGAGAAACCAGGAGACAGTGTTACATGGAGCAGGAGAGGATTCAGGCACATCCTATAGGGAGCTGAAGGCCTCTGAGTGAGGAGACTGCAAACCCCAGCAGTTAGTGCTGTTAAGGCATGCCTGTGTACAACGTAACCAGGTATGATGTGCTCTCCTGGACCTGATCTCGTGTGATCTTCACAACCACACTGTAAGTGAGGCAGGATCATCAGATGCCCATTTCATGGTAGCAAGACTGAGAGACGAAGTGACTTCCACAGGGTCATAGAACTAGTAAATGACAGTTAAGGACTTTTCTCCTACTTCATCATTCTTCATTCCTGAGGGTAAGGTGGAGAATTTTGGAACATTCCCAGGGTCTGATTTCCCACCCCAAAAATTCTTCTGGGAGAATTTGTCAATTTGGGGAATTGGAGCCTTCAATGGTAGAGCACCTGGCTCCTGGCACCAGGGGTCACTGAGGGACAGGGTTCATGGGAACCTTGCCCACCATGGAGGGGTGTCAGAGCAGAGACTAGGACTTTACCTTTTGATGCTGCATCTCTAGCCCTTTGTCTGACTTTTCAGTGATGCTTAAAGACAAAAGAGTTAGTGTGAAGCTGGGACACCATTTTCTTTTTCATATCCCAAATGAAACAAAGGAAATATACATTTCCCAGTCCCTTTCTATATAGCTGTCTGTATTTTATACACTCTACTGTATTTCCTTCCTATATTCCACCCTTTCACCAGAACATTTCATTTTTCTATTTTTGTGCTTACTTCAGGGCTCTCCATATTCCATACCTCCTGTCATCTTTCCCAGGACAAATTTTTCAGGGGGCTTAGCATGATACAGGAGGAATAATGGAACTGATCAAATAGTTAGTGGTTCCCAGCCAAGGACTTTTGCTTACTAAGTCCACCAATCAGAAAAATCCCCCATTTTGGAAGGACAGAAATGATCCAATGAAGTAGATTCCATTTTATCTAGGACTCAACCCAGGCCAGATAGAGAGATTCTTGATTTTTCAATTAGAATACACTGTGGGGATGGCCTGGCAAAGAATTATTTCTAGTCTCCGAGAAGAAAAGTACTATAGAATAACTGCATATATCTTATCTGAGGCTTAATTAGTTCAGTCATGGTCATAGTGTTTCCCTACCCGGCAGCAGCTCCTTTTAGGTTCCAATGTTAATCCATGGTAACTTTTTCACCTGCCAGATAATTAGGATAATAATAAAGTTGGAGCCATAGGTATATAAGGGATACCCTAGATCCCACAGAACAAAAGTTGGGCTCAGCATGGTCTAAACCTCATTAGCATGAGAAGACCAACCATCCCTGTATGTAGGCATTTAGGGTACTGGTGCCTAATGCCTTCCCATGCTATGCCTTGTCGTTTCCACCTCACAGACGATGGAACCAGGCCAGCAGACTGCATCACAAAGCCCTCCTGTTTCACAAGGCAGGTGCGGTGTCAAAGACCTTTACCTGTCTACGGAAGCCCATGTGGTGATTCAGTCTGTAGATAAGGGTGTCTGGTTCTAAGGACTGAAGGTGCTGCTCATAGGCAATGTCTTCACTGTCTTCACTCTCCACACCCTCCACCAGCCAGATGGCTCAGTTCTCCCTTCAAGACAGCTGTCTGGTCACCCATCCCCTGAAAACTGAGTGTTAAGGGACACAAGGCACCTTTTGAGGAAGAGTGCTTGGGACAGAGGAAACTCTTATCAAGTCCCCCACCTGTACTGGGAATATATATGAGAAGCACATATGAGCTTAGGGACGGCAGAGTCTGGTTATGGCCTGGGAACGGAGAGCTTTGATGTTACAGGCAGTGGGTATTGGGAAATCAGAGGTGTATGAAGGGGACCATGGCTGAAATGGTGGGGAAAGGCAAAATCTTTATTTTTAAATTTAAATATGTGGAGGAAGGGAAGTCTCCATTCTGTGTGGTGGGAAGAGATTATAAACACTGCTTTCTATGGAGGCACATGAATTTGGTTCACTTCTGGAGCGCTATCCAAAGTTCTGTGTTCTAAAGCACATTTACCCATGTGACAGCATTCTGCTTGCTCAGGAAGATGACTTCTGTAGAGATGAATAGCTACTTCCAACTAAGGGTCACAAACTAATTGCTACTCATGGACCTGCTTATCTACTCTGGATGTATAATGTTTACCTGAGTTTTTTTTTTTTAACTTGGATTTTGGTAACTTTTAGACATGTCAGGTGTTTTCCAGTCCGCCCCAGGACCTATCAGTCCTACACCTTGACTATTGATTTAGACATTGTTACCTGCTTGGCTGTCTGTGGATACCGTGATGGACTCCAGTATCTCAGAATTTCTGGATTTCCTTGAGAGAGTCTTGCCCTGGTGACAGTGGTCTCATAGCCAAAAAATTCTTGGGCTCACTATCTCTGAAGATGCTTCTTGGTTCTTCCTCCAGCATCTAGTCCTTTACCCAGCTGGCATGGTGAGCTATCAGTCTGTGCTCAGTCCTAAGCTAGGCAGTGTCAAGGGTACAAAGACATTTCAATCATGTCACCTTCCTGCTGTCAAGACACTTCACTATCTGATTCCCAAGATAAGACTAATCCACACAAAGTAAAAGCCAGCAATATAGAACAAATGGAATCATATACTCATTTGTGAGGCCCAGGTCACAAACATCCCATTCCTGAGGGGAGAAAGCATAGTGAGGATCAGGATAGTCAGAGAAGGTTCCTGGATAGAGTGACACTGGAGTTGAATCTGTAAGTGCAGGCTGTGGGCGAAGGAGTGTGTTCCAGGTAGGAGAGAAACTTACTAACAGATGCAGAACACTGAGGAATGAGCTACAGTGTGCATCAGAAATGCAGTCTATCTCTAGCAGAGATGCAGGGGGATGGACTGGATTGGACTTGAGGAGGAAGACTGGAGGAGCAGGGGTGAGGTCTCTTGATGGAGGCATTTATTTTATTTCAATAACTAAAAATTTTTTTTTAAAGTAGGCAGATATACATGGTACAGAATTCCAAAGGCAGGTATGTAGTATGTCTCTTTCTCATCCTTGTCTCCCTTTTTCTTCCCTGTATATCTTTCAGAATTGATTTGGCAAAGGAAGCATAAATAAAATGATACACTTTTTTTTCACAAATGGAAACATTACAGACAGTGTTTTCTATATTTTTAAATTTAATAATAAGAATATATCTTGTGTATATAATTTTCTTTGATGGCTATACAGTCTTTTTAAAAAATTCTTATTTTTTATTAAAGTGTAGTTGGTTTACAATGTTAGTTTCAGGTGTACAGCAAAGCAATTCAGCTATACATACACAGAAATATATATTTTCAGATTCTTTTCCATTACAGGTCATTACAACAAATTGAATATAGTTCCCTGTGCTATACAGTAAGTCCTTATTATTTATCTATTATATATATAGTAATGTATATCTGTTAGTCCCAAACTCCTAATATATCCCTCCTCCACTCCTTTCCCCTCTAGGAGACAGAGTTTGTTTTCTATGTCCAGGAGTCTATTTCTGGTTTGTAAATAAAATTTGTAGGTTTTTTTTTTTTTAGATTCCACATATAAGCAACATCATATGTTTGTCTACAGTCTTCTTTGCTAGAACTACAACACAATTTATCTTCAATTCTACTTTCATGGCTATTTAGTTATTTACAGTTTTTTTCTCTGAATAATAATGCTGACATGAAACTCATGTGTATATCATTGTACACAGTTATGAGTATTTAGGTAGGAGGAACTCCTAAGAGTTGAACTGATGGATGAAGGGGTTTGAGTATTTTAAATGTTGATGTTGCCAAATTGCCCCACCAATTGTATGGATTTGTACCCTCACCAAAACTGTGTAAGGGTGCCTCTCTTTCCATACGTGTTGATTCAATGTTATCAAATGTTTATCTTTGTCAACCCAAGAAGTGATTCTGGATAGAGTGACACTGGAGTTGAATCTGTAAGTGCAGGCTGTGGGCGAAGGAGTGTGTTCCAGGTAGGAGAGAAGCTTATCAACAGATGCAGAACAAATCTGTTTTATAAATCTGTTTTATAAATTTGTCTTAAGGTAGGCTAAGCACCTTTTGATTGCTCCTCCTTTGTTTTTCTTTAATAATTTTTTGGTTTTTAAAAAATTTTTTTTTAGGGGGAAGTAATCAGGTTTACTTACTTGTAATGGAGGTACTGGGGTTGAACTCAGGACCTCATGCATGTTAAGCACACACACTACCACTGAGCTATACCCTCTCCCCACCAGCTAAGCACTTTTTGTATGTTTATTTCCTTTTCTTTTAATTATTTGTTCTTATTCTTTGCCCACTGATGATTGATCTTCATCTTTGATTTACAAGTGCTTTTTAATATTAAGAAAATTAGCCCTTTGTATGTATTGCAGATGTTTAAAAAAACTGAAATACAGTTGATTTACTATGTTGTATTAGTTTCTGGTGTACAGCAAAGTGATTCAGATATATATACATATATTCTGTGGTGTTGCCTGTCAGATGTTGTTCGGGCTCACAAAGGACACTGTTGTTGGCACTGCCCTTAGACCCACCTCAGCTGTGAGAATGCTCACCTGGATGTCCCTTAGGCACTGCGCTCACAAAGATCCACTGTAGTAGGGGACCCGGACTCACTTATAGTTGTCCACCTGACCCACCGTGGGAACTACAGGAATCAGCCCAGACCCCAGCCCCGACCCCAGCCCCACCTTCATGTGCCGCACCCACAAATCCTGCTGCTGTTAATGCTAGACCTACCCCAGCCACGAGAGCACCAGTAATCTGCTCAGATGTCCTGCAGCTGCTTGCTTACAAAACCACTGTCAGCGCAAATTCACCGATGTTGCACAGCCACTGGGAATCAGGTCAGATTTCAGCCCCACATCCGAGGTTGCGTGGCCACCGGGAACTGGCTCAGATTTCCTGTGTGTGGGCAACCTGCCAGTACTTGCGTAGAGGCAGAGCCGCACCCACTGTGAGCATGCTGAGAATGAGGCTGCTATGGTGGGGACCCTGCCTCTCCTTTTGCATGCCGACTAACAATGGGGATTCTATGGTGGACCTGGGCTCTGTCCTGTGCACACCCCCAGCTACAGTGTGGCCTGGGCCACACTCCAGTCCCTTTGTGCATCTCCCCACAGCCAGCCACCGTCCTCTCCCTGGGTCTGTCTGCTGAAGCCCAGGTTTCAGCACTCAGCCCCCATGTGCACCAGTAGATGCCCATCTTAGGTTGGGGCGTGCAGTGACGTGATCAGGACCACGTGCGCTGGTCCCTCACTGTTCTGACTGCCACAAGCTGGCTGCTGCACTCTCCTCTGAGCCTCTGAAGCTCCCTATTTGTCCCAGCTGATCTCCCAGCCAGTGAAGGGGGTTCCCAGATTAGGGAACCTTTCCCCTCTCACCCCCCACGGGTGCAGATCCCATACCGATTCCTTTTTTTTCCCTTTCTTTTCATCCCACTTGGTTACATTGTGGTCTTACTTGCAGCTTTGGTTGTATGAGGTCTTCTGCCAGCATTCAGTAGGTATTCTGTGAAGACTGTGCCACATGTAGATGTATTTTTGATGTATTTGTGGGAGGAGATGAGCTCCATGTCCTTCTATTTCACCATCTTGATCTCCACCCTCTGCCAATATTTTTTTGTTATTTGATGTTAATGATGATTTTTTGCCATGCAGAAAATTTTGCATTTTATGTAGTCAAATTCATTAGTCTTATTATTAGTCTTTTGTTTTATGGCTTCTGTGTTTAAAAAAAAACTTAGAAAGGGTTCCTTCTCTGAAGTTATAAAGGAGTTCTTCACAATTCTTCAGGTACTCATGGTTTCATTTTTTTAAAGATTACACCTTTGATCCATTTAGTATTTATTTTTGAGTAATGAGTGAAGTTGGTACTTGTATTCAAAGTTAAGAATTGCATTCAAGTACATGTAACAGGTTTAATTACAAAACAGGTTTCTCAGGAGCTTTTGGATTCTGCTTAGGACAAAGCGAACCTGGAAACAGCATTGCTTCCACTATTACAACCAAAAAATCACAAGACAGTCTGAAAATCCTTAACTTTTTGAAATTTATTAGAGAGCTGAGGTTCCAAGGCAACCTAATTAATCTTAATTTTAGGAAAGACAGGCACCTCCAAGGTATAGCCCAGGTGCACTTACTTACTTATTTGGGGGCTGACTCCACTCCTGGACACCATCAAGCTGGTAAGAATTCAGCACTAAGTTTTACGGAATTGCTAAAGGCCAAATGTAGGCCAGCATGAGAATACAGAAATTGAGAGCCACAAGTACAAGGCCAATTCACAATTATCTCCAGGCTCGTCTCTGTTCACTTTACCATGTGTTCACAAGAGAGACTGGAGCAGTGTGCAATTCCTGAGAAAGTTTTCCTTGTGGTACAGGCCTGTGGGAGAGCAGCCACTGCAGAGAAAGGCACCGAGCCATACCCAGATCCGTCTCCCCTGTCTTCCTATAGAACAAAAGCCATAAGCTTCTGGGTGAAGGGCAGTAAATTCTGTCATCAGGCAGCAAACTGCGCCTGGAGAAAGATGAAAAAAAAACCCTACCCCTGTGAGACCCAGACTATTAGTAGTCTTCCAACAGAGGGTGGGGTAGGAGCATAAAGGTGGCCTTAACTGTAAGACCCAGGGGGTACAGTGCCTATCTAAAACTGATGTTGAATCAGAAAAACAGAGAATGTCTCCCCTGCCCTGTCAAGGAGGCTTGTAAGCATCGAGTAACAGGTAACAGCAGTCTACTGCTGACAGCATCAAGAACATGAAGGGAGATATTTTCTGAGGAGCAGGCACTGAGGGAGGATGTAAGGCTGAGGGTGGGGCAGGTAAACACAGGTAATATTAGAGACACTGGAAGCCTATTACGCACTGACAGTATCCATAGCAGAAACAAAACCCTAATGCAGGTCAGATCCTGACTAGACTGATTCAATCTCTTACACTAAAGTCCTAGCAGAAGGAGAGGTGCGCCCATCTCCAGGCACAAAAACCATCTACCTCAGTCTTTACTGCCTTACAATAGATGTCCAGTTTTCAACAAATTATTATTACAAGGCATTTCAAGAAGGAAGAGAAAAATGACACACTATTAAGAGAAAAAGCAATTAATATGACACAGATATTGTAATTATTCTGACAGGGAAGTTGAAGGAACTATGATTAATACATTAATGGACCTAGTAGAAAAGGTGGACAGCCTTCATGATCAGAAGGGTCAATTTCAGCAGAGAGATGAGAACTCCAGGAAAGAATCAAATGGAAATGCTAGAAATAGAAAACATGGTAACACAGATAAAGATTTCTTTTGTCTAGCTCATCACTAGCCTTGACACATGGGAAAGAATCAGTGAACTTGAAGATAATTCAATAGAATTATCTAAATTGAAACACAGGAAAAAAGTGGAAAAAGACCCCACAACAGAAAAAAGCATACAAGAGTTGTGGGCCAATATGAGAGGGAGGGGGAGGGGAAGAGGGAATGGGGAAGAAATATTTGAAGAAATAATGGCTAAGAATTTTCCAAAATTAATGACATATCAAATTACAAATCCCAGAAGATCAGAGAATACCAAGCAGGATAAACAAAAACACAGCTAGACATATCATATTTGAACTGCTGAGAACTAAAGAGAAAGAGCTCTTCAGCTTGAGAAAAAAAGAAACATTACATAAAGAGGAACAAAGATACAAATATAGCAGACTTCTCATAAAAAACTACACAAGCTACAAGACAATGGCGTGAGATCTTCAAAGTGCTGGGAGGAAAAAATGTCAACCAAAAATTCTACATTAAGCAAAAAAAAAAAACATCAAAAATCAAAGAAAAATAAGTACTTTCTCAGACCAACAGGCTTTCCTTTCTTCATAAAACAGGAAACTGGTTGCTAACCAGTGATTCTCATACTTCTTCCTAGCTAACAGAAACCCAATTTTTACAAAAAGAGGTAAAATTCATCATCTCAGAAATAAACCCTGTACGCATTAAACAGTCAATCCCCATTCAATCCTCTCCCCAGTCCCTGTCAAACACTAATCTGCTTTCTATGTCTATGGAATTTCCTATTCTGAACATTTAACATAAATGGAATCATACAACATGTGGCCTTTTTGTGTCTGGTCTCTTTCACTTAGCAGTGTGTTTTCAAGGTTCACTCATGTTGTAGAATGTATCAGTACTTCATTCATTTTTATAGCTGAATAGTATTCCATCGTGTGGATATACAACATTTTGTTTATCCATTCATCAGTTGATGGATATTTGGGCTGTTTCTACCTTTTGGCGATTATGAGTAATGCTGCTGTGAACATTCCAAAACAAGGTTGTTTTCAATTTTCTTGGATATCTATGTAGGATTAGAATTGCTGGGTCATAATTCTATGGTAATTCTATGTTTAACTTTTCGAGGAACCATCAAAGTATTTTCAACAGTGACTGTACCATTTTATATTCCCACCAGAAATGTATCCTAATTTTTATTCAGGGCTGCAATATGCCTAATTGCTCAGGATGAATCATGGTTGGTAAAAGCCAACTGAGGGATAGTATATTGTCAGAAAATGGCCACTGTAATATTTCCAGTCTGACATGCTTTTCCTGAAACTTGTCACTCCACTGCAAGAGACAGATTCTGTTTCTTCTCTTCTTGAAACTGGCTAGGCTTTTATGACTCACCTGACAAACAGAATATGGAGTAAGTAATGCTGTGTGACTTCTGATGTTATGTCATAAAAGGCAATATGGCTTCTGCCAAGGTCTCTTTTCTCAGGACACATGCCCTTGGATCCTCGAGTAGCCATGTAGGAAGTCCAGAAGACCATGAATAAGAGACTACATAGAAATAGAGCGAGATGCCTAAGAAGCCCCAGTTGCTCCAGCCCCAACTGATTACTTTTTCAACTTAGGTACCAGATGTGTAGATGAATGTCTTCTGATGATTCCAGCACCAGCACTGTCTGACTGCAATTGTGGACAGGTCCCAAACAAATCTGCCTAGCTGACCTCAGTCAATCACACAAACAATGAGAGATAATAAAATACTATAATTGTCTTTTAAACCACTCTTTGGGAGTGGTTTATTAATCAATAATACATGGCAAAATAATTGATCCCTTTTGCCAGAGTCCCAGTTTCTAGACTACTTTGCATCTAAGGATGGATATGTGGACCCACTTCTGATTAATAAGAAATATGGGGAAATTAGCTGGGGGGCGGTTTCTTGCTTGGAAAGAGTTCATTTTCTGATAAAAGAGACAAGATATGAGAGCTTGCTTATAGCTCCCCAACCTGTGACCCCTTGCTTTCTACCTCTGAATAAGAAGTTGGACTAATGCTTACACTTAGAGTAGTCATCTAGTGACCCTGAGGTTACAGGTCAGAGGATAAAACATCAGCATCTGGGGATGATGGAGAAGAATAGACAGTGCTTAGATATTTGATGACATCAATAAATCCCTAAAGGAACTCTGGAGCATCCTGGGTTTGACTACATTTTCTAAGTCAGAGCACTTATATTTCTTCTGACTACTTTTCATTTTCATGTACCATAATTCTGAGATATAGCTGTTTCCTAGTTTACCTAAGTATAATTTTCTTTCTTTCCTTTTTTTTTTTTTTTTGGTGAGTGGGGGTGGGGGTGTGGGGATTAGGTTTATTTATCTATTTTTTAAGTGAAGGTACTGGGGATTGAACCCAAAACCTCATGAGTGCTAAGCACACACTCTACCCTGAGCTATACCCTCCACAAAGATACCATTTTCAATTCTTATTTTCCTTGTTGTTTGGAGGTGATTTTCTAGAAGAAACATTTATCACCTTAAAACTGATCAATCTTACTCATAATAAGAAAATGCAAATTAAAACAAGATTATCATCTTCATTTCTCAGATTGACAAAAATAAAAATGATTATAAACTATGTTTAGAGAAAGTGTGGGAAAGAGGCTTTCTTACATGCTGCTGGTTGGAACATAAAAAGGAACAAAATTTGGAGTGCAATTTAGGGATGCCTGTGCAAATATAAAATGCACATAGCCTTTGAGCATTTCTCTTTCTAGGAACTTAACTAATAGAAAAACTCACAAAGACATGTGTAAGGGTGTTCACTACATCATTACTTATAATAGTGAAAGAGTGGAAACAAGTTAAACATGAGATTGGTTAAATAAAATTATGATATATCCATACAATGGACTACTATGCAGCCATTAAAAAGGATGAGATAGGTAATATATGCTCTTGTACACAAGTGAAGCAAGTATATAGTTTACTCTCATTTTTGTAAAAAGGTATGGGGAATACACAAATATTTATTTATATTATATTTATAAGTGGTACATTCATATTATAAATATAATATAAATATATTATAAATATGATGAGACTGTTAAGGGCCATCTTGGAGGCTGGCTACCAGATAGGCAGATGAATTCTCTCTCTGTTCTCCATCTCTTAACAGATTGTTATGAGGCACAGTATTTGTTCTGCCTGCCCAGAGATGTCCTACATGGCTAAGTGACAGTTGGGCTGGCTCTGTAATGCACCACCTTACATTTGCTTTCCAGTCTTTCCTGCCTCACTTCCCCTTTCTCTCACTCTCCCTATAAAGAATTAGTACTTAAGTTTTGCCTGGGCTCTGTTTTCTAGAGAACCGGAGCTAACACAAATAATATAGCTTAAATATTTCATGATAAAATTTTTAAATGGCGGGAAAGGGAAAAGAAAGTGCTAAGAAAGTGCTCTTAAGATATGCAAGGGCTCAGTGTGTTCCATCCATGTACTTTTCTCCTGAGGGAACTCTTGAAAGTACTGAGAAGAGAATTCATGGTATAAAAGAACTGCCAATGAGCACTGAACCCATTTAACCAGATTGCCTTTTCCATTTTATTCCTTTCTCTTCAAAATCACTATTGAGATGTCCAAGGAAATATAAAAATAGGAGAAAATCCATTTCAGTACTGGAAGGGCATTAATACTTTGTGAAATTTCAGCAAGATACAGTGCAAATGTGTCTGGACTGAAGGGAATATTAACCAGTTTTCAATTTCATGAATATAGAAGAGAATCTCACTTGGAAAATAAGTAGATGAAAGTCCCCCACAGAATTCTCCCACAAATCCAAGATCAGAACAACAGACCTGGGAGTGGGGGGGGGGGCTATGGGATAGTAGGGGGAAGGAACCAAATGACCTTGGACCCTGCCCCACGGCCCAGTCCTGGAGCAGCTCTCACCTTGCTTGCTCTCAGCATTTCCACAGGGTAAGATATCTCTAGGCAAATCAAGAAGATTGCTGCAGGCTCCCCAACAAAGAGCTGTGCCTCAGCTAGTTTCTGGTTGCCACAACTATCACAGGCAAAAGTAACTACTAACTACATCGTAAAAACAGTGGGCCCACATATTTTTTGTGCCAGGTGAAAAATAATGCATTTTATTTCAATGCACAAATTTGCACTGAACGTTTGCATTTAAAAAACAGTCACACTTTAACATGACAATTACCTATAATAAAGGCATGCTTCATGAAAATGTAGTACAGTGTGAGTATCAGGCTGCTTATTTTTGAAAAGTTTTACTGGGACACAGTCATCCCCATTTACTGATGTACTGTCTGTGGCTGCTTTCTCACTACAAGGGCAGAGTCGGATAGATGCAACAGAGAGCCACCAGTCTAAAATATTTATTATCTGAAATTGTAGCTTACAATAGCACTATAGGTAAAGGCAGCCTGTGAGAAACAGCTTCAGTAACGATATATTCTCTCACCTGTATTGCACGTTTTCCCCAAGCCCTTGTCCAAGTGCATACCTTATGCTCAAAGACTTTATATCTCTAGAATATAAATACTGAGTAAAATTTTTTCCATTATCAAAAATGACAAATCTTTTGTAAATATTTTAATCCTAGCTTATCTGACACATGGCACTGCAGTTCTATAAAATAATAAACTCTGTAAAGCACCTTTAGGTTAGCACAAGTTTTTATACTGAAAAAGGGACATAATATAGAATGACGAAGGTTGAATTTTGAACACAGAAAAGGGTAAAACCCCTCTAGAATGTCTATTTTGGAGGATTTTTTACAACCATATTAAACCCAAACATTCATATTGACTTCTTGTTCTCACCTCTCCAGATAACTGGAGTATTTTAAGCTATTTAACCATTTCTATTCATTTGCATCTATCCCTTGGAAATATGAGGGCCACCAATAGTTTTAACTGCCTGGGATTTTGGGAAGGACTCATGACATTAGCCATCACTGTCATGTCAGGAAACACCTCTCAAGTATCCTAGGAGTGTCTTGAGTGTCTTATATTTACAGCTCTTTTTGAGTTTGGGCAAAGACTTTACATTACTGTGTGGGTCTTCCAGAGGTGCCTAACAAATCGCTGCCCTTGGGGAGACGGCTTGTCCCTCCTCACTCTTTCCCTGTTTCTCCCAAGCAATCTTAATTCTAGGATGGCAAAAGTACCTAGGGTTAGGGGCTAGACACAAGCATGGGCCATAGGGCAGTCAGTGGAGAGCAAAGTACAATCGGATACCTGATTCTAGGAATTGTATCACTGACTTCACTGGAAAAAAAACAGGCTTGGGTTTTGAAGAACCAATAAACTATATATATATATATATATATATATATATATATATATATATATATGTCACAAAAGTATAAAGTATAATATCATGGAGCTGTAAGTTTAATTTATATTGAGGGTAAAAACTATAACAAAATTAACTTGCTTATGACTGACCACATACAGGGTTGCAGCTGTGCCTCAGAAGGTGCTCAGTAGTTGACTTCTGATGAGAGGAATGACTGTTTTTCTCCAAAGAAGTGGTTTTCAAACTTGATGATTTGTTACTAAATAAAATCACCTCAAATTTTGTGTTTCAGCCAATGAAAAATAATGACAATTTAAGTTTATCTCTATAATATGCCACTTTTACTCACTTCCATTCAGATGTGCTTTGCTGTGTGAGAAAGGGGGTAGAGTCACAGCACACATGTGGGAAATTGTCACTGGAGTATATGAGTATCATTCGTCAAATGTATCAGAGCAGAAAAAAGGTTGAGAGCTGCTTCTCTAAAGAACAGGTCCTTTCAGGCAATCTTTGGCACAGGAACATTCCTAGTAGACGAAGGAGTGGGTATCATCTGTCATGACTGGCAAGGTTTTTTGTTTTTTTTTGTTTTTTAAATCCAGGCCCATGATATACTCATTAATCACCTGCTCCACCAGCCAGACAGGTGTTGAACAAGAAGACACAGGTTTAAGTATAAACTGACAGGAATACTTTAGCACAAGGCTGAGAAGATAAGGCCATCTCCTAACTGCAGGCTTCGGCAGAAGCTACTACCATTGCTGGGACGGATGCTAAAAGAGCAGGGTGGGTGTACTGAGCAGACTGAAGCAGAGGAGGGATTAGAGGAAGCTGCAGACAACTGGCTAACTTTCATGACTCAGAGCAGAGGAGAGGGCAGGAAGAAGCTGAGATAGGCTGAGTGTCAGGTCTCCTCAGCTAAGGCATTGTTAATAATGATCAGATCTCCTAGTTCTGCTCTCCTGTACTTGGCTTCATGGCTCTACTGCTCCACTGGCCAAACCTGGTTTAGCCACGATCAACAGGGCCAGCAGAGTGGGCCACTCTCTGTTCTACCCATCACTAGTATCACTGTGCACAGGCTAGCTGGTCCACGGTTTAAGAAGTAGCTATGGGGAAAAAAAAGTAGCTATGGGTCTTCTCCTGGGAGGATTTAAAAAATTTAAAAGCTTTTAGAAAAAACTGACAGTTACAATAATTAGTTAGGTAGAATACTGATGAGATAGGGTAAGTGAAAAAGCCAGCATGTGAAATTATTTGAGCAATACAATTATAGCTGTGTAAAAATGTACCCATGAGAAAAAAAGACCAGAAAGAGGCAGCCCAGACCTTTGGCAGTTTTTGTTAGGGTGATAAAGTTGTGAGTACATTTCTTGGAATATGCTACTGTACTTCCACAGTTTAAAAAAGCATTTCAAAGTAAACAATAAGGGAGCTGCCAATCTAATGATAGATTAAGTTTACTCAGACCACCCCTGTTAAGAACTAGAACGATTGACAAATAAAAAAATGTTAAGGCATGATCCGTGAAAGAAAGAACTGATAAGCTAGATTTCATTAAAATTAAAATTTTCAGTCCTAAGAAAAATACTGTCAAGAGGAAGAAAAGACAGGTCACTGACTGGGAGAAAATATTTGCAAGACATATGATAAAGAAATTTTATCTAACATTTGCAAAAGAACCTCTTAAAACTCAACAATAAGCATAAACAACCCCACTGAAAAATGGGCCAAAGACCTTAACAAACATCTCAATGAAGAAGAAATACAGATGGCAAATAAGCATATGAAAAGATGCCCCACATCATATGTCATCAGGGAAATGCAAATTAAAACTGCAAGGTACCACTACACACCTGTTAGAATGGCCAAAATATGGAACACTGACAACACCAAATGCTGGTGAGGATGTGGGGCAACAGGAACTCTGATACATTGCTGGTGGGAATGCAGAATGATAGACACTTTGGAAGACAGTTTGGCAGTTTCTTACAAAACTAAACATACCCTTACTAAATGATCCAGCAATAGTACTCTTTGGTATTTATCCAAAGGAGTTGAAAACTTATGCCCACACAAAAACCTGCACACAGATGTTTATAGTAACTTTATTCAGAATTTCAAAACTTAGAAGTAACCCAGATGTCCTTCAGTAGGAGAAGGAATAAATAAACTGTAGTAGATCTAAGACAATGAAATATTATTCAGCACTAAGAAGAAATGAGCTATCAAGCCATAAACAGAGATGGAAGAACCTTTAATACATACTACTAAGTGAAAGAAGTCAGTATGAAAAGGCTACATACTGTGTAAGTCCAACTATATGACATTCTGGAAAAGGCAAAAGGTATGGAGACAGTAAAATGATCAGTGGTTGCCAGGGATTGGGGAGAACAAAAGGATGAACGGGTGGTGCACAGAGGATTTTTAGGGCAGTGAAACTACTCTGTATACTAAAATGGTGGATACATGTCATTATACATTTGTCCAAACCCACAGAATGTATAATACCGAGAGTGAACCCTAAGGTAAACTATGGACTCTGGTGATAATGATATGTCAGTGCAGGTTCATCAACTGTAACAAATGTACCAGTCTGGAGCAGGATGCTGACAGTGGAGGAAGTTGTGTACTGGGGGGATAGGAGTATATGGAAAAATCCCTCAGTGTTGCAGTAAACTTCAAACTGCTGTAAAATATAAAAATCTATTTTAAAAAAGTCTGTTTGAAGGCAGTACTAAAGCAGTGAGAAATTATGGGGCTATGACTCAGGTGAGAAGGGAAGTTGGCAGATGGGAATCTGACATTTGGGGTTATTCTTCCCCTTAAGGCTACTGTCAATGATAAGAGCTAAGAGGCTGAAATGCTGACCATAAAATTCGACAGATTCATAAAACAAAAGAAACAAGAATTGGAATTCCAGGCTTGACAAGGAGTAGGGGCTCTGGTAAATAACAGAGACTTCCGGCTGGGACCCTGAAGGGGCCATAGCAATAAGTGTAGTTGGAAATACACAAACCCCCACAGGGACTGAATCCACTTTGAATCCTCTATGTCCCTGACTGAACTATGGTAATCTGAAATTGCCAGTGCCTCTAGCTTAGATTCCAGCCAAAAGATACCAAAGCCTGATAAGGATAGTATGAGAAGAGAATTTACAAGCTAATCTCATTTATGAACATAGGTTTTACCAGCCTAAACAAAATGTTACCAAACCAAATCCAATGATATGTAAAAACAGTAACACACTATGACTGAACTGGGTTTATTTCAGGAGCACAAGGCAAGTTTAGGATTGAAAAAGCAATCACTACAATTCACACTAAGTGAATTAGGAAGAAAAATTATACAATCAAATTGATAAATATAGAAAAAGAATTTGATAAAATTAAACATTCACTCATGAATGATAAGCAGTTTCCTCAAACATGGAATAAAAGAAATCTGATAAAGAGTATCTACTAAGCAAACATATCTAAAGGAGAAATGTTGAAAACTTTTCCCCTGAGATAAGGAGTAAGATAGATATGCCTGCTGTCACTCTTTATATTCAATATTATATTGGGGGTCCTAGCCAATGTAATAAGGCATGAAAAAGAGCGAAGAGGTAAGGATCAGAAAGGAGGAAATAAAGCAGCCATAATTCACAGATGACTTGATTTATATGTTGAAAATCCAACAGAATTTACAGATAAAACTCTTAGAATAAAGAAGTGAATTTAAAAAGGTTACTAGATAGAAGACCAATATATAAAAGTCAATAGAATTTTTATACATTAGCAACAAAAAATTAGAAAATAAAACTAATACAATTTACCAAGTCACCAAAAATAATCAACCAGGAATAAATCTAACAAAAGGTAGGCAAGAGCTCCATGCATAATTTATAAAACTTTATTCAGAGAAGTTAAAGAAAACTTAAATAAATGAGGAATATACCATGTTCATGTATTAAGAGGCTCAATATCATAAAGATGTCTCCTGAATTGATCTGTGGTTTCAAAGAAATATCAATCTAAATTCCAGTGATAATCTTTGTGTGTGTGTGAGAAAACTGACAATCTGAGTCTAAAATGTAAAGAAACAAAGAAATGTAAAGAACCAAGATTAGCCAAGACAATCTTGAAGAAGAACAAAGGGGATCATTTACCAGGTGTTAAAACTTATTATAAAGCTTACACCTAAAACTAATACAATGTTATATGTGAATTACTTATCATAAATATACAGTAATCAGATACTGTGATACTGGTGCAAGAATAGACAAAGTGTTACCATGAAACAGAACAGAGAATAAAGAAAGTCCTATACATATATAGACACTTGATTTATAACAATGTGGCACTGCAGAACAGTGGAGAAGGAAGAATCTTTTAAGTAAATGCAGGTAGATCATTTGGATATCCTTAGGTTAAAAAAAAATGAAGCAACCTCTACCTCAAACTATACTCAAAATTCAACTCCAGATGTACAGTATATCTAAATGACAAAAGTAAAACCACATAATAAAGAGTCTGACTCATTTTTTGACGTTTGACTGCTGATGGCTTTTTAAAGCCTCAGCACTCTCTCTTCCCCTCATGCCGAATATCTGGGAAACTGATAAGAAAACCTGGTTTCTCTCCTTTGATACTAGTGGGAGATTCAAACCACACAGGGTCCCTGCCCACACATGGGAACCCTCACTCTGGCCTCAACATCAAATCCACAATAAAAATTCCAAGCCAGTCTCCTTTCTTTGCTTGCTCAGGACTTGCTTTGGGGGCCTGCTCTGCTCTCCCAAGAGACCTCCCCTATGTGAGCAATAAAACCTCTCATACCCTCTTGACATGTGCCTGTGGCAACATCAGTCTTGACATCAGAGTCACATTTTAGGCTGGGGCCCCAACCTGTTGCTTGAGGGTAGTCACAGCAAATCAGAAGGCTTCTAGAATGTAACGTAGAAGAATATCTTCATGGCCTTGAGGACAGGGAAAAGTTCTTCAAAGGGACACATAAAGCACTAACCATAAAGGAAGGTTGGCGCATCAGACCACATTAAAATCAAGATCTTTTATTCATCAAAAGACACCAGTAAGAGAGTGGCAAGGCAAGCCACAGAAGGGGAATATATATATATAACATTTAGTCAATAGATGGATTGCATCCATAGTATCTGAAGAAAAAATACCTAAATCAATAAGAAAAAGGCAGACAACCCAGTAGGCAAATGGACAAGAGACTTGAATAGGTGCTTCACAGGAATAGATATCTAAATGGCTGGCTTTCAATCTCACTAGAAGTCACAAAAATATAAATAATTAAAACCACAATGATATACTACTATAGGCCTACCAGAAAGGATAAATTAAAAAGATCAACAATGCCAAGAAATGACAAGGCTCTGGAGCTATTAAAACTCCCATGCATACATGGTATAAGTGTAAATTGGTACCATCACAATGGAAAACTGGGAGGATTTATTAAAGATTACCATATGCATTTCCTTATGACCCAGCAATTCTACTCCTAGGTTTATACCCAAGAGAAATGTATATACATGTTCACCAAAAGACAAAACATACTTGAATGTTCAAAGCAGCATTATTTAAAATAATCTCAAACTAAAAGCAATTAACAAATTTGTCCACCAGTAGAATGGATAAATTGTGGTATACTCATACAATGGAATACTATACAACAATGAAAATGAATAAATTACTCCTACATAAAACAATATGAATAAATCTCACAAAAATAATGTTGAATAAAATAATAGATGTTGTATGATTCCATTTATATAAAATTCAAACAGAGATGTTAGAAATCAGAAGAGACGTTACCTTTAGGGAGAAGGGAAGGTGGGAGGTGATTAGGAGGGGATACAATAGGTGCTAGTAATGTTCTGTATCTTGAACATCATGGAGGTGGATATTTAGATGTGTTCACTTTCTGCTAATTTATTGAGATGTACACTTAAGATTTGTCTATTTTTATGTATGTATGTCATACTTCAAGTGAACCTTAAGTTAACCATGATAATCCAAAGCTGGAATTAAGAAAACAATTCCACATGCACCAGCATAAAAAAGAATACTGAGGAAAAATTTTAGCAAATGAAGTTTAAAATTTATGCTTTGAAAACTACAGAACATTGTTGAAAACTTTAAACATACCTAAATAAATGGTAAGATATCTTATGTACTCAGATTGGAAGATTTAATATTGCCGAAAAGGCAATATTCCCCAAGTTGATTTACAGATTCAACATAATCCCTATCAGAATTCCAGCCAGCTTCTTTGCAGAAATTCATAAGCTGATCCTAAAACCTGTAAGGAAATTCAAGGGATCTAGAATAGTCAAAAGAATCTTGAAAAAGAATGCAAAGTAGTGTAGAAGACTCACACTTCCTGCTTTCAAAACTTACTATGAACCTACAGTAATCAATACAGCATGGTCATGGTATTAGCATAAGGACAGATATATATATCTATATATCTATCTATCTATATCTATCTATCTATCTATCTATCTATATATATCTATATATATATCTCAATGGAATAGAGTTGAGAATTGAGAAATGACTCTCAAATATATGGTCAACTGATTTTTGACAAGAGTGTCAAAACAACTCAATGGGGAAAAGAATTTTTCAACAAATGGTACTGTGACAACAGGATATCCATAGAAGAGTGAATTTGGATCCCTACCTCATACCAGATGCAAAATTAACTCCAAATGGATCAAAGACTTAAGAGCTAAAACAATAAAACTCTTAGAAGAAAATATGGGAGAAAGTCTTTATGACCTTGGATTTGGCAATGTTGTTTTTATATATGATACCAAAAGCATAAACAAAGAAAAAAATAGAGAAACTAGTCTTTATCCAAACTGAAAACTTCTGTGCATCAAAGGACACTATCAAGAGAATGAAAAGATAACCCAAATAATAGGAGAAATATCTGCAAATCATATATCTGATAAAAGACTGGTATCCAGAAACATAAAGAACTCCTACAACAAAAAGACAAACAACCAAATCCAAAAAATAGGCAAAGGACATGCATAGACATTTCTTCAGAGAAGATATACAAATGGCAAATAAACATGTGAAAAGATGCTCAACAACACTGGTCATCAGAAAAATCCAAATCAAGACCACAGTGAGATACCACTTTGCAACCACTAGGATGGTTATAATAAAAAAGACAGGTAATAACTAGAGTTGGTGAGGACGTGAAGAAATTGGAACCCTCATATACTGCTTGTGGTAATGTAAAATGGTGCAGCCACTTTGGAAAACAGCTCCTCATAAGGTCAAACACAGAGTTACCATATGACCCATATTCTACTCTAGGAATACACCCAGAGAAATGAAAACATGCCCATACAAAACCTTGTACATGAATGTTCATAGCAACATTACTCATAATAGCCAGAGGCAGAAACAACTCAAATACCCATCAACTGGTGAGTGGATAAACAAATGTGTTACATGTCCATATAATGAAATATTATTCAGCCATAAAAGAATGAACTGCTGATATGTGCTACAAGGAAGAACCTTTCAGATGTTCTGCTTAGTTAAAAAAAGCCAGTCTCCAAAGACCAATATTGTTAATTATATTCACATTAAATGTCCAAACTAGGCAAATTTATACATAAAGTAGATTAAGTGAATGCCTAGGGTTGGGGGATGGGAAGGTTGAGGGGTGATGATTAAATGATACGGGGTTTCTTTTGAGGTGATGAAAATGTTCTTAAATTGAGAGTGGTGATGGTTGCCTAACTCTGTGAATATACTAAAAACTGCTGAATTTTACTCTTTAATTGGGTGAATTATATGGCATGTGAATTATATCTCAATAAAGCCATTACCAGAAATCCAATTCTCATGAGGTTTTTTCCCCAGGCCTAATTAAGAATATTTTTAAAATGATTTAAGACAAAAAAACAATTACTACATGCTATTTTTTAAAAAGTCCTTATTATCTTTTCAAAACCAAAATAGATCCTTACATTTAAGATAATTTAGGAATAGTCCCACCTGAACATGAGATGGATTTGAGCTCCTTCAACAATTTTCTTGAACTTGAAAATTCCATATACAAGAACAAGAAGACTTTTTCTACCAAAAAGCACTGAACGATTGGTTAACAAAAATCAAATAAGGTGAATATACAAGTAAAAAGCATCTTGTGTCAACTTTTTAATAGTAGGTTAAGAAACCTACAAAGTAGCTTAATCTTTTATTACTGCCCTGTATGTATTATAAAGCCTAAAGTTTCATGTGCTGCCTCGACATCTTTGAGCCTTATAGGGTCCCAAAGGCCCAACCATGAGTTCTACTCTTGCCAGATATGCCCCTTACCCAGTGGGAAAGGTCCCCTACTCACTAGTTTCCCTGTCAGCTGGACCAGCTGCACCTCACCCATCCTCAACCTAATGGGCTTTACCTCCCAGCAGCCTGTGGAATTACTCATACAAACCAATCACATCCTCCTGTGGGAACCAAGAGTCACCTCACCTTCTTGTTACTGTTAAGCCTACCTCCTACCGCCCGTTTGTTCAGTTTATTCCCGAGAGCAGCCCAGTATGGCACTACATGGTGTTTTGTGTCCTCCTCCTCGGGCTGTGAATAAATGTGATTAATAAACTGCTGTCAATCGCACGGGTTCCGTGTCAGGTGTCATGCATTTTTTGGCCATCCCCAGAACCTTAGGATGGGACTCCCCCACACCAACTAGATGAAGAGAAAGTGAACAGAATACTTTATCTCCTACCCAATCAGCTCCTGCTTCCTGCAGCTGCTGCCACCTTTTTGTTGCTGCAACATTTTTCAGTCTCCCACTAGCCTGACTTCTTGCCCCAGACAAAATCATCAAAGTCAGCAAACGTGGCACCAGTTCCAACCAATGCACCAAATAACCCATTGTTACTGTCATCCCACTAAGACGTTAAAACCATCTGCTGCAAACTCTTCTACAGGAACTCACCCAGCCCTTGCTCCTATCTCCAAGCTGAGGAGTTAGAGCCAAAGACAATCTTATGCCTTTTTTTGCAGAATAGGCCTTTAGTACAGCTTTATTTATTGATTCGGTACCACTGATGGAGGGTGCTTGTGTGGATAGGACAGTGGGATCAGTGTCTTCCTAAACAAGGGCACATTCACGTAATGAACACACTGTCATTTTTAATGATGTGGGTACAGACCTCCACATTTGCCTTTCCTGCCTCATGGTTTATAGTGAACCATGGAGGGCTACACAACTATAAAGGATTCAGATTCAACCTTTTCTAGAAAACTTGCTAGAGCCAGACCCTGCTTCCATGATAATGCTACCACATCACAATTATTGCTATAACAGAATTTCTTCAGGGAACCCCACAGTTACTGATCCACATGTACGATGGGTCATATCATAGCTCCATAAAGAAAAATCCAGACAGGCCAGTGCTGTGATTTTCTCCCTCCACATAAGCCTTACAAGAGAGTTTTGCTGTGTCTCATTCTTAGAAAATACTAGCGAACATCTTAGATGTCCCAGGTGCTAGGGACAGAGAGGCACGGTTGCTGCTATTCAGAAGCAACGTTTTTATATGTGAGCATTTTTATTAGTGCCCAAGAGCTAAGCTGAACAGGAAGCCTCAGCCGTGTCAGGCAGCAAGACCACCAGCACTCATACAGCAGGTCACTATACTATGCAGAAGTGTAGCAGGTATCACTAGATGGTAGCCAGAGGCACTAGAGGGCAGCACCCAGCCACCCAATGAGTCCTGAGGATTCAGTGACAGGAACTTTTAAAAGGTCATCTATTCTACAAAGGAAATCATCGGAAAAGAAAAGCCAACCTACTGAGTGGTAGAAAATATCTGCAAATGATATAACTGATAAAGGGTTAATATCTAAAATATATACAGTGCATACAACTCAATGTCAAAACAACTTGATTCAAAGATGGGCAGAAGACCTGAATAGACATTTTTCCAAGTAAGACATACAGATGGCCAACAGTCACATGAAAAGATGCTCATACTGCTAATCATTAGAGAAATTCGAATTAAACAATGAGATATCACCTCACACTTGTTGCAATGGGTATCATCAAAAAGTCTACAAATAGCAAACATTGATGAGGATGTGGAGAAAAGGGAACCCTTGTACACTGTTGGTGGGAATGTAAATTGGTGTAGCCACTATGGAAACAGTGTGGAGGTTCCTCAAAAAACTAAAAATAGAACTACCATATAATCCAGCAATTCCACTTTTGGGTATATAGCCGAAGAAAACGAAACACTAATTTGAAAAGATACATGCACCCCAATGTTCATAGCAGCATTATTTACAATAGCCAAGATATGGAAGCAACCTAAGTATCCATCAACAGATGAATGGATAAAGAAGATGTAGCATACATACACACACACACACACACACACACACACACACACACGCATAACGCAATACTCCTCAGCCATAAAAAGAACAAAATTTTGCCATTTGCAATAACATGGATGGACCTGGAAGATATTACGCTTAGTAAAATAAGTCAGGCAGCAAAAGACAAATACTGTATGTTATCATTTATATATGGAATCTAAAAAATAAAATGAATGTATGTAACAAAACAGAAACAGTCTCACAGACATAGAGAACAAACTAGTGGTTACCAGTGGGGAGAGGGAAGCAGGGAGGAGCAAGGCAGGGGTAGGGGATTAAGAAATACACGCTACTATGTTTAAAATAAATAAGCTACAAGGATATACTGCACAGCACAAGGAATGTAGCCAATATTTTATAGTAATTTTAAATGGAGTATAATCAATACAAATTTTGAATCACTATGTTGTATACCTAAAACTAATAGAATATTGTAAATCAACTCTACCTCAAAAAATAGGTGAATGCATACTTTGTACCATACACTTGGATAAACTCAACAGAAGATTTAATTTTAAAAATCATACATAACAAGTTCACACATAAAAATACTAGAAGAGTACATGGAATTCTTCTTTTAGAACCTTGGAGAGAGGAAAGTCTAGTTAAGACTATGAAACCATAAAATAAGGGATTAATATATTCTACTACATAGAATAACTCCTGAATGGCATAACACACCATAAAGAAAGCCAAAAGACAATACAACCTGAAAAAAGTAGCAAATCTTATTACAAAGGTTAATCTCCTTTATACATGAAGAGTACCTACCAACCCAGTAGAAATATTAGCAAAGGACAGACAGTCCATAGGAAAAGAAATACCAATGACTTTTAAAAATACGAAAAGATGCTCAAACTTACTCATAATAACATAAATGCAAATTAAAATCACATCACAAAATCCAGATTTACAAAATTCAAAAGTCTGACAGTACATTCTTCTGGCAAGTTGAGAAGAAACCAACTCTTCAGTCTCTTACTTTGCCTACGGGATTGCAAAATACTAAACACCTATGGAGAACAATTTTAGAAATATTTATTATAAATTGCAAATACATTTTCTCTTTGACATAACAATTAAAACTCTGGGAATTACTCTTAAATTCTGTCTTGGCAATAGCTTTTCAGAGGACCCAGACTAACACATACCCTTTCTGTGGGAAACCTGGAAAAAGTAATATATATCCATATTTGCTTGTATTACATAAAAATATATGAGAAGTGTATAGAAGAAAATAAGTTAAGAGAAGTAATAGAAATGGGATAATGGTAATGGGCTAGGTGGAAAAGGGGAGAGAGTAAAACTGAAGGCATAATTTATGCAAAAAATAAATTTAAAATGTTCCTTTGGTAGTGCTTAGAGGAAGATTTCTTTTTTAAATTTTCTACTGTGAAATTATTATAGACTCATGGGAAACTGAAGATAGCACAGAGGTCCCATGTATCCTTCCCCAATTTCTCCCAATGGTTATGTTTTACATAGCTATGTTAACATAGTAAAACCAGGAAACTGACACTGATACAATGTGTGTGCATGGTTCTAAGCCACTTTATCACATATGTAAATTTCTGTAACCACCACTATTATCAAGGTACAGAACTATCCCATCATCACAAAGAACTAGGAGAAAGATCTTGATTGTACATTATAGAGGAAAGAGTGTTAGGAATTAGGCCTGAAACTATGCTCAAACTCAGAATGACTTGGTTTAAAGAAAGCATTTTGTGTTAAATCTCTCCAATGTTAAGGTTGGCTGAGGCTCTAGTCAAATAGATCAATAATATGTCCTCGTCCTCATTCTCATTCTGAGATTAGCTGAGATATGGTAGGATCTGAGATAAAAAGCTATACTTTTTTCTGGAAATTCATCAGGATAATCACCATTAAATAATACCAGGTGCTAATTACCAAGAAAGCTAATTTCATAGCTGATCCTCAATTCTGAACATTAAATCAGCCTTAAATTACTAGATTTCAGCTCAAATTTCAGTATTTATGTAAGAGCCAGTTATAATGAATTAAGTTAAACCCTCTAAGAGACTGATACCTAGGATCAGTCAACAACACATAAAGGCCTTGCTGATGGGAATGTAAACTTGCAACAACTCTTCAGGAGAGAAACGTGGCTATGAATATCAAAGGTTTATAAATGTGCCAATTTTTTGACTCAATAATTCCACTTCTAGGAATTTATCTTAAGGAAACAATTAAGTGTATATAAAAAAAATTTGTTACCTGGTATGATCATCAAAAGAAATCATTAAAGGGTACTAGACTACATTCACTTAATGCAAAAGAAGGTAGTAAAGAGGAAAAGAACAAAAAAGACTTGAGACACAGAAAAAACAAATTCAAAATGGCAGACATAAATCTAACCATATCAGTAATAACATTAAATGTGAATGGACTGTGTAATAGTATCTTAAATGAAAGAAAGATGACTCCATGGCCCCCCTGTTTGATTTGGCTGCCCACTACACAACCTCAAAACTTGCCTCAAAAAATAAACTTACTGTCTGATGGTGAGTAAGCTTTTCTGTTTCACTTTGACCTTAACTCATCCAAAAAGCCTCCTTCTCAAATGGCTTGTCTACAGTCTCCTGGTATCAGAATTCTAACAGGTCCCTGATTCAACATGAACAAACCCTTGTTCTCCCACCTAACTGTCCTACTCTTTCAGTGTATTTCTTCACTGTATCTCAGGGGACACGCATATCCCATGGCCTAGCAGTGAGCCATCTAAAAACATTACCTATTTTTCAAGCATAAACCAGGCTACAAAAGAGGCCCCTGAAGAATCTGGAGTACGTTCAACTTGCCAGTCAAGGACTACATTCTAGGTGATGACACATATTAGCATCAACTCAGTTGGACGTGTATTAAAGACTCTCTGCCAAAAATACCCTAGGGAAAACTGGAGTAAAGAGCAGATCTTTTAGAACACTTGATATGTTCCAGAAGAAAATCTTTTTAGATATACCAAGAGGTATTGAGTCAAAGTGTAACTTCTTAGTGGGGAAGTCATATCTTACTGACTTCCCAAAAGGAAAAGACATGAAGGAAACTTAAATGCATATTACTAAGTGAAAGAAGCCAATTTGAAAAGGTTACATATGCATGATTCTAACTTTATGACATTCCATAAAAGGTAAAACTATGGAGACAGTAAAAAGATTAGTGGTTGTCAAGGGTTAGGAAGGAGGGAGCAATCAATAGGCGGAACACAGAGGGTTTTCAGGGCAGTGAAAGCACTCTGTGTGATACTATAGTGGTGGATAAACGTCATTATACATTTGCCCAAACCCACAGAACGTACAACACCAAGAGTGAATCCTTATGTAAACGATGGCCTCTGGATGATGACGAGTCAATGTAGGCTCATCAACTGTAACGAATGTACCACTCTGGTGGGGAATGCTGATAATGTGGGAGGACGGGTGAGTGGTGGGGGGCACAGAGGGTAAAGGAGAAATCTCTGTGCCTTCCACTCAGTTTTGCTGTGAACCTAAAATGGCTTTAAAAAAAATAAAGTCTATTTAAAAAAACCATCTGGCGAGCATTCTGCACTCAGCACATTCTGAATCAGTTAAGAGGTCAGAGTTAGGTCAGAAAAAAGCAAAGGGGTGAGGTATGGAATGTGAAGACAGGAGTTGAAAAGGGAGCGAAGACTTGTTTCCTTTGAAACTAAGCAGTTTGGGAGCATGAAGCATGAGTGGTTCCATTATTCTAGTGGGTGTATCAAGCAGGGTCACCAATCCCATCAGACTGTCAATACTAAAAGGGCCTTCCTCAAAGAAAGTGCCTTAGGATGATGAGATGGCCAGAATGCCATCTGCAGTTGAAATAGGCGCCTTTTACACTCTCTTTAGTCAGTAAGGATTGGCTCCTTATAGGAGACCTTTTAAGTACTAAAACAAGATACATATTTTAGTGCTGTTGTAGACCCTTAAGTACTGTAAGATAAACATTTTAGTACTGGGGAAGAACACGATATATAGTCCAATGCAGTGATATATGGCATTAGTATGCATTCTCTTGATAAAATTCCCCTAAGATTTCTCTGATAATGCATCCTTACACAGCTGCTGTGAGAAATCTCTTAGATTTTTTTTACACAGATGCTGAAAAGAGATGTTTTATCTTTCCCCTGGGGTTGGTAAACTGGGATGACATAATCCTGAACTATCTGTAGCCATGTTTCTACTGTCCCAGCTTGGCAAAACCCAGGCTCAGTGGGAGTAATATTAAAGAAAAAAGTTATTCCTGATACTTGTTACAGAATGTTAAGGCAGGCTTTATTCAGGGGTACTATCAAATAGGTTTGGGAACCACTACAATTGGGTTTTGCAGTAGGGGAGAGAGATTGGGCTCAACTCCAAATATAACAAGGAAAAGTGGGAATTTATAGCCAAGGAGTAGGATAGGGGGTCAGTGGATGGAAAATTACTAAGAGGAAACATCACGGCCAGACGGGGATTCTGGCTAAATCAACTTCACAGGATTCTTGCTGAAAGCAGGCCAGGGAGATCAGACATCAGCTGGGGGTTGGTGGAAGATGAGGAAATCAAGGAGATCACTGAGGGTGATTAGATACCAAGGATGGGAGATTCTGGCTAAAATGACTTAGTAGAATTCTTGCTAAAATAGGACAATGCAGGGACGAACATGGAAGCCCAAAAGTCAGGGCTTAGTTGAGGAGAGAGTTCAGTCCAGAAGAAGAGTTAGGAGAGACTGTCAGTGAAATGGGTCACAAAGAGAATATCAGATCCAAGACTGGAGAGAAATTATATTTTTTGAGTACCTGAACTCGGCTCTGTCCCTGGACTTCACAACTTCCTTTTATATGAACCAATAAATGTATCTTCTTCCCTCACACTTGTTTGAATTGAGTGTCTGTCATTTGCAAATCAAAGACAGCTTATTTATCTGAAGAGGTAATTGATATGATGAATAAGTTTGAGGTGATGGAAGAAGATTTAAAGCAGTGAGTTAACAACAAACCAAGAAAGTCTACATTTCCAAGCTAACACATCATCATATACAATATATAAACTTTCCATATACCATCCCTATTATGTCCTCAGGTCTATAGGGCTAAAGAGGATATTATATAAAGGACATTGAAATGTTTGTGAAATTAGGATTCCAGCACCAAACAACTAGGTAATCTTGGGCAATATGGCTGACACTTATTAAATATATTTCATTCCAGGCATTATGCTAAGTGCTTTATATGCATTATTTAAATTTATCCCTATTTCACAGATGAAGAGACTGAGACTCAGAGATATTAAGAAACTACCTCCAAGGACAGATAAAATATCTACTAATTACAGTTTTGGGATCTGAACATAGATTTCCCTACAGCAAAGGAAACCATAAGTAAAACAAAAAGACAACCTACAGAATAGGAGAAAATCTTTGCAAATGAAACTGACAAAGGCTTGATCTCTAGAATATATAAGTAGCTCATACGGCTTAATAAGAAACAACCAAGCAACCCAATCCAAAGATGGGCAAAAGACCTGAACAAGCAATTCCCCAAAGAAGACATACAAATGATCAATAAGCACATGAAAAAATGCTCAATATCACTAATTATCAGAGAAATGCAAATCAAAACTACAATGAGGTATCACCTCATACCAGTAAGAATGGCCATCATTCAAAAATCCACAAATGACAAATGCTGGAGAGGCTGTGGAGAAACGGGAACCCTCCTACACTGCTGGTGGGAATGCAGTTTGGTGCAACCACTGTGGAAAACAGTATGGAGATTCCTCAAAAGACTAGGAATAGACTTACCATATGACCCAGGAATCCTGCTCCTGGGCTTATATCCAGAAGGAACCCTACTTCAGGATGACACCTGCAGCCCAATGTTTATAGCAGCACTATTTACAATAGCCAAGACATGGAAACAGCCTAAATGTCCATCAACGGATGACTGGATAAAGAAGAGATGGTATATTTATACAATGGAATACTATACAGCCATAAAAACCGACAACATAACGCCATTTGCAGCAACATGGATGCTCCTGGAGAATGTCATTCTAAGTGAAGTAAGCCAGAAAGAGAAAGAAAAATACCGTATGAGATCACTCATATGTGGAATCTAAAAAACAAAAATAAAAAAACAAAGCATAAATACAAAACAGAAATAGACTCATAGACATAGAATACAAACTTGTGGTTACCAAGGGGGTGGAGGGTGGGAAGGGATAGACGGGATTTTAAAATTGTAGAATAGATAAACAAGATTATACTGTAAAGCACCAGGAAATATACACAAGATCTTATGGTAGCTCACAGAGGAAAAAAAATGTGACAATGAATATATATATGTTCATGTATACCTGAAGAATTGTTCTCTACACTGGAATTTGACACAACACTGTAAAATGATTATAAATCAATAAAAAATGTTAAAAAAAATAAATAAATGAACATAGATCTCTCCACTCCAGAACACATGCACTTAAAAAAAAAACATTTACTGAGAGATAATTCACATATCATACCATACATATCAAATTCACCTATTTAAAGTATACAATTCAATGCTTTTGGTATATTCATAGATAACCATCATTAGTTTTAGAACATATTCACCTTAAAAAGAAACCCTCTACCTTTCAGCTATCACCCAGATGGCCTCCCCAATACTGCTCTAAGCAACCACTAATCTACTTTCTATTTCTATACATTTCCCTATACTATACTTTAATATAAATGGAATCATATGGTATGTAATCTTTTGTGATTGGCTTCTTTCCCTTAGCATTATGTTTTCAAAGTTCATTAATACTTAATTCTTTTTTTAATGACTGAAAAATATTCCATTGTACAGATATACCACATTTTGCTTATCCATTCATCTGCTTATGAATACTTGGGTTCTTTCTGCCTTTTGGCTATTAGGAATAAAGCTGCTATAAATATTCGTGTGGAAGTTTCTATGTGGACATGTTTTCATTTCTCTTGAAATGTACCTAAGAGCAGAATTGCTGGGTCATATGGTAACTTTACGTTTAATCATCTGAGGAACTGCCAGACTGTTTTCTGAAGTGGTTGTACCACATTCTACATTATTACCAATAGCGTTATGAGAGTCCCGTATCTTAAAATCTTTGCCGACACCTGTTGTTATCTGACTTTCTGATTTGAACCATTCTAGTGGGTGTGAAGTGGTATCTCACTGTGGTTTTGATCTGCATTTCTCTGATGACTAATGATGCTGAGCATCTTTTCATGTACTTATTGGCTATCTGTGTATCTTTGAAGAAACATCTATTCAGATCCTTTGCCCATTTTAGAATTTGGTTTGTCTTTTTGTTATTACATTGTAAGAGTTCTTTATATATTCTAGATGGAAGTCCTTTTATCAGATATATGGTTTATAAATATTTTTCTATTTCACATGTTACATTTTCACAATCCTGATAGTGTCCTTTGATGCACAAGTTTTTAATTTTGGTGAAGTCCAATTTATTTTTTTATTGTCTGTCCCTCCAGTGTCATATCTAATAAATCATTGCCAAGTAAATGGCATTATGATTTCCCCCTATATATTCTTATAAATGAGTTTTACAGTTTTAGCTCCACTGAGTTAATTTTTGTAGACGGTGTAAGGTAAGGGTTCAACTTCGTTCTTTTGCGTGTAGATACTCAGTTGTCCCAGTGCCATTTGTTGAAGAGATTATTCTTCCCCATTGAATGGTCTTGGTACTCTTGTCAAAAATCAGTTGGGCATAGATTTGGGGGTTTATTCCTAGACTCTTAATTCTATTTCATTGATGTATATGTCTCTCTTTGTGCCTGTAACACACTGTCTTAATTACTGTTGCTTTGTAGTAAGTTTTGAAATTGGGAAATATGAGTCCTCCTACTTAATTCTTTTTAGCATTATTCTGGCTATTCAAGGTCCCTTGCAATTCCATGTGCATTCTATTATTTTTTTATTTTTATTTTTTTTTGGGGGGGGCAGAGGTAATTTGGTTTATTTACTAAGTTTTTCATGGAGATACTGGGGATTGAACCCAGGACCTTGTGCATGCTAAGCAGGCACTCTACCACTGAGTTACCCAACACCCACTCCCGTCCATGTGTATTTTAGAATCAACTTGTCAATTTTTATAACGAAGTCATCTGGGATTCTGGTAGGTACTGTGTTGAATCTGTAGATCAATCCAGGGAGTACTGTCATCTTGATAGTGTTGTCTTCCAATCCATGAACATGACATTTAAAAGGAAACTTTTTTTCTTAAAATAAAAAAAAAATAGAAGTATAGTTGATTTACAATGCTGTGTTGGTTTCAGGTTAGCAAAATGATTCATAAAAAAATCTTTACTTAGATATTCTTTAATTTCTTTTAATAATTTTTCAGTTTTCAGAGTATACATTTTGCACTTCTTCTGTTAAATTTATTCCTAAGTATTACTCTTATTGATGGTATTAAGAATGGAGGTTTAAAAATTTCATTTTCAGATTATTCATTCCAAGTGTATAGACATACAACTGATTTTTGTATATTGAGCTTGTAATCTGCAACCTCACTGAACTCATTTATTAGCTCTAATAGTTTTTAAATGCATTCCTTAGAATTTCCTATGTATAATATCATGTGTTCTGTGAATAGATTTATTTTTACTTCTTCCTTTCCAAACTGGAGGCCTTTTCTTTCTTTTTCTTGCCTGACAGATCTAGTTAGAACCTCCAATACAATGTTGAATATAAGGAGTGAGAGTGAACATTCTTTTCTTTTTCTGGATCTTAATGGGGAAAGTATTCAGTCTTTTGCCATTAAGTGATGCAGTCGTGGGATTTTTGTAGATGTACTTTATTAGGCTGGGGAAATTCCCTCCTACTCCTAGTTTGTTTATCACGAAGGGTTGTTCCCTGGTCATTCTTATGTCATGCTAGAAGAGAGCTGGATATCCTGAGCCGTGGGATTGCTCTTTTGACCAGCCAGTGGCCTCTCACCTATTCTCTCTGCTGCTGGTAGCAGTGTAAGCAAGCTAGGGTGCAGTCAACACTAAAAGATATTATTCTAGGAATATTGTGATTATGGCCTAAAGAATTCAAGAAAAGACATAGTGGATGATACGTTGTTCTACATTTATATCATCAAATTCCAAAGGGTAAATTTAACAATCTAGAAAACAAAATTACCATTCACATCTGACTACATACTCTGGGTAAGACCTGCATTTGTGCTCATCATTAATGAAACACTGTAGCAACCAATGAAAATCTTCAGAAGCCAGTATTCGCAGGTGACAAGATGGATGATGTGATGCCTTAATTCATGATGTAACTAGCATTAAATAAATGGTATTAGGAAAACAGAGAGGCAAGAAGGTCTATACTGTTTCAAGACAAATAGGTTCTGAAGAGTCATAATCCTGTGAGTAATAATACTATCATTACCTTTTTCTCAGGTGTGAGATGTGAAATTAGCCAGGAATGATGCATCTGAAATAAATATAAAAAGATATCGCTGTTAGAGAGTACCAAGAATCTTTATGTACACTGATATGGCAGTAAGTAAATATGTAAGTACCATTTGTTTTTACCCATTACCCCAAATCTTCATTAACAAAGCATCATACCTTATGTGGGGTGATGAATGTAATAATACAACTTTTAATCAGATTGTTTACATAATCAGGGTCCTTGCAAAAACATTTACTTGGGATCCTGCATATTCTCAATGTGGTTCTGGAAGCAGTACAGTAATACCAAGGGTTAAGAGTATGGGCTCTGGAGTCAGAATACCTAAATTTCACTTAATTAATAGCTATGTGATCTTGGACAGGTTGCTTAATCTCTCTGTGCCTTACTTTCTACATCTGTATACAGTAAACAATGAAAGTACGTTACTTACTTCATGGTGATGTCCTGAAGTTTAAATTACATAATATATACAGTGTTTAGTATCTAGCATTTTGCGTCTTAAAGTGATAGCAATATATAGCACTGTACTTACCTTGTACTGTATTTATTCTCTACTGGTAAGTTTCACAATGGTAAGGACAGAATGAGTTCCTCCTTGTATCCCCTACACGATGAAGTGAACTGTATTTGTGATACAAAAATTGAATTCATCTGGAAACATGGGGTCTAAAATATAAATAAAATACTAAAAAACCAATTTAAGTAAAAAGAGCCTCAGCATATCGTTTGTATTTCTTCAATTACTGCTGCATAATGAGCTGCTGGGGGCTTCATAACTTCTAACTTTTTTTGCCCCCCCCCTTTCTTCAAAGAATCTAGTTTGGTGTTTAAGTTCACATTACAGCTCTCAGAACTGCTAACTGGATGGTCTGAAGGGTAAGGCTGCTGCAGCAAAAAGTGGGCCACATCAGGGTACAGCTTTGCTCCTGGGGATAGAAGACCAATAATCTCAGAAAACAGGGCACAGAAGAGTTGGGCCAGCCAAGCACGTTGTAAAGGCTGATTTGGACCCTCTGCCGTGGGGCCTCTGCGAGGGGGTCCTGACGGCCGTGGGCCGGGAGGCCTGCGTAGGCAGCTGACCTCAGTAGGAGAGGTAAGGCCCGGCCGAGGCCGCTGCGTGAGTCATTCTCACCTCCCCGGGCAGGTGCGGGCGGCAGGACGCTTCAGCAGGACTGGGAGCCGCAGTAGCCCTCGCGGAGCCCCTTCCCGGGCCGCCTCCTCCAGGCGGACACAAGCCTTACCGAGGGCGGTCAGGCTGCCGCAGTCCCAACGCCGCAAAGCCCGGTGCTGGTGAGGGGCGCTCACTGGCATCCGGACCCACAGCTCGTCAGAGTGGGCCGTCGAGCCCGCGTCGAGCTGCGACCGTCCCTCGGCGCCGCATTCCAGCGCGCAGTCATCAGCTGAGGCGCGAGGACCGCGCGTCAAAGCGCAGGAGAGCAGGCGGGGCGGGGCGGGGCGAGGCACGGCACGCACCCTCCGCCCGAGGAAATCATCTTGCGCATGCGCATGCGCATTGCGCACGGGCCACAGCCGCGCGGTGGCGGAGAGGGTGGGTGTGCTTCGTGCGCGCGCAGCTGCCTTTTCAACCTGCTGCTCCACCCGCGCCGCCTACTCCCCGCGCTCCGCGCCAGCGCGCCGGCTCCGGAACGGACGTTGACGGTGTGGGGCCAGCGCCGTAGCAGAGGCGGCAAGCCCAGAACATCTGAGCTTGTGGCCTAGAACTTCCTGGAAGGAACCTGTGAAGGGAAGGAGAGGGGAAAATCTTCATGACCTTGGATTTGGGAATGGTCTCTTAAGTCTGACGTCAAAAGCACAGACAACAAAAGAAAACCTGGATAAATTGGAGTGCATCAAAATTTAAAACTTGTGTATCAAAGGACACAATCATTTGATTGTGAAAAGACAACCCATGGAATGGGAGAAAATATTTGCAAACATATATCTGATAAGGGGTTAATAGCCAATTAGAAAAAGAACTCCTACAACTCAACAACAGCAAAAAAACCTAACTCAATTCAAAAATAGGAAAATGACATGAAGAGACATTGCTTCAAACAAGATACACAAATGGACAATCAGCACATGAAAAGATGCTTAACATCATTCGTCACTGGGGAAATGCAAATCAAAACCGCAATGAGATACTACATCACACCCACAGAAAGCTATTATCAAAAAAAAAAAAAAAGGCGAGGGTGGGAATAATGTTTGTGAGGATGTGGAAAAACTGGAATCCTGCTGCATCGCTGGTGGAAATGTAAAATGGTGCAGCTGCTGTGGGAAATGTTTCATGGTTCCTGAAAACATTAAAAAGAATTTCCATATGACCCAGCAATTCTACTCTGAGGTATGTATCCAAAAGAAATGTGATGTGTAATGGAAACTGACTAAATCACCAAATTCAGTAGCTCTCTCCTGTGATCAGAGAAATCATCCATGTCTGTTGTACTGATTACCTATTACCATCACCGTACCTATCATGGATTCACCATTCCGGCTCCACTTCTGAGAAAGCAGAAAATGAGTTTGTGATTACAATTTCTAGGAATGAGTTGTGAAGAGTTGGTCTTCTTAATCCCCTCTATTCTGCATTGAACTAGAGAGGGTACTGACGCTGTGATTGCAAATAAACTCTGCTTTCCCCAGTCGTCTTTTCAGCATTTTTTCAAGAAAAAATTTTTGAACACTTACTCTGTGTAGAGCTGTGGGAACTATCTCGATTGTTCCTCCTTCCTGAACTCAAAGAAAATCTGGAGCTCCTTTTTATACCCGTGAAACCCACTGATTTGGGTTGCTTCCCTGCTTGCCTTTTCAAAGGTTTCTTTTGCTTTTACTAATGCCATGGGAACACCCCTCCCCATGTTCTAGATCTCTGCTAGTTACATTTTTGAGCCTTTTACAAATATCTGCTACTGCCATATCAAGAGTGAAATGAAGACAACAGGGTAATTTGCATCTAATATGCAGGATGAAATGGTTCCAGTCTATTAGGAGGGCTGCAGGCTCTCCATAGCTACATGTCTTTATAGGATGAGCTGAGGGAGAGGAGTTCTCTAGATGCATTCTCCTTCCCTATTTCTTCCTTAACTCATGCTGTGGAATTAGGGTGTGCCTTGCACACACACAAATTCCATGCTGCACACATATGCCTTTCTGCCTTACAGATGTTTCTTACACTCATGTAACAAATTACCACAAATGTGATTATGAGTTTATTATCTCACAGTCTCTGTGGGTCAGGAGTCCAGCTTGGTCCTCTGCTTATGGTCTTACAAGGCTGCAATCAAGGGGTTGGCTAGTCTCATCTGGAGGTTTGAGTTGGGAAGAATCTTCCAAGCTCGCTCAGGTTGTTGGCAGAATTCATTTCTTTGCAGTTGTAGGACTGAGAGCCCTTGCTTCTTCCTGGCTGTCAGCTGGAGGCCACCCTCAACATCTAAAGGCCACCCACAGTTCCTTGAGGCCCCCCCCACAGTTCTTTGTCACTTGGGCTTTCCCAACATGGCCATTTCATCAAGCCAAAAAGTAGGCTCTAGAGTGGGTATACTAGAAGACAATCTTACATAATGTAATATAATTATGCGAGTGACATCCCATCACCTTTGCTGTGTTCTGTTGATTAGAATCAGACCACATGTCCATCCACATTCAGGAGGATGGGATTACACAAAGCATGAACACCAGGAGGTGGGAATCATGAAGGGAAGACCTTAGAGACTATCTCCACAAACAGCACCAAGGAAAGGTTTAAGTTACCATCTGCTCTCATTTCTTCCATTTCATTCAGCCAAATGGGCTGATTCTACTTTCTTGTTCCACTGTTATTTACCACCACTTGCCCCTGCCCTGCCCCTTGAAGTTTTTTCCAAACTTTTCTCAAGTTACCATAAATTCTTTAACATTCATATTGTCCCTATGATGATATCTTCTGTCTCTCTTTCCTCCTTGATAAAGATGAAAGAACCCTAGTTTCCCCTATCAGCCAAAGAAGTAATCAGTAAACATAATTTATGGGGTCTTTGTTAGTTGATTTCCTTTCTAACCACAGTGTCTCTCCTGGGACCTCTTCCAGCACAGGGAAAGCCAGTTTTTTGAGTTTTTTTTCATCAGCCACTTGTTTTTATCCATTGCCAGTCATTGTTGAGAGAGGCAGACCACCATGGGCCTTTAGTATTCCTCAAGGTTCTTCTTACTGGGTATGCCAAGAATACAAATCCTCAGCTGTTTTCCAGGCTGTTTCTCAGGGTTGTGTCTGCAACAAGTAACCTTGACAAATACAGCAATACCCCCTCTTGTACAAGGATCAGGTGTGCTTCTTCTTACTATAAAAGCAGTGAATCACCGAACCTCAGTGTTGCTCTCTTGTCACACAGTGCACTGTATGTGCAGGCATCCCATGCCATTCCCATGGCACGTGGTAAACATGGGGCTCTGATGCCAAAAAACAAACAAACAAACAAACAAACATGCTAAAGCTCTTGCTAGGTCTGTGCTATGAGTAATAAAATCCTTTATATCTGTCTGACTCAGGAGTCTTGTGTCTTCTTCCAGCATTTATAGAACAGTAACAGAGTAAGTAGTTAACTTACAAATAGAGTAAACTCTGCACAGTTCTTGACAGTCCTTACCATTTGTTTTTCCAGAACTTGAAGCTGATTTTGTTAATTTCTCAAGCACCTCATGTGCATATCTTGGAGCCTGCAGCCCTGAACCAAGACTTCTCTTGATCCTCAGGCCAGCCTGGATGTGGACTTTAAGGAAGGGGTCACAGAGACTAGGATGGCTACACATTGGAGATGTGAGTATCCCTCTAAGTGTTTCTCGGTGAAGGTTTTGGCTTGGCGAGCTCTCGAGAGCGCCTCGGCAGTGTTTGACAGCCTCTGGGGTGGCTGAGGTACAGAGCAGGCTGCACTGGGGGTCCTGGTACCAAGGCTGGGGGGAGGGAGGTGCCCAGGGCTAACTTCAGCTCTACCTCTGCTGATGAGTACAGAGTGAACACATCCATCACCAGATGGAGACCCTGGGGCAGGGGAGAGGTGCGCTAATGCACCCATACTCACCCCGTGTCGGCAGGCCCACTAGCTCTTTAGGACAGGCACCTGGGCCAGGCTCTGCGGTGGAGGGTCTAGGTGTGGGTGTTGTGAGAGTCTGGGAATCCCCGCATTGGGAAGTGGCCACATTCCCTTCAGCTCCAGGCCCCAGGCCCATTTGTTCCCGCCTGGTGGGGGTTCCAGGGCAACAGATGCTCCCAGCTTGGCAGGCAGGAGGTGGGGAGGGGTATGGCGGGAACTTCAGCTCCGCGGCTGGGCTAGTCCCGGAACAGGGCTTGGGGCGCACTGGGCCCCTGTGGGCTTGTGTGCTTAACAAGGGTCGGGGGTCTGGGTGCACTGGTGCTCCTGGGTTCCCAGCTGAGCGCTGAGCCCGGCAGGTACAAGCTGCCCCGATGTATGGGCAGCTGTTACTGAGGGAGCTGCTGGGTTTCTGGACTGCAAATGACCCATTCATTACCTTCCTAAGTGTGTGGTATCTGTGTGCCCAGCGTAGCTGCAGACATGACTCGATGGCTACCTAGGGTCAGGGTTAGAGCTAGGACTACGCTTGGAATAGCACTGACGGAGTGGTTACGGATTAGAGGTAGACAGTGGTAAGCATAAGGTCATGTAAAGAATTTTTTGGTATTACCTTGACACAGTGTGTCTGTCTGGTTTGCTCTTCCTTTAGATTCTGTTTTTGCTGCATTGGAGAGACTGAGGGCTAGGACCCTGCAGTAAACTGGGGACACTCCTGGGAATGGGGATGGGTGTGTAGGTGAAGGATGGGGCTGCTGAAGAGGGCAGGGGACTCACTTGCTGACACTGACAAAGCACACAGCCAAGTTGAGACCAGGGGTATGCATGTGGGACTGAAATTACAAAGCAGAGTTTAGAGGTGGATAAGCAGGCCTAGGAGGATTTATGGAGAGAAAGGCTTTGAAGGGTGGATTTGGAACGCATTTGTGTTTGTGGGTCTGCAGCCGCGTCTGTTTGCATGTGTGCAGCCTGTCTTTGTGTCTGCGTGTGTGGGGTGCTGGGGTCTGCTCCAGTCAGGGTATTCATGGGTCTGTGTAGGTGTGTTTCTGGAACAGGTCTCTGGGTACTCTGAGTTAGTTTCTGAGTGGCATCACTGGATTTATGTGCTCCTGTTTCTGTGTCTGTGTGGCTGGGTGTGTGTATCCATGTGTCTTTGACTGTGTGTGAGGCTCTACTCTGGCCTCTCACTTTACCCTGCCCCTCTCCCTTGATGCACCCCAGCTGCCAGCACTGTTTACCACAAGAGATGGCTTCCTTGCCCTTCCCGCTGTCTGGATTCCCATGTGTCCAGCTGCCTGCCCTGGGCCTTGCCCCTGAGGCCTCGCCCCTGAGGCCTCCGTATCGGGCTTGACCTTGGAAATGCTACACTCTGGAAAGCCCCCAATATGCTCTTTGCCTGGCTGTGGACCCAGAGAAGTTACGGTGGAGGAGGGGGACAGGGCTTGGGAGAAGAGGGGTTGTTGGCAGCACGCACCCCTCCTTCTGGAAACAGAGATCTCCTTCTGGCCCCTTCTCAGGCCCCCTTTCCCCTTCCCATACTCTCATGCAGATCAAGTATTCAGGGTCCCGGCCTCACTGCCTGTGCGGATGGGAATGGACAGTCCTCTACAAGCCCAGCCAGACCGGTTAGGGATCCGGTCCTCTGCGTCCCCAGCACCTTACATGCCTGCATTGTGCTCATTCGTCACATCCCCGCCCACACTCAGGGCTGTGCTTCCTTCTTTTCTCTCCCTGCTGAGGACACAGGACCTTCATTCTGTGACAGCCCAGGCCTGTGCCATGGGCCCCTGAGCCCAGGTGGAGCAGCAGTGAAGAGCAGAGGCTCAGCCCCACCTCGCACAGAGCAGGGAGCAGCGTCTCCGCGGGGTTTATTCCTGTGCATATCCCGGGTTTGCTGCCCTCCCTGCGGGGGCTGCAGTGAGAAGGTCCAAAAACACAGCAGCCAGGGTCTCTGTTCGCTAGGACTTAGTGTTTCACAGGAGAAGTGATTGTGTGGAGAAGCCGTTCTGCCCCGTTGCAGGTATCAGCTGCCTGGAATTCTCTCTCTAGAATTGTGAAATGCTCTCTGCAGGGACCAAGAGAAGGGCTCCAGAAGGTCAGAGCCATTTGCTGTGACAATATGGTATCTCAGAGGGCAGAGGCGAACGCCCGAGTTCCCAAGCAAGCATGGTATATTCCTGGCATCTCCCACCAATCCTGGGGTAGTAAATACTTGAGAGTTTTCATTCTGATTTTACTCTTGAGCCTGGGGGAGCTGGAAGGTGGGGCTTGTGCTAGGGTCACAGAATGGGATGAGCAAGGCTTCATCCCTCTGCAACGTCCTGCAGCATCAGCTCTTGGCTTTGCTGAGAAATGAGAACCCTTAAGGTCCTGGTTCCAGCTCATTTCTCTGCCCCCAGCCCTTTGTTGCAAACCTTGGTCAGCACTATGAATTCATGCTGTTCTGGGGCAGGTAGCCTATGGGGGACCACAGGAAGGGCCCACTGTCCCTAAGCCAGGATGTGTGCACATTAACCTCGGCTTCCCACCTGACGCTGCTGTGACCCCTCTGAGTCAATTCCCTTCATTCCGGGCCTCCCTCTCATCTCCTTGCTCTGTGGCTCTCTGCCCACCTGCCACCAGGCAGGGAGGATGTGGCTGTCACAAGACCTCCTATGATCTTTGGGGATGCTTTAGGAAAACACTGCAGAGTGTGGCTCAGCAGGCCTGGGCCTTGTGCCTCCTCGCCCTGGGGGACTCAACAGGGGCTGGACTCCCATCTGGCAGGCAGAGAATCACCATTCAGTGGAGGGACGCATTCCTGCTTCATCCCATCTTGGCTTCTGCATCCTGCTAGCAGTGGACACATTGTGCTAAGTGCTGGGTCCTGTCAGAGGAAGAGAGTCGTGCCCCCACCTCCTGCACTGATGGTACGTTGAGCCATCCTGGACTTGCTTAGCAATCAGTGAGGCGGGAGCATCCCATGGCCCCGATACCACAGCGTGAGGAAGCTGCAGTGCTTCCTGCCCTTCCTCCAGCTTTTGGCTCCTCTGTGGTAGGTCAGAAGGTGGGAGTGCAGAAGTGCCACCTTGTGAGAAATGAGGTGTCCAAAAGAGAGGTCCCTCCCATCCGCTCAGGGTGGCCTCTGTCTTTCTGCTTCCCAGTTCTCTCCTCCCACTCCCCAAACTCCCTGGTCCCTGGCTGGACACTGGCCACAGTTGTACTGTTTCTGGGTCTCTAGCCTCATGCCCGAGGCTGCATGCATCTAGAATCTCTTTGCAGTCTTTCCTGCTGCTCCTGTCTTCCAGGAGGTTCTTCAGACACATAGTCAGCAACTCAACCACCTTGGACACCCTCTGCTCAGGCTGTAATAGTAATTTTCCATGGAAACCTCCAGAATCCATCTCCATGTCCAGATTTCAGCTTTAGTTCTTCATACCCCTCCCTCCATCCGCAGCCATGGTCCCTTCCCAGCTCCTCACTTTCCCTGTTGCCCACACTGTCTTACGTGTGACAGCAACCTTTCTTTTCTTAATATAGAAAGTCTTACCACATTGATGCTTCCTTTTCTCCACTAGCTACCAGCAAAGTGTCTGTGCTTTTCCCAAGGCCATCCCATGAACTTGGACATTCGCTCCCATCCTCTCACCTCTACACCACCACTTGGCTCCAGTTCTTCCCTTGCTCTCCAGCATGATCAGTTTATCCCTCTGCAGCTGCATCATTTATGTCAATATCCAACATGTTATGTCCCTCACCTTTGAAAAAAACCATCTCTGGGTCCCACTTCCTCTTAAAGCTGCATTCCTGTTTTCTGCACCTCTGTGGAACAAACCTCCTTGAAGGAATTGATTACACTTGCTGTCACCAATTGCTCTCCTTTCTCTCTTAAATCCACTCCATCATGCCAACAGCTCCATCACACGTGAGTCTGTTCTTAAGGCCTTGAGTGAGCTCTGTGTTGCTAAATCCGGTGGTCAACTCTGCGTCCTCATCTTGGCCAGTTCACAAGTTTTCATGGAGTTGATCACTTTCTCCTTGCAATATTTTCCCTTCTTAGCTGCCAGCGTGCCACACTCTTCTGGACTTCCTCCTTCCTTCCTGGCTACTAATTCTCTGTCTCCTCTGCTTACTGCTTCCTCTTTCCCTCTCCAATTTCTTAACATTAAAATGTCCCAGAGCCTGGTCTTTAGATCTCTCCTTCTCTTATACTCATGCCTTTGGTGACCTTATCTGGTCTCATGGTTTCATATACATCCATCCATCTATCTATCTATCTATCTATCTATCTATCTATCTATCTATCTATCTATCTATCTATCTCTTATCTATAGCCCGTACCTTCCTGGGGCACTATAAAGCTTCTGTGCTGAGAACAGACTGTATGGTCTCAGGAAGAAGCAGAGTGACTAGTTATGAAACTGTTGGAATAATCACAGTAGCAGAGGAAGTGAGAGGGGGTCATGTTCTGGATTCATTTTGAAGGTAGGGACAACAGGATTTATGGATGGATTGGAAGCCGACTGTTAGAAACAAAAATCAAGGATGACAATAATATTTTTGGCCTGAACAACTGGCAAGGGAAAGGTGCCATTAACCGATGTGGGAAATACTGCGATTGGAGCAGGTTTGGCATGTGTGATTGGGTGGCGGTGCTGGGACAGGGAATCAGGAGTTCACTTCTGAATTAAAATTGGACATCCAAGTGTGTATTTTGATTAGGCAGTTTGTGCATGGGAGGCTGTCTACCCCATAACGATCTCCACAGAGGCAAGGCCTGTGTCATGGTGACTGTTACGTCTGGCATGATTCCTGGCACACAGGAAGTACTCAAATGTTTTAATTGTTGAATGCAAGATGCCTCTCAAGGTCATTTTTATTGTGACCCCTTTGTGTGCACCTGAAGTCCTCCTCATCAGCTGAGTACTTCCTCCTGTGGAAGGCCCATACAACAGCACTCATCACAGCCATCACACTGATGTAATGATTCATCTGCCCCTCGTCCAGACTTTGGATTCAAGTACTGTTAAGGTATTGTTATGCAGCAGCCACTATTCTAAGTCCTGGGGATATGAGACACTATTGTAATTATTCAGGAAAGAAAGGATGCGAAATTGAGCTATAAGCAGAGGCAGTAAAACTAGAGGAAAAGGGGCAACTTGATGTCAAAATTAGAACCCAGTGACTGACTTGATGTATGGCCTGGGCAAAAAAAGTAGATGTGTAGTGACATCCATTCCCTGACATTAGAGAACAGTTTGGTGGGGTGGAAAGTGTCTGGAAAATTGGAATTAATTTGCATTATCTTTGGACAACGGCTATTGGCTATACAGTTGGAGCTCAGAGGAAAGGCTGGGCAGAGATGTGGCTTTGGGAATCAGCAGCACATTAACAGTAAATGAGATTTTGGGTATGGATGCGCAGTTAAACCCCTTTCTCAGATGAAGAAACTAGGGCTCAGAAATGTTAAATAACTTGTCAGCTGTCGGAGTTTGGCTTCTAACTCTGATGATTTTTTTTCCACATTCCATCCTTGTAACTTTGACCTTAAAATGTGTATCCTCTCCAGGGGTCACACATTTGGCCTGAAAATTGTAAAAACACATGCTCGAGGATTTTGTAATGTTTTCCTTGTGTTGTTGTTTCGCTGCCCTTTGTTTACGTTTATCGTCTTTCTCTGAAATCATTCTCTGGCCACTTCAGCCAGAAGTTTCATTCCGAAGGGAAAAGACTGACCCAAATCTTCTACCCAGACTTAACCTTATGCTGGGTGGAACAGGCACAGCCTTGATACGCTGTCCTGCATGGCTTCCTTAAGGGTCTGGGATTCCAGTCTTCCTTCCAGGGAGACCAGTTCCTGCTCCAACTCAGTTAACAGGAGAAGGTAGGACAGGGTCCGCTTATGTCTCCTTCGGAGGTCAAGGGAATCTGAGCATGATGGTCACTGTTAAGAGATCCATTCTGCAGCCAGGGCTGCTGGTGGTAGATCACCCATATGGTGGTGGTGCTGGGTGTGGGCGTAGGATGCAGGCTGACTGAAGAGGAAGCCAGAAAGAGTTCTAGGAATGTCTCAGGATGGCAAGTCATTCTAGAGGCTTCCTACAACAGTCTGTAGGTGGAACTTCATTTACTCTGTGTGAGGGAGTGTATAAACAATAGGTAACCTGGAGGGGCTTACATTTCTTTGCAGCTGCTTACAGGTCTCAGCTTGCTTCTCAGCCCCCTCTTTGGTTTCTCCATTTCATTCCAAAGGGTCCAGAGAATTTCACATAGTTACATTAATGATAAGCAGATATTGCTCTGAAATAGCCAGTTATTGGACATCTTCAGAGAGAGGTAAAGGGGCCACTGACCCTCTTCAGTTCTGAGCGTTTTATCTGATTGTTAAAGACTCGTGTCATTAAATTCTAGATTCCTGCCACTTTCTGTGTCCGGTTAATGGGACAGGACACTTTCCAAAAGCCTTAAAGTTTTCTTTGACAGTCAAAGCGAGTGGTTCTGGTGCTTTCTGAAATGCAGTGGGACATAATGGAGAAACGGGGAAGGATGACAGGAACCAAGGGCTGGGCTGGCCAGCTTGTATGATGCCTTCTTTGGTTGGGGAAAGGACAGGCACCAGGCAAATCCTGGGAGGGGATACAGCTGACTGAATTTAGCACCATATAATGTACATGAAATATATATAAATATCCATATATAAAATATATATTAAAATATACATGAATATTCGGGGAGGCAAGGCTGGTGGAAAGGAGGAAAGTGGAGACGGATCCCAGGTGTGGGTTGTGTAGAAATGAGACACAGAAGTAGGGCTGAGTACAGGCTGCTGCCAGTAACTCAACCAGCTCAGACATGTTTCCAAAACTCCTTGTCTTTGTGGTTCTTTCTTAGAAGCTTCCATGTTAAACCCGCTGCTCTTTATCACACTATGGGCAAGCAGTTTGAGATCTACTTACCTCCTTCCTCCAAAAGTACTTGGACCTTGGGTTGGCTTCCTGGCTCTAAGTTCCTTTGAGTGCAAAGCAAACTGGCTTTTCTCCCTTACATGCCCCAGACAGGAACATGTCAGCTTCTGCCCCAGGTACTCAGACCCCCATCTACATGATCTCCCTCCCTGCCTACCCTTGGGGTGAAGGGCCAGCCCCTCTCCTTGTCTTATGGTGATTTTCACTCCAGGTGTCATTCATTCAGTGCAGCTAACAGGCAATGGAGGGTACAGGCAAGAGAGCTACAGCAGCTTCCCAGGTGAGTTCTTCAGAAAGCTCTAACCTATAACCAACGGGGAGTGGAGAGGGGAGATTCTATCAGTTGCTTTTGACATTTGATTGTCATCCTGCTTTCTCGTTGTTGCCTTCTGGAACAGCTATTTTTGGATACTGGACTTCCTTCCTTCCTCTTCTGGTTTCTCTTTCTCTGTGCTTTTCCTTCTGGAAGACTCCTCAATTTTGTCTTCCAAACTCTATATTGTTTACTTTTTTAAACTTCTGCTGTCATGTTTTTTATTTCTAAGAGCTTGTTTTTGCTCTATGAATATTCCTTATTGATAGCATCTTGTTCTTGTTTCATGGCTGCAATAGTTTTCTTTCTCTCTCTAAATATATTAATGATAGCCTTTTTCCCCTCTGCATAAGCTCTGTTTCCCCAAATTGGTATCTTTCTGTTTTATTTGGTGTCCATTTTCTTTGTTAGAACCTTTCCACAAATATCCTGTGATCCTTCAATTGTTCAGGGGAGCTAAAATCCTGATTGAAAGCTCTGAGTGATAGAAGCGACTTGCTAGCTTTGAACTGCACTGTAGGGTGATGGGGACAGGGTGCATTTCTTGGAAAGAGGTCTTTCCTCTTAGCTGGTAAGTGGACTCCAGTTAAGTCTTTCAGTCTCTGGAAGATAAAGGCATCAATGTCCTGAAAGCTTAGTGGGTCGTTTTAGCTTTTAGCACTGAGCACTCAGATTACATACTGTCACTTAACTCCCCTGCTTTTTGAATAGTACCAACGCACTCCACTCTGCCTGGCATAGCCCCTAATCGAGCATCCCCCTGTTTTACTCCAGAAAATACATCTCCAGACTTTGGTAGTGGCATAGCATGGGAGAACAATGCTTAGGGATAAAGCTGTCTCTCAAACTGCTTTCACGCCACCTTCCTTTATACCCTCAGTTCCAGCGGCACCTGCTTCTGCCAGTTCCTGAGCCTTTTGGGAAACCTGCAATGTAAACCTAGACTGCTTTCAGCTTTCCCCCCACTATGGTTTAGGATTCAGCTTTCTTAGGTTGTTAACTCGGTTCCAAGTTTTCCGTCTACTTTCTAGCTTCATAATTTTATTGCCATTGTCTTCTGTCTTTATGGGTCTGTATCTTATAGAAAAATCCATTTGACTCAGTTTCAGTGGGATTTTAGAGAGGAGAAAAATGATATGCCACCTCATCCCAGAAAACATTCACTATTTCTGATTCTTAACCTTTATACTTTTCTTACTTCCTCCGCCCCTGTTCATGGCTATAAGAGGGGTGAGTAAATCAGGCTAGTTTCAGAGCTGCAGTTACAAGGCAGGAGGTGGACTACAACAGATTTCTCCAAGGACCACATTTTATCCTTAAACTTCAGCACATGTGATGGTCAAGAACCACTGGCCACGTGCATTCTTTTTCTGTGAGATTTAGCTTGCTAACAAATAAAACAGCAGCTATGATGTTAGCACCATGTTCTCCTTGCTTGGAGCCTGGTGGGGAGAGTGTCAGCAGTAAGGGGTAGTCAGGGGTGCAGGACCAAGCCCCTCTTCCCACAGTGAGCCTCCAGGCTGAAGAAGGCCTGAGCTGGAGCAGGGAGAGGACTAATACTGCTAAATCAAGCTTGGAGTTTTGATTACTATATGGGAATTCTCTTCTGAATATCCTATGTTTGGAGCTTCTAACCCAGGGTTGGGGTTCTTACTTGGGGCATGGACCCACTGGGTCTATGGGTAAAAAAAATCTGTATTTCTACCTTGGATGGGGAAAAAATTAATGTTTATTTTCACTAAACTTTAATTAAAATTTAGTATTTCATTTACTATAAAATGCTGACAACAAACCCTGGTAGGATTATTGGTATCTGTGACTGTGTCACCAGTAGAAATCAGATATTTATAATTTGCATTAGATTCTTTGCAGATGTCTCAAAATACCATTTGCCTTATCATGATGTCAAAATTATGGTGGCTAACAGGCCTACCATCAGATTTTGTTGTTTAATGTGCTAATGAAATAGCACCAATACTGTCGAATATCATTTTGGGAATAGTCTTTCAATATCATTGGTTTCCTTTATAACCCTATGTATTTTATTTTATTCATTTAAAAACATTATTCCAAGGGGTTTCTGGGCTTCAGAGGAGTCTGTGGCATAAAAAATTTGAGACCCTGATCTAGAGGGATCAGAAATCATGAGGTTGCTGAAGTGTGCACTGGGAGTGGGGAAAGTTTACCCCTCCTCAGTGAGGTCTGAAGGGTGGCAGGAGACAGAAATGCCCTGGCGTGCCAGGCACACAGGTGAGCTGATCATACATGCAGTCTGACGAAGATGGGCACTGGGGGTTGAAATCTTTAGCTCAGACTCTGGGTTTGGGCATAGCTGCCGGGAGGAAACAGTCTCTGAACTGGGACATGCAGGTTGGACAGGAGCTGGGCAGGCAGATGCCACAAGCAGACAGAGTGGTGTTCCAGGCAGAATGCAGAGCCGAGTAAGGGCTGGAGGGGTGGGAGCCAGGCATGTCGGAGGAACAGGGTTTCCTGTGCCTGACTGGGGACTTTGGGGTAGAGAAAGGTGGGGAGGAGGCAGAATGTGGACCTTCTTTATCTGTTTACAAGTTTGTTGTCAACCCCCACCAGAACGAAATCTGCTTGAGAGTCGGTCTTACCCACTCTGCACCCTCAGTGTCTAGGATCATACCTAGGACACAGTCGGGCTCAATAAACCCAAATGAATGAGTGAGGGAACAGTTAGGAGGCAGATCACAGAGAGCCTGAGAGACCATGGTAAGAAGTTTTTTGGTTTTATCTAAGAGGTAAAATATCTGTTTCTGGAATGACTGAGCAAGAAGAGACAATATTTGTGGCAAATTAAAGAACATTAATTTTACTTCTAAAACCACACTGGAACTACTCATAAGACTCCCCCTGAAGAGCTCTTTATCCAGCTCTTGAGTTCTTCCTGGCTGCACAGCAATGGGAAGATGTACTGGAAAACTAGGGGTGAAAAATTTTCAGAAAGCCAGAGTCCTAAGGACAGCATGAGACTCTACAAAAATGTATGTCAAATGCCCTGAAACGTGGTTTGTGCACCGCCAGCCCAAGAGGTCACAAGTTAAAAAGGCCTTACAGCTAAATTCCCACTCTATGGAAATTTAAGAAATACAAATTCACAAATAAACCCGATACACAGATGCAGAAAGAAAAATTTTAAACTGGTTAATTATTCCTAGAACATTGCACTTGAAGATTTATCTTACCCTGTAATTTCAAGTAGAAGCATTTGTGCCTATTTTCCATTTTCAGCCATGAAAACATATCTTAACATCTAGATCTGGAAAGAAAAGATGTTATTTTTAGTTTAAGGCTTGCAAAAACAATATGCTTTGCTGGGGGTTCATTTCCATCTTGTGGACCCTTGGGTGTACCGCAGCACCGCCCACCACATGTTCATTCTATTCTCCCTGAAGCCTGCTGCCCTGGCCAGTGTTTCAGAGGCACCGTTTCATGTAGGCACATCCTAGAACTAAAACTACTTCAGGGATGCCTGCAGCAAAGCTGAAGGAAACACCCAGAAAACCAAAGCAAGCATGCTTTATTGAATTGACAATGCAGAAAATATTTTTAGTTCCTTAGACATTTGCATTGCTATAAAAATTATACTTTTGGGGATAATTATTAATGGAAGAGAAATAAACAGTATAAATGAAGTATAGCTGATACTATGAAAATGTAAACCATGTAAATCAAAATAATAAAATAATTATTCAATACTTAGAGGCCTACTTGATATATACATATGAAATTTCTTACACACATATACAATAAAAGCCCACAAAAACCGTCACTCTGAAGCCAATCACTGTACAAATACAAAAATAAATCTTACCTCGATTTTAACTTCAGCAAGAGGGTTGTGCAGTTTGGCTTTATGCAAATCACATTCAGTATTAAATAAAATGTGACATATGTCATATAAAGCAGCAAGTGGAAAAAAATAAATTATGAAAATGCATGAGGCTAAAAGTTAACAATGAAAAATGTCTTCACGTCTAACGTTCTTTTCCATGACGAAACTAAAATACTATCCAATGTGTCAGGATACATTAAAAAGAGTGTAGAATAATTGTGATTTTAAAAGCTCTCAAAGGAAAAATTGAGACAAGATGAGTTACTTGCATAGACCTATGAAAATATATCAAATTAAGTCTAAGTTAAAAACATTAGATATTTTTGTTCTTACCAAAAATATACTTTAAATTTGAGAACACCTTCTCGAAATTAAATGTTGGTAATAATCTTGATTTCTTAACAAGGCGACTGAAAGAGCTGTAAGTAGCCTTTTCTTTAAACAAGATTGCTAACCAGAGCTGTAAGTCTCTCATTTAGATTTTGTTGCAAAAATATTTATGACAGGTTTAAATAGTTAAAGATGATTGCTTTGTCTGTCAGAGGTGCCCATGTAATCTAATTAATTTAATCAATACACTCCAGAAGCAAAGACCAAGTTAATACTTCTGTACCAAAGGTATACTCTTATATACATATTGTAAGACAAATATAGACACTTTGGGGGAAAATAAATAAAGACGACACAATAACATTTATATTAACATAGTTTTGTGCAATTGCACCAAATACCTAAGCAGGAGTACCATATGTCAACACCTGGGTGTCCATTCTAACCTGCGCCTCACCATGGCACAGAAATAACGACCTCTCCTTCCCTGATTCAGTTTGACAACTCCCCACCTGCGAGGCATACTTTTTAGTTAAAAAATTTAGAATTTTTTTTTTTTCCTGGGACGAAAAAACAAAACAGGAATCCATGGTAGAGCTGTTGAGGACAGAACCAACTTTCCAGTAAAAAATGCCTAGATCTCCTCAACACAGAGAAGGCATGCTTTGAAAAGTTACATGACGGTGTGGCTATTTATAATGTGTGTGTAATATATCTGGTCAATTTTCATTAAAAAAAAAATAAAGCTTGGGGAATTTAAGATCTGATCAAAAAAATCATAAACAGGAGGAGAACTGCTACATGGAATTATTTTAATTCCACAAAAGAGATGCTTTTAGCTTATGTAGTACAATAAATAAGAGCTATTATTTAAGTTTTTCCAGCATGCTACTTGGGGCCTGGTCCTATGAATCAAGGTAAATTCAAGTCTCTGGTTAGGAGGAACTTAGTTGGTGCAGGCCACTGAAAACCAAAAGCAAAAACTCACCCTGGGTTCAGGTGTTGACTCCTTTGGCTCTCGGAGACATTTCAGTGGGGAAGCCTGGGCGGCAGTACGGTTTCTAGGAGAGTAAGACTCAACAGGCCATTGGTGAGGATGGGTCACGAGTCACCTCAGACAAAGGACTTTGATTCACCTGTCCCCTAACCACAACTCCTCAAAAGAGATGATTTTCCAAAACCATACATTTCTTTCACTGTTCATTATTTAAGGAAGTGAATGCTGGCAACCAGGGAGTTAGGGGATTTGCGTGATGCTGGAGATTATGCTTTTAAACCAAGGGGATGTTCTAGGATGAGTATTTTCGTTTGGCAAAATGTTAAATTGTTCTAGGTGTTAGTGTATTTGTTAAATGAGATGTAATTCACATACCATAAGATTCACCATTTAAAATATACAATTTAGTGGGTTTTTTTTAGTATATTCACAAAGTTGTGCAACATTACCACAATACAAAAAAACAAACATTACCACAATACAATTCCAGAACATTCTCATCACCCCCCCAAAGAAACCACACATCCATTAGCAGTCACTCTCAGTTCCTCCCTTTCACCAGCCCCTGGCAGTCACTTGCTGGTGTTTTTTTTGTTTAAGTTAAGAATGACACCTTTCCTGGGCATGGTATTTTCAGTAGCATGTGTTTATGTGGTATATATATTTTCATTAGAACTTTTAACATTGAATTCAAACCATGGACTTTATACGTATTCTGAGATTATAAAATACCCTCTTATATACAAACTATTTTTATTGCAAAAATGCTTTTTTTCTTTATACATAAAAAAATTGATATTCCTGTCTCCACTGGAGCTTAAAACATTATTTTTCCTCAATTTAATTCTGTTCTTGTGTAAGAAATGAGAAAAATGAATACTCCAATATTTAAAAAGTGCAAGTGACCAGAGTCCTTATTAGCGGTGGCCCATCACGTGCTCCTTAGCACTGCTCGAAGAGCTGCAGAACCGAGAGGGCTGAGGCCTGAAAGGCCAAGCTGCTTGTCTTACAGATGGGGAAACGGATCTGATGTGGGCTGGTGACCTGTCCGAGACCACAAGGCTAGTTTACAGCAAAGCTAGGATGGTAACCCTCTTTTACCAGTTTTCTAGTATTGCCAGTTGGAAGTAAATGTTATAGGTTATCTACCAAGTCAGCTATCATGTGAATCTAATATGTCAGTGAACTTCTTCTCTAGCTTTGATCTAAGTGTGTGTGTGTGTGTGTGTGTGTGTGTGTGTTTTACTACTTTAAAGACATTTATATGTTATCTGTTAAGACTCTGTAGGGACAAGACAGGTATATTTAACCAGGGGGCCCAAATCATTCACTGAAACATAGCAAAAAAAAAAAAAAAAAAAAAAGCCAACGTTCTGGAGGGACCCGAGAGCACGGTTCGGATTCCACATACTCTCCATTTGACAGTGTCCGCAGGATGCACCACTTTATGTCGGAAGCAAAGTCACACACATTTGGTACTCTGGAAATGAAGGCTTCTTGGGCCAAGGATGTTCTGGATTTAACCATTGCAACAATTCTTCATCTGGGTTGACTTTCTGGAACTGGTCCCACTCAGACTGGTAACAGATTTGCTGTCATCCTCATCAGTTCTTTTTTTCACTTCCCTGCAGAGAGAGAGAGACATAAAGACACAGGGAGGAAGATTACTGAGGTATAAAACTGAACCACAAACAGTTCTGTAGAAATAAAACAGAACTGCTGAGCACTTGCTGTGTGCCATCCAGACTGTTCTAAATGCTTTGTAAGTGCTGACTTATTTAATCCTCAAGACAACTAGATGATTTTGTTGTGCCCCATTTTACATGAGAGGAAAAGGAAGTTAAAAAAAACGCACATTAAAAAATTTCCCTTAGGTCACACCGCTGGAGAAGTGGCAAAGTTGAGATTCATTCTCAAAGTTGCATTCTGAGCCCCAGGCCGCACCCTCATGCACGCACACATAGACACACACACGCCGCAGTGCACACATGCCTACATGCACACGTGCACGCAGAGACACATGTGCACAGGCACGTACACTCATGTGCACACACTCACATGCACACACACAGACTACTCTTGGTAGAAAACTAATACAACTCATGTGACATTGCACAGCCTGTCTTACATCACCTGCTACCTCTACAGGCCTTTCATGCTGAGCATGCACAATAATGCAGTCATTATTGAACCTGAAAGCAAATATTAAGGGAGAAAGATGGGAACCCATGTTGTTCACCTGGCCTTCAGTTTCTTTAATCTACCAAAAATGTGGGTACACCCCATTTTATGGAAATCATGAAGATATAATTCCAAACATCTAAAAAAAGGATTACGGCAGGGCAAATTAAATTACCTCATGAAAAGCTACCATATGCTTAACAACTACATTTTATTTTATTTTATTTATTTTATTATTTTTATTTTTGTTTTGTTTTCCTTGGGGGGGATGGTAACTAGGCTTCTATCTATTTATTTTTAGTGGAAGTACTGGGATTGAACCCAGGACCTTGTGCATGTAGGCACACACTCTACCACTGAGCTATGCCCTCCCCCAACACCTGCATTTTAAATGACTCAATCTTATGGACAGATTTACACCCAATGGGCTTAGTAATGGTGCTGAACTGATAACATCAGCCCGAGCTTTTTGTGTTTTTCTCAGATTTCAGGCCATTGACTGATTTAATGCCTGTTGAACTTGAATCTATTGCAGAATGATTAAAGCCTGTGGCTCTCGTGATGGCGAAGTTACTTACCAGTGGACAATGGCTGGAATGAATGTCCTGTCAGCCCTACGGGGAAACTGCATTTCCAGGAGAAACTTATCCTGGGATTGAGAGGTTTTCCAAGAAATAGCAGAGGAGTTCAGGTTGTTAACCAAACATTTATGGCCTCCCTTCAAAAACAAACTCTGTTTCACACAATGTAAATCCATAAACTCTTCTAGTTCCAAGTTTTATGCCATGACATGAAAGTGACAGGGCTGGGAATTACAAGATCTAAATCAAGAACTTATGTGTTCTGCATTATATAGAACATTCTGAAGGTGATAAAACTTTCTTAAGTGGTAATTTTACCTGTGGAAACTATGCCAGTTTCATTTAAGTCTTGGGTATTCTGACTAGCAAATCTGATAGCGCAGTATAAAGCAAATGAAATTCTTTACATGTTTTGCTTTATATATAATTTTCACATTTAACACATTGTTAACATAACTAACCTGGAGGCCTCAAACCAGGCCATAATGCAATAACAATTTAAAAAGCTCCTTGATAAGTGATTCACAAGATGTGATCTTGTTATCAAGTGCTTCTGCACATCTGTGTTTTCAGCAAAGCAGCTGCCCTGTAAACAGGGTGGCTGCTGGGCTGACCCAACGCGCCAGCAAGAGCAGAAGGGGAGAGGCACAGGCGGCTTCCAGCTCTCCTATCTTTATGATACAATAAAGAGAATCGATTCTGCCCTCTGGGTGTGACTGTGGCAATTTGGAGTCATTTAACTGTATCATGACCCCAAAAGATAAGTCAGTGTTAAACAGTGATAACGTTACTCAGTGGAGTCCAAGCTGTTATACAGAGAATCATAGACTATCAGAACTAGAAAAGGCCTTAGGGGTCCTTTTCTTCGGCTCCTCCCTCATTTTGCAGATCAGAGATGCCTGAAGGAAGACAGGGACTCAGTCAAGACTCCACAGCTGTTCGGGGTAGATTTAAGATTGGACCTTGAGCCTCCTGACACGACAGTCCTCCATAAGCTGGGCAGAAGCCAACAGCCACACAGAGGGCCTGACCTGCAGCATCCCTTCCTGCTCAGGCGGGGCAGCGATTCAGCACGCCCTGCCTAAGGCTGAGGTAGCGCTGAGCCCTCTGTTGTACTAAAGATTCTTATAAAACCAGACTCTCACAAATGATCTGGAAAAGAACTACATGCCTAAAATTATGTTTTAGCTTTGTCAGCAATTAAAGATCACTGGCCTGGAGTTTATCAATGCACATTTTAATTCTCTCTCTCTCTGTTTTTTTTTTTTTTGGTGTATTTAATCCCTTTAGACCAGCAAAGAATCACCTTTTCATTTGTGGCAGAAAACTAGGAAGAAGAAATAAATCTAAGGGAAAACATTGTTATTTCCTAAGAATACTGCAAGGATTAAAATTCTCACAGTTAAATCTAAGTTCCTCAATGATTCAATTTTCATTCTAACCCACATCTCCAAATATTATTTATGATTAACACCACTGCTTTAGCTTAATAATAACCTGGGTAATACTTTAAACAAGGTGGTTCCAACTGGCATGATACATAATTTACTTTGTGGAGTTTTTTTTCTTTTACCTTGGAAAATGTCATAATAGATATTCATAATAGTCTCTTGTATTTAAAATCTGGTTCCTGGAAGTGATTCACACATGTCAACTATTAGCTTTGTGGTGACATTTTGCAGAAATGTCAACGACACCTCAGATGCACCTGCTTTGTTTGGCAGTAAAGGTATCTTGCCAAAGTTCACAGTGAATAAGCAGTACTACCAGTTTTTATAAAAACTATGTTTAATTGTTTCTCCAACCACTACTGAAAGATGAGACAGTGTTTTCCAATGGAGATTTGTGTTATGGTCAAGAAATCTGACACAGGCAATAGCTAAGAGAAAACTCAATTCTACATCCAGTTTTCCAAATATAAGCAAATGTTACCGAGCAAGATGGAGAACAGCTTCCACTATATTCGAACCATCTTTGGCGCTTGTTTCACAAAATAATGCTCCGTAGGTCTGTGAAAAAAAAAAAAAAACCCAAACCATTAAATGAAGGCTTTAATTGGTTTCCTGAAATGTTAGCTTTTAAAACCAATAAAATAAAATAAAAATATTCCCCTGTTGAGTATGCCAAAACTAACAGCTAAGAAATTGGATTCAAATTCTTTAAAGTATTTGGTTTCAATACTTTAAAAAAAAAAAACAGGTTTGAGTCTAGTTATTCCAGGAACAGTTCTTAGTCAGAGGATTTTTATTTCGTACCCCGCCGCCCTCAAAAGCCACAATACAAAATTTTATGTTTTAAGGCTCTTATTTCTGAAGAGTCACACATGCTACCAAATGTTCTCTATCAAATAATTTTAGAGAGAGAAAAATGATACCTTAAGGTAACCACTCAGGCATTAAATGTCCATCAAAAGTCTGTCTCCTCTTGGCCAGCAGCTAACACACACCCCTTCCCCCCTATTATCTTTTCCTATCAAGATTCAGCAGCCTTTGTGTTGCTAAAACCTATGGACATTTTCTAGGTCTCTATTATTCAACCCCCCAGTGGTTACGCATATGATCATCAATCACATCACTCTCCTGCTTCAAACCTTTCAGTGCTTCCCATCCCTCTCAAGCAGTGTTGAAATGCATACCCGGTTGACAAGGCCTAGTTTGTTTGTGGCCCCAGCCAACCTCCCAGTTTGACCTGCCGCCACTCTCCCTCCCTCACAATGCTCAAGTTACTCTGGTCGTCCCTCTATTTCTCCAATGCTCCAAATTCCCTCCTACCTCAGGACCTTTGCACTTGCTGTTCCCACTACCTAGGCTATCCCCTGCCCCTGTTAACCCCTTCACTAGGCTGACTTCTGCATACCTTCTAGATTTTTAGGTAATCCTTTCCCAAAGTTAAGATTAAGTGTTTTCTAACTCTGAAAACTCGGTATTAGGTTTTCCTATTACAAAATCTGGCGTATGTTATTTTTCCAGCATAGCACTTTCCATGACTGTTTAACTGATGAAGTTATTTTTGTGTGTCTTGGTCTAACAAGCTGGAGACAACTCCCCTTAGGAAAGGAGAATTGTATGTGCTGTGGGGCTGGGTGTGGGTTACACAGTCCTGTGTGGGATAAGGTGGGTGGTGTGGTGAGTGCTCTGGAGCAGGGAGGGAGGCAAGAACCAAACGATGGGGAAAGACGACTGTGAAACCTTTACCCATGAGCCCCCAAATCCATAGAAAAGACAAAGAAATACCCCAAATGACTGTATTTCTAGTAGAAGTGGGCAGTGCTGTTGCTGAGTTTCACAGCCAGGATGTTATGGGGTTAAATGGAGACTGCCTTTGAGGATGCAGGAGGATGGAGGTCATGAGATGCATATTAAGTCAGCAAACCTTGGGAAATCTGAGACATCATGGGGAGGGAATGAAACTGGCATGTGTCCAGGAACTATGAGATCTCCCGGGGGATGTGTGGGTTACATGGGCTTAATGTCTGTCTCCCCCCCGGACAGTAAACTATGTGAGGGCAAGGACAGTCTGCTTTGTTCTCTACCCTTTGCTCAGCTCACAGGGAAGTGCTTTTCATATGGTGGATACCATTAAATATGTGTTGAATGAATCTCTTTTGTATTTCACTGCCTAGTTTTGATGTTTATCATATTTTGTTCACAGTTCTAAAATTTAAAACATGAAACAATTCCAACTTCAAATAATGAAATTGAAACTTCTCTTTAAAGTTCACACATATATGCTACAGAGCAGTCCGTTCATGGTTGCTGTCTGTTCTGACCACAGACAGCAACGTCAAACCAGACGGTTACAGTAAGAACTTATTTGACCCAAGGAGCACCTGATTCCTTGTTCTGGTAAGACAAGTCACAGGAGGGCCGTGCAGCATTCTGACACAAGGGTAATAATGAGACAATAAACACTGCCCACGGTAATAATCTGGACAGAATGGGGTCTATCCTTTATGCAAATGCATATCCAAAAATTAGCGTATGCTATTCCAGCTGAGTACAAATCCTAGAGAAAAGAACGAGTCTTTCAATTCTCTTCACCCCTTCACCCAGGAGACACACTGCAACATCTGCTGCCCCTTGGCAAAGGGACCTTCTGGAACCAAACCCATCTTTTCAAAATAGGACACCCATTCTTCTTCCTTTGCCTGGATTCCAGGACGAGAGAAGGATTCCAGGAACCGGGGAAGAGTGAAGAGGAAGACAGAATAACTTTGCCTCCTCTTTGTCATTGATACTCAGTGGGGAAAATGATCAGGTGACTGTTTTACCTCTACAAGTGATTTAATTCTTGGTGCAATTACTTACATTCATGGGGCAGAGGGGGGCCACTGGGAGTTCTGTCTATATAAGGACAGAAGACCCATCAAACAGAGTGGAGGTTTGTCAACAAAACCTCCACCTCTTCAGCAAAGGCAGACAAAAAGCTGAAGACCCCTCCAGTTTGGACCCTCTCTCACTCTTACCATGGCCAGTTTTTCTCCAAAGAACCCTGTGACACATTTTTGTCCCTCTGCTTCAGCAGCGTCACGAAGATCAGCCTTGTTTCCTACCAACATGATAGGAATGCTCTCATGGGCTGCATCCTACCACGAAGAAAAGAACAAAGTTGTGCAGATGTCAAACACTGGACAAGTTATGAGGAAGATGACTACAACGGCCACCACTTCCAAATGCCCCTGATGTGCCACGTGATGTACAATGTCTTTAAACCTCAAACTGGCTCTAAAAAGAGCCAAACTTTTCCCCACTGCCAGGTGAGAACACTGAAGTTCAGAGCGGTTCAAGAAGACCTTGTGAGGGCCGGGGCCAGGGTTCAACAGACTCCATCGCCCTTCCCACTATACAAACCAATACAAACTCAAGAGGCAGGACCACAGAATTCTATCTGGCTGTGGTGCCCACATTATTTTCTACAATTTTCACTCCTAACAGTGGTTACTACAAGTCAACTTCATTATCCCAGGTACAAAACACACGAGCATTCCCTCAGCTGTAATGGGGCAAAAGTGAAGTTTGGCAGTTCCACACCCGCTGCTGTCTGGTTTATAACAGAAGCACAATATGAAGGCCTCAAGGTCAACGTTCTTCTTGTGAGGAGTCAAGGAATGATCATTCAGAGCACCGGATCCTTGGAATGAGGCCCCCGAGGCAGCACAGCGCTCCGCCGCACCATCCCAGCACTCAGAGGAGCTGGCTGGCAGGATGGAAGAGCGGGGAGGCAGCCAAGTTTGAGACCCCGCCCTGGCCGCTGTCTCCGCCTGTTTCTGCCTCCGTTTCCCTAACTGGAAAATGAAGGGGTCAGTGACGGCACATCCCACCTCAGCAAGCTATGATGAGAACAGAAGACAACCTGACTAGAAAAACAGGTTTCTGGTTCCTGGACAAGAGAAGCAGCAGCCCTGACTGAGATGTGGGGAAATGACTCTGCAGCACCTAAAGACATCCAGGTGCTCATCCAGTGTGGTGCTGCACCTGGCATGGAATCAGGACATGAGCCTTAAAGACAGTGAAATTATATCTGACTTCCTTTCTCTTCGGACCATTTTCCTCCAACCAAACTCACCAGAGTGAAATAAAAGCGCAGGGGAGCAGGAAATGAAAGGCCCACCCAAACCAGACAGCCCGCCCACTAATGTGTTAAGTAACTGTGTTCAGTGGGGAACTGCTCGGGATCCAGAGGGGCCTCAGAGGGAAGCCGTTAATCAAATATTCGATGAAGTAAGCCAAGAATCCGAGCGTCTAAATGACTTCTCAAAGTCATACAGGTAAATACTGGCACCTCCTTCAAGTCTTGACTCAAATATCACCTTCTGGTGAGTCTACCCTGACCACACTCCCTGCAACCCACCGCCTCGCCATAAGCCCCCCTTTCCCTGCCCTCTTTTTGTTTCTACAACATTTATCACTTTCTATCATTCTATTTATTTTATTTGTTTGTTGAGTGTTCTGTCTCCCCTACTCGAGTACAAGCTCCATTTTATTAATGGATATACAGCAGGCACTAGCATAGCACACGCACAAAACAGGTATGCCCCCCTCCAAATATATATACATATATTTAGATTTACTTTATTTTATTTTTATTTTTTACCTGGGGAGGTAATTAGGTTTATTTATTTAATTTATTTTAATGGAGGTACTGGGGACTAAACCCAGGACCTCATGCATGCTAAGCATGTGCTCTACCACTGAGCTGTACCCTCCCTACCATGCCTAAAATACTTTTGAATGTGTAGAAGTTGGGAAGAGATCTCATGTCTCAAGTGTCTCCATCCAATTTTTACCCAAGTATTCAATCAATAAATAACTCGTGACACAAGTAAATGGCCATAATTTTATCACAAGATTTTGTAACCCAGTGGTTTTCAGTTTAAGTGCATTAATGATTAATTCACAGACATTCTACTGCTTCTCAGGCCTCTGGCCTATCCCAACGATCTCACCATTGGTTTCTACCCACTCTTATTGTGCCCACTGAGATAGCGTCAGTAGAATTTCCTCAAATTAGAAAAGGTGAGCCGGGGCAAAGGTTCACTGTGATAAGTGAAAGTCAGAGTCTGATGGTGTCTAATTTTCTCTCCATAACAAATTCAAAAATTCTTCTTGAATACAGTTTTCTTCCTTTTTAGACCACATGAAAAGTAATAGGGATAGCTACACTTACCACATGTAGGTGCTAATTTATTTATCAAATTATGGTAATGGGGCCCCTGGCAGAGGCCACAGCTGGTCACTAAGGGCTATTTCATTACTATATGGCCGAGCCTGCCTTTGTGCCTCCTTTTCTTGAGTATAATCCAAAGTCTTAAAATGAAGACCAAGTCCAACAGTTTCAACAATAAAAGGTTTTGCTATAGATCTTAAATATCACTTAGGTATGAGTTAGCTGGGATTCTCCGTTATTCTCCGAACTCACTGGTCTATCCCAGGGAGGTCCACCTGTTCCCTTGAGGCGATGCCCCTCCTCTACGTACTAACTACCTTGGAGAGCCTTTCTTGACAGCAAAAGATTTTTCCTTAATCTGCTGCTCACTCTGGTGCTTAATCAAAGGAGCAACCAGTGTTGAATCAGGATGTCCAACTCCCCCTGCTACCCCTAACCTCTAAATAACTAAAAGCAAGCGTCATACACTTTCTATGCCTCAGGTTTCTCATGAAAAGTGAGGATAACATTACATTTCCTACTTCTTTTCTCAGATATGTTACAGGGATGAATATAACGTGTGGAAAATTTTGTGAAATAAAAATACTACATAAATGTCAACACACTTTCGTTGTATTTATAATTTTAAGTCATGATATTTCAGTTGAACAAAAGTCACGTTTATTTATCATTGCCTGGGTCTTACTGCAACTTCAGTCATTTCTTACATTACTTCTTTAGTGAGAAAGAGAACATTCATTTTGGTGTTTTACAGGTATGAGAAGCCTAACTGAAGAATCTGGGGCTAACTTGAGATCAGATAGCAATCAGTTCTCTGTTCAGCCCCCACTGCACTTAATGCCTGTTAAAAATTACAGATAAAAGACCTGCTTGAAAACCTGTGTTAGCTACTGGTTTTGTTTTGTTTCTTCCGAAAGAGTATGCTGAACCAGGAGACTGATGCCGAACCATGGTGATTAATAACTGCTGGTAGCATATTAACTGTGGTTGAAATTACTTCCTACTTAAAAAAATTATTTACCATAAAACAAAGAATGTGAAAGCTTCTCAGATGAATGACACCATCTTATTTGACCAAAGGAAAACACAGATAGCTCCCACCCAGGTTTAAAATACCAACTGCTGGTTTCAGTGGTACCTTGGAATGTGTAAAGACCCAAATCACTACCAGAAAAAAATAAGGTTGAGAATGCAGTTCCTATAGAATTCGGACCCGGCTCAAGCTCACAGCCAGGTCGTGTTTCACTTATGCTTCTAGCACACATGGGTCTCCTATTACACAGCCTGTCACGTTACACCCCAGCCCCATCACCCCCTTGTTTCTGAGCTGCCGCTCCTTCTTGGGTTGCCTGAAGTTTTACTTGCTGCCAATGGGGTTCTGATTTCCTCTTTCAGAACCCAAGATTTTTTTTCTCCCCAGAAGCTCACTTTAGCAGCATCCTTGGCTCTGTGGGAACTTGCCCAGCTGCTGAGGAAGAGACCGATACTGGGAACCTGCTTCTCAATCCAGTCCTTCCTGACAGCCTGGATCAGGGGTTTCTACTCAAGTTCACTTGGACAGAGAAGAGAAACAGCATTTTCCGAGACAGCCTCTAACTTTCCCGTGTAAGTTTTCTGTCTCTCTGTTTTGATTTCTTACCTCAATCATATCTACCCATTCCCGTACATTAAGAAAGCTTTTCTCACACGTGACATCGTACAGCAGCAAAACACCATCTGCTCTTCTGAAGTAAGACTTAGCGATACTTCTGAATCTGGAAAAGAGAAAAGCATGTGAGTAACGGTTCTGATCAGTCAGTCGGTTTGGTGCCGTCTCATTCTCTCATGCTCACTTTTTTCTCATCTTCTAAAACAAGCCCCAGCTGAGAAGAATCCAATGGTAACCAATTACTGTGAAATTGCCCTCCCCGAGGCCTAGAATGACCTGGTGACAGGTAACAGGGTAAGAATCTCGGCTAGTGATTTAGAAAAGCCAATCATTTTTTCCCACCAATCCCAAGAATGTCTACAAACTCCAAAGCATAACCAGGACAAGGTTGAGACCATAATGTCTAAAAATTTCAGCTCGGCAACAAGCTCCCAGAACCCATGTGTGGTACACAGAGAAGGATGGAAGGAGACGCACATCAGAGACATACGATTTTTTGGGGTTGTTGGTAGGGAGTATTGTTGGTGGGCAGGTGGAGGAACTAACCATGTGGAACACATAACACACATACACGGGGCGTTGCGGGTCCAGCAGGAAGAGCACACCTCCACCTGTGTGTCCTAACTCTAAACCAAGTGCAGTATTTCACAGGATCTCAAGTACTATGCCAACCACACAGATTTTTAAAATGCTGATACTCCCAAGCTGCTAGAGAAAATGAGCTCCATGTGGGCAGGTACCTGTGTCCATTTGCTCACTGCTGAATCTGAACACCCTGAATGGTGCCTGGTTATAGAGGTCAGCAGGTACTCCCACACTTGAACAACTGGACGGAGTGTGTTTCCAAAGAGTTGGATAAGATTAAAACCTAGGCTTGATGCTTCGGGCCACCAGCAAAGAATGCAGGATAAGGTCCTGTCTCACTGCAATTCTCTTGTTAGGAAAGGGCAGTCTCTTTTTCCCAGTGGGTCAACAGTTCAAAGGAAGCTTAAACATCCTCTTCTCACACAACGATGGATCAGTGAAGGAGGAGGTGGAAAAAAGCGAGCATACTATATCAGAATTACATAATTATGAGTATAAAAACACCAGGCATCCTACAAAGGCTTGTCTGTGCAAACCTCGGCAGAACCCAAAGCATCATGAAAAGCACTTGCCTCTCCTGACCGGCCGTATCCCAGAGCTGCAGGACTGTTTGCTCTCCATCCACGATGAGAGTTTTCATTTGAAAATCGACTCCTGAAAAAGAATATAATAAGAGAACATGGAGAATATGATGTAAACAATTCCACTGGTTTTTACTTTCAAGCCCTCTTTAGATGAGACAAGTGCCAATAAGCTAATGTTCAGTGAGGTAGAGAGAGATGAACCTGGCCTTCAAGGAGAGGGACCTTCACATACTAATTATAAGTCAGACCACACATCTGCACAGACGCATGTCTGCAGGTTGGCTGACTTGGGGAAGGAGTTAATCTATGGACAAAAGGAAAATCTATATCCTATTTGTCCATGTAATTAGATGGACTCAGTTACCTCTGTGTGTGTGCATGCACATAAATATGCCTATGTGTATATGCAGGTGTATACGTGTGTGCATGTATATGTATACATGTACGTCTATATGATATATAGATATGCCATGCACCCTAGCAACTGAACAAAATGTTGTAGTCTTTTTATGACAAGTTGAAGTGAACTTTCAGCTTTGTTATCTTGAAGGGTATAACAGAGAACCATAAATTTACAAAGACACTCATTGTGAAGAGGGTAATCAATCTGTCGTAACATTTCTGGTTATCAAAATAAGAACTCCTTAGATGAAAAAAAAAGATAATTTGCATATCTTCAACTCCTTTTCCTGATTATTATGCAAATTTGGGCAATCAGAACACGACTTTTTCCTTGTTCTGAGACATATTACTCACGTATTCCGTTGTGCAGGAAGGGAGGGAACATACACCCGGCTATGATTTTGACCATAATAACAAACTGGCCGACATAAATGTCACTTTATCAACATCAAGTGACACCTGATCATAAAGGCATTCCCTGGGCACTCTATGTGAAAGTGCACCTCTCTCAAACCTCATTTTTAAATTTGTTTTCCATCTATTTCTCTCCTTTGGGATGAAAGTTCCTTGGGGGCTGGGATTTAGTCAGCTTTGTCTGTTGTGTATCCATAGTGCCTACAGTATGTGGCTCACAGTAGGACCCAGGAAATGCTTGCTGAAAAAATGAATCTTGTCATCTCTGGCTCTAAACTTGGTTTGGTTGATCTCACTGGGTAAGTAGATACCTTAGTCCTTTGTTAGTCTTCCTTTCCCAAATTTATGCCTTAGCCAAAACATAGGAGGACTATTCTATAGACAAGGACACATACACACAAGCACATGCACACACGCACCCCATTACACGTGCATTATACAGAGAGAAAGAGAGAGAGGTCTGTGTATCTGTGTGTATAATCCCTAAAGGAAATAGAATAAAGCTAAAGAAGGTCATTTCCCCATTATCCACTGAAAAAGGAACCGTACCCAGGGTGGCACTTGTATTTCCTCGAAATTCATTCTTGCAAAGTCTCGTGAGGAAACTGGACTTCCCCACTGCAGCGTCGCCAGCAAGCACAATCTTGTAAGCCTTCTGGGAGCCGGCAGATTTATGGTTATCGTCCACCATGTCTGTCTAGGGGAAGAAAGCCACAGTGGGTGACCATGGAGTGCCAGCTTTCTTCCTCGTCAGTTATACAGCATGAAAATGAACAGTGTTCATGAATAAAAGTGCCTCCGAGACCACCTACCTGTGGTGAGAGTGCTGAGATGGGCTTTCTCGAGGAGTTAAGGACGCTGCCTTCACTAGCAGACCCCTGGGGCTTCCAGTCTGGGGCCACGCCTTCCGAGCTGTATGTCTCTTCATCCCTTATATCAGGAACCTGTATTGTTTTTTTTGAAAAGTCAGCCGTTAAAAAACAAAGTATCTCATTACACATAAATATTGAGAATTAAAAGGAAAAATATGCAGCTGAATCTACAGTCAATGCTGTTAATGGAACAGAATGGCCACAAGAGGAAACCTGTGAGAGTTTTCCCTACTTTGTAGAGAAAACCATTCTCCTGACTCTGTTTCACATGTATGATCTTTAAAACCTTGCCCACAACAGATTAAAGTCAAACAGGGCGGTATACATATTTCTATCGAAGATCAGGCCTAGGAGAGCAGTGACTTTGGGGCTTACGTCTGTGTCTGAAGCGTCACCCCCAAAGCTCTCCTGTGTGCCGTGCGACCTCTGGAACCCCCTCTGGTGCTTGTACTCCACCTCCGAGTCATACTCATTGGAGTCTCTCAGGGTAGACAAGCCGCTGTCGAAGCAGCTCTCAGGGAGGCTGTCAACGTCACAGTTCATCCTCTGCATGGGGTCACAGTTCATCCTCTGCATGGGATCGCAGAGGGCCAGTGAGTCACAGTCCTCATCCATGTAGGAAGAGCGGCATGACCTGGTGACAAAGGAAAGGACCACGGTACTTGAGGGCGAAGCTCAAGATGCCGCGGCAATGGAATCAGACAGCAACGGAATCAAGAAGACTGATATTCTCATTCCTGCCCAGAGCCACAATATATTCCATGATTAAGCAGCAGGAGAATTAAAATGCTCAGAGCAATTTTGGTTCATTCTATGCAACAGTCGATTAAGATAAAGACATTTAAATTGAACGTTTAATAAATGAAGCTATTTAAAAGAAATCACCCCTTCTTTATTTCTCGATACAAAGGGAATTAGAATTCCCAGGATGTAAATGCAGTCTCAAGTTATGTTAAGTAAAATGTATACAGAACAAGTGGACCTTTTTACTCTAATGTGACCAGACCATATTATGAACAGTGTGTCCATTTCTGGATAACATCTCGACTGCAAAGGGATGCCAAGAACCAGAATGAGAAAGGCAACTGAGGACGTGAGACTTCAAATCCTCAGGTCTCAGAAACAGTTCAGTGCACTCGGCTTAAATTGTAATGTTTACTCTCTTCAAATACTTGAGGAGCTGACACAGGAAGCATACATTCTCTCAGGCTGCACAAGACCAGATAAGGTATAGCACTGATACACTTTTCTGGGAGTCACATCTCTAATCAACTTGGTGAGAACTGGCAGACAATTAGAAATGTGTGGCCCTGAGTTTTCTGCCACTAAGTGTTGACATGTCTGGAAAGACTCCTATGGGAGAGGTTTCGTGGGGAGGTGCTTTGTACAAAGGCTAGAATTCCTGATTTCTAAGATCATTCCACTTGGGGAACTCTAACATTTTTCAAGTAAAACCTACTTACTTTTGCTTTTCCATTTGATTCCCGTAAGTATCTAAGTTTATACTGAGATAAGAGCAAGGGCTACAACTTACTTAGTCCCCACTGCACACTGGGCATCAACATGGACACTTGGCACACATGATATCACCAGGAAGAGGAAATGGGCGGGGTACATAGGTCTCCAGATATGAGAAATAATAAGAGATGGATGTTCTTAGAAAAGAGAGGGTAACCTTAGTATAAACACAAGTATAAGCCATATAAATCTGAGAAGTCAAAAATATTTTTGTGCAATTAGAAAATGTTTAAAACTAACTAAAAAGGTAATTTAATCACCAAACTCTCTCTAAATATGTTGCTCAATTATAAAGTCTTTATCCTGGGACAGGAATTTCATACCATATCTCAGTCTACCTAGCTACCTGCATATGTGTATATTTGTGTACCTTTTCTTTTCGTTTGTCTCATCATTTATGAAACTCTTTTTCTGAAACTGATTTTAGGTCAATCTGTAAGGAACCTAAGGAAACCATTCTCATTACAATATAGTAAAACTTCAGCTCCATGTCATTATTAATCAGAACTTCATTTTTTTTTAACCTGTTCATATTGTTGATAAGGAACAAAGGAGAAAAAATCCTGAATTGAAAAATCACCTCCACGAATATATAGAATCTAAGTTGAAAATATAGGCATAAATCAGACTTCCTCAAACTCAACTTATATACATACCATTTAAAAGTAAACTATTCTTATCTGTCTTAAGAATATTTTCATTACAATTAAGCATGTAAAAATATAAAACAAGTTATATTTTTGTTAGAGTTCTTAGGAAGAACCCAAAACTACAACAGATATACAAGTTAAAATCCAATAAAGCCACAAAACAATAAAATTAAGTTTATAAAATGCTTTTAAGTTAAAAAAAATTTTTATTGAAGTATAGTTGATGTATACTATTATATAAATTGCAGATGTACAATATAGTGATTCACAACTTTAAAGGTTATACTCCATTTATAGTTATTATAAAATACTGGCTATATTCCCCATGTTGTACAATATATACTTGTAGCTTATTTTATACCTGATAATTTGTACTTCTTAATCCCCTAAGCCCATATTGCCCCCTCCCCTCTTCACTCTCCCTACTGGTAACCACTAGTTTGTTCTCTGTATCTGTTAGTCTGCTTTTTTTTTTTTCTTGCTTTTTTTTTTTTTTTACTATATTCACTAGTTTGTTGTATTTTTAAAGATTACACATATAAGAGGTATCATACAGTATTTGTCTTTCTCTGTCTAGACTTATTTCACCTAGCAATATGCCCTCCAAGTTCATCCATGTTGCTGCAAATGGCAAAATTTCATTCTTTTTTATGGCTGAGTAGTATTCCATTGTATAGACAGACCACATCTTCTTTATCCACTCATCTACTGATGGACACTTAGGTTGCTTCCATATCTTGGCTATTGTAAATAATGCTGCTATGAACATTGGGGCACATGTATCTTTTTGAATTAGTTTTTTTGTTTTTTCCAGATATATACGCAGGAGTGGAAATGCTGGAGCATATGGTAGTTCTGTTTTTAGTTTTTTGAGAAACCTCCATACTGTTTTCTATAGTGGCTGCACCAATTTACGTTCCCACCAACAGTGTATGAGGGTTCCCTTTTCTCCACATCCTTGCCCACTTTTGTTATTTGTGTTGTTTGATAGCCATTCTGATAGGCGTGAGGTGGTATCTCACTGTGGTTTTGATTTGCATTTCCTGGTGATTAGAGATGTTGAGCATCTTTTCATGTGCCTGTTAGCCATCTGCATTTCCTCTTCAGAAAAATGTCTATTCAGTTCTTCTGCCCATTTTTTAATCGGGTTGTTTGTGTTTTTGGTGTTGAGTAGTATGAGCTGTTTATATATGTTGGATATTAGCCCCTCATCAGTCATATCATTTCCAAATATTTTTTCCATTCAGTAGGTTGTTTTTTTTAATTTATCTTTTGCTGTGCAAAAGCTTCTGAGTTTAACTGGGCTCCATTTGTTTATTTTTGCTTCTATATCCTTTGTTTTAGGAGATGGAGCCAAAAAAATATCAATATGATTTTTATCAAAGAGTGTTCTGCCTATGTTTTCCTCTAGGAGTTTTATAGTATATGGTCTTACACGTAGGTATTTAATCCATTTTGAGTTTACTTTTCTATATAGTGTTGGAGAATATTCTAACTTCATTCTTTCACGTATAGTTTTCCAGTTTTCCCAGCACCAGGTATTGAAGAACCTGTCTTTTCTCCAATGTATATTCCTGCCTCCTTTGTTACAGATTAACTTATCATAAGTACGTGGGTTTATTTATGGACTCTCTTCTGTTCCACTGATCTATGTGTCTGTTTTTGTGTCAGTACCATACTGTTTTGATGACTGTAGCTTTGTAGTATAGTCTGAAGCCAGGAAGCATAATTCCTCCATCTCTGCTCTTCTTTCTCAAGATTACTTTGGCTACTCAAGGTGCTTTGTGTTTCCATACAAATCTTGAAATTATTTGTTCTAGTTCTGTGAAAAATGCCTTTGGTATTTTGATAGGGATTGCACTCAATCTGTAGATTGCCTTGGCCAGTATGATCATTTTAACAAAATTAATTCTTCCAATCCAAGAACACAGTATATCTTTCCATCTGTTTGTGTCATCTTCAATTTCATTCATCAATGTCTTATAGTTTTCTGAGTACAGGCCTTTTACTTCCTCAGGTAGGTTTATTCCTAGGTATTTTATTCTTTTTGATGAGATAGTAAATATGACTGTTTCCTTAATTTCTCTGATAGTTTGTTTTTAGTGTATAGAAGTGCAACAGATTTCTGTATATTAATTTCGTATCCTGCTCCTTTACCAAATTTATTGATGAGTGCCAATAGTTTTCTTTAGGATTTTCTATGTATGGTATCATGTCATCTGCAAAAAGTAACAGTTTTACTCCTTCCTTTCCAATTTGGATTCCTTTTATTTCTTTATCTTTTCTGGTTGCTGTGGCTAGGACTTCCAAAACTATGTTGAATAAAAGTGGCAACAGTGAGCATCCTTGTCTTGTTCCTGATCTTAGAGGAAATGCTTTCAGCTTTTCACTGCTGAGTATGATTTTAGTGTGGGTTTTCATATATGGCCTTTACTATGTTGAGGTATGTTCCCTCTATGCCCACTTTCTGGAGAGTTTTTATCATAAATGGATGTTGTCAAAAGTTTTTCTCTTTCTATTGAGATGATCATATGGTTTTTATTCTTCAATTTGTTAATGTGATGTATCACACTGATTGATTTGCAGATATTAAAAACTCCTTGCATCCCTGAGATAAGTGCCACTTGATCATGATGTATGATCCTTTTAATATACTTTTGGATTTGGTTTGCTAATATTTCATTGTGAATTCCTACATCTATGCTCATCACTGATATTGGCCTGTAATTTTTTTGTGTGGTATCTTTGTTTGGTTTTATCATCAAGGTGATTCTGGCCTCAAAGAATGAGTTCAGAAGTATTTCTTCCTGTGCAGTTTTTTGGAATAATTTGAGAGGGGTAGGTGTAAGTCTTTTCTAAATGTTTGGTAGAATTCGCCTGTGAAGCCATCTGTTCCTGGACTTCTGTTTGTTGCGAGTTTTTAAATTACTGATTCAGTTTCAGTGCCAGTAATTGGTCTGTTCATATTTTTTATTTCTTCCTAGTTCAGTCTTGAGAGATTGTACCTTTCTAAGAATTTGTCTATTTCTTTTGTGCATTTTATTGCAGACAACTGTTCATAGCAATCTATTATGATCCTTTGTTTTCTGTGGTGTCAGATGTAGCCTTTTCATTTCTGATTTTATTGATTTGGGCCCTCTCCCTTTTTTTCTTGATGAGTCTGGCTAAAGGTTTCTCAATTTTGTTTATCTTTTCAAAGAACCATCTTGTATCATCATTGATCTTTTCTCATCTTTTTTAGTCTCTATTTCATTTATTTTTGCTCTGATCCTTGTTTTTTTTCCCTTCTACTAACTTTGGGTTTTGTTTATTCTTTTTCTAATTCCTTTAGGTGTAAAGTTAGGTTGTTTATTTGAGCTTTTTCTTGTTTCCTGAGGTAAGTTTGTATTGCCATGAATTTCCCTCTTAGAACTGCTTTTGCTGTGTCCCAGAGGTTTTGGATCACTGTGTTTTCATTTTCATTGGCCTCTAGGTATTTTCTGATTTCCTCTTTGATTTTTTCAGTGATCCATTGGTTGTTCAGTAGCATACTGTTTAGCCTCCATGCGTTTGTACTTTTGCAGTTTTTTTTCTTGTAGTTGATTTCTAGTCTTGTAGCATCATGGTTGGAAAAGACGCCTGATATGATTTCATTTTTCTTAAATTTACTGAGGCCTGTTTTGCAGTCTAGCATGTGGTCTATCCTGGTGAACGTTCCTTATGCACTTGAAAAGGATGCGTATTGTGCTGCTTTTGGTTGGAATGCTATGTATCAATTAAGTCCATCTGATCTAATGTGTCATTTAAGGCCAGTCTTTCCTTATTGACCTTCTATCTGGATGAGCTGTCCATTGATATGAGTCTCCTACTATTACTGTGTTACTGTTGATTTCTCCTTTTATGTCCATTAATATTTGCCTTACATATTGAGGTGCTTCTAAATTGGGTACATATAGATTTATATTTTCTTCTTGGATTGATCCCTTGATCATTATGTAGTGTCTTGCTTTGTCTCTTATAACAGTCTTTATTTTAAAACCTATTTTGTCTGATATAAGTATTACTATTCCAGCTCTCTTTTGATTTCCATTAGCATAGAATACATTCTCCCATCTCCTCACTGTCGATCTGTATCTGTCTCTAGATTTGAAGTGAGTCTCTTTTAGGCAGCACATATATGGATGGGTCTTGTTCACATCCATTCAGCCACTCTGTGTCTTTTGGTGGAGTATTAGTCCATTTACATTTAAGGTAATTATTAATGTGTATGTTCTTATTGCCATTTTTTAACTGTTTTGGGCTAATTTTTGTAGGTCTTTTCCCCCCTTTCTTCTTTTGTTCTTTTCTCTTGTGATTTGATGACTATTAATTTCTATATTTGCATCAAAAAGAAAAGAAAAATTAAATTCTTATATCAAACTAATGCCCCCTTGCCAAAGGAACATCAGTCTGGACCACGGTGGCCCTCTAGTGACTGTTCAAGGTAATGAGCACACAAGTGCTACATTCCTGCCACTCTGAGGCACTGGGATATGATGACTTTGTCCCTTAGTCCTACTGTCAAGGGGCAATTTGTCCAGTACTACCAGCCTTATGTATGGTGTCCACTCTTTTCAAAAATAAATCATGGTGAAATTTCTGAAATAATTTCAGTTATATTTCCCCCTATTTGCTTAGAACTGATCCTAAATATCAGTCCAGGAAAATGGTATCACACCCACATATTTGAAAAAGTAGTATCTTTCCATAACGGAGAAGCCAGTTGCCTATAAATTGACAAACCACTAAATTTTTCTATTTTACATATCAGTGAATAATAAAAAATATCTGATACCTGGATAGAATTTTCTTAAAAGTGATCACCAACAAGCCTTGATAACAAACCTTCCTGAAAGGGGGCCTGACCGTTTTGCTACCACTAGGATATTAAGCACATTATTCTTTAGACCAAAAGTCCTCGAGCGAAAAGGGAAGGAACGTAAATCAGAAAATGGCATCAGAAACAGACAGCGAGAAACCTGCAGTTTATGCACTCACTTCTACATCAAACTTCGACATATTTCAAAATGAGCTTCTTAAGTAGCAACACTGGACATATGTATGTACACATGTGTTCGCATGTGTAATCTTTCAGCTTTTACTGCTAGATCTCAAGTTATAGTACAGCCAATATTTCACTTTATTTGATTAATAAATAGAGCTAAATTCTCACTTCTGGAAAGCCTCTGTGACTCCTTTAATACAGTAGCTCATAAACATCTACTAGCCACATTTCTATTTGTTTTAAAAATTTCCTTTTCCTCGAACATTGCTTGCATAATGTTATACTGAGCTGTTAAACATTTACAGATCGTGCCAAGAGTCTCAACATCATACACCACATATACCACAACATCATATACAGTAGTTCCACCGGCTTCCCAGAAACACCTTTAACCTAGTGCACTTCTAAGAAACAAGACATAATTAGGAATGAGGTAAGGGTGAGCATACATAAAACCAAGTCATGATAACATCTTAAAGAAATCACTTTGCCCTCTCTGAAACATTTTTCCTTTAACCTTTATACATTTTATGTTTCAGAAATTTAAAGTAAGATAGCAGAAAACAGAAATTAGTGTACCAAGTGTATTCTATTATTTTAATTCACCTCTAAGCAAATTTACTTTCCTTTTAACTTTGATCCAGAATTCAAAAAAGAAAGAAAAAAAAGCAAGTAGGTGTTAACATACCTGTCATAGCCCAGGGGTTGAGGAGAATGACCATTAAATTTGGGACTGCTTCTAGAAATTGTATTCCCTGGCGATACATTATTTATGCGCTGTAATGCATAAAATACATTAGTAATATTTTGTTATTCCATGTAAACATTTTATATACATTTTAAAAAACTGCTAGCTTACTAATGTAATTGAAAGTCTGGTATCCTACATGAGAAAACGTAAGCACAGAAATCAAGGGAGAAAATGCAACAGTAGTTTCTCGTCATCATGCCATATAAGGCATAGTGGGGCACCCTGGTTCCCCCTTCTTTCGATTTGTCTCTTTTTGAACTATAGTTTGGCTTAGTGACTGACTTCTCCATACCCAAAGCTGTGGCACTGAAACCCCAAACTTGAAGCTGATTTCCAAGTGGGAGATGAGGCTTTCCGGCACACGTAGTCTAAGGAAGGTCCTCAGAGTTCCAAAAGGGCGTTAGCTTGTTTCTGTTGGAGGGTTTAAAGCCCAAGGCCTCCACTCTGATGGTCTCACTACCACAAAGAATACCCAATGGGTCTAAATAAACTTCTCAGCCAGAAATACCCTACCTTTCCTCTCAACTGGGCAACATTTTATTTGTACCTCCAGGAGATTTCCCACTTTCTTCTATTATTGCTCTCCATGCATATCCTAGCTCCCTACTACACTATAAACTCTTCCAGGACCCAGGTCCCACCTTATACATCTTTGTCTCGTCTTCTGGAACATCAAACAAAGAGCTGGCTAACATCTAGACATTTATTTATACAGAGGAGTGGCATTTTCTCTAATTTCGGAAAATGTTGTCTCCTTTTACTATGTAAAATAGTTTCTCATTATTATAAGCTCTCTTCTAAGAAAATATATGATTTTTATCAAAATACTCTACCACAAGAAAGAACAAAGTGTATTATAAAGTTCTATTGCATACCAAGGATCTGTTGAACTTGCTGTAACTGTTTTCAAGGGCGCTCCTTAGGCCGTCGTTACTGTCATGCAGTTTCCTGTTAGCTGATCTACAGAGTAAATAAACACAATAAACAAACAGATAAGGAAAGTATTAGTGGGGGTAAATGTCACCACCTTGTTTTCAAGCTGTGATGTTCAGAATGTGGAGTGACCACCTCTTGCAACTTTCTCCCGCTTCCCCCTTCAAACCTCACAAACCGAGATCATAGTTCATTACTAGAAGTGCAACTTAATCAATGTATCACTTCTCTTTGAAGGTCTGAAGGCATTTAAGAAGCAGATCAGCTATGCTGTGGAACCCACTTCTCCCTCAGATAGCTCCGTTGTTTGGATGGGTTTGGTGCAGGTCTCTGTTCCCTAAAGGCCTGAAGACAGCCGGCTCCACCTGCTCTCAATGCCCCACTCCGCACGCGGCCCTGCCAGGTGCAGATGCGCTGTGTTATGTCACATTTCTTCCTCCTGGCTATGCTACATCCCACTCGTGGCCAGGTGCCGTACCAACAGGCGCTGCTGTGCACCAGCTGAAGGCTCTGATGTTGACTCAGGGTTCAAACCCCAACTCAGGCACTTACTTTCCACGTGCCTTATGGAAAGCCTTATTAGGCTGTCAGAGCCTCAGCAACTTCTACGAAATGAGGATAATAAAAGAGCCTTTGCCTTAGAGATTGGCTAATCTTTCCCTGCTTCAGGCTCATTCATCTTCCAGACCTCAGCTCAGTTCTCACTTCCTTCCGGAACACTTCCTGGACCTTTCTGTTTAGGTAGATGCCCTTAGGAGACACATGTCTCCCCTGCCCTTCCTCTCTCCTTTGGCATTTTATATTTCTTCCTGTAAGTATTAATCAGGTTCCATCTTCTTCCCCTAGACTAGCCCCATAAGGAGAAAGACTTCTTCCTCCTACTTGCTGCTCTATCCTCAGCTCCTGGCATACCTGAACCACAAAAGGTGCTGAGTGAAAACCTGCTGAATGAATGAATGAATGAACAGGATTCTTGTAATATATCAGCTCTATAATTGCCACAGGTGAGACTTGATAGGTATTCAAAATGATGAAAATAAAAAAGAGGTCAAGCCTGACCTGACATCATCTGGGGAAACTGAAACCAGAAAAAAATATTGCCTGGGTAGAAAAGAAACAAAGGGGCAGTGGGAAGGGTGGAGATTTTGTGGGGAAGGGCTCAGAGGACGGAATTCGTGCAACTTAGTTGCAAAGTAATGTAATATTTCTAAGAGGTTAAAAAAAAAAGAAAAATATATAGATAACCAGGCACAATAAATTAGGAAAGAAAGATAGCGTATGCCCAGTGGCGGGACGTGCACTACTGTGTGATGCCTGAAATCTTTTCAGGTGCTGAGCTGCAGAGAAAGCTGCTGAGGTCGGGGCCGCCATTCTTTACAGTCCAGTAAAGGTATTATGAAGATGCGTCAGACAAATCCCCTGACTTGCAAGGGCTTTTAGAGAATTATACTCTAGTCCCTGGATTTGAATAGTTTATGTAGGATTAGAAGCGTCAGAAAGCTAAGGTGATGTGCTGAATGCTTCTCTCTGAGAAGGAACAAGCAGGGATCTGTGAAGCTGGCCTTTCAAATACGGCAACTCATGTTACATGTGGCATGTGTTTTACTGACAAAATAGAAGTTACATGTAAATGTGATGAGCACTTTATATGAGAACTTACTGGAGTATTTCAATTTGCCTCTCAAGACTACTTCGATCTTCCGTGTACTCTCGGATTATTTCCAGATCCCTGTAAAATTATATTTCATGTTTGAATGAGGATTATGTGTTCAGTGCTATCTTAACTATACCTACCCTCCCAAAGTCCTGCGTCCTTGACCACAGTTTTCTGTCTCTCTGTGCTCCTGCTCAGTTCCTCTGAGCCATTAGAAGCCTCCTCTCCTCCTGTGACCCACGAGCGTACCCACACCCTCTGTTTCCTCCAAGGCTCTGGTCCACCACATCCCCCTGGCAGCATCTACCAGCTCCTCCACCCCAGCTCACCGACTCGGCTCTGTCCCTCACTGGGACTAAACCCCTCGACCTTAAGCAAAGTCCCCTCTCACTGGACACTCACGTTACAGTCACTTCAACCCAATCCACTCTCTCACCTCTGACACTTCGCTGCTCATTCCAAGCCTTATATAACCCCAACCCCAGCTCTCTTCTCCTTTCTTGTGATTCCATCTCATCTACGTGCTCCTAGTCCTGCACCCACCCCTCCCCACCCTGAAACCACACAGGAATCCATAGGACCAGGCTTCCTCTGTTCATTGTAAACTCACGCTCAGTGATTCCTCTGTTGCTTTATAATGAAGAAGCCCTGGCCTCCTTCTTAAAATGTCCATGCAGAACATCAGCCGCTTACCTCCAGCCCCTATCCCACCCCAGCCCCATTTCTAAGCAGAGACCCTATCTGCTTCCAAAAGTCCTCAGCCTGTTAAATTTTGTCCATAATAACCTGTCCAGTCACTCTCTTGATAAGGCTAAAAGTTTCCCAATTGTCTGTAGGAATTTAAGTTCTTCAGCCAAAAATTCTGGGTCTTCATATTATAGCCTTAAAATAGCTCTTAAACTCAAAAAAAATTTTTTTTAACTTTTGCCTTTCCATTCAAAATATGTTTTTCTCTTCCCTAGTCTATCGTTCCCCAAACCAGTCTTTTCCTTCCCTGTGTTTTGCCCCTGCTTTGGGTTTTGCCTTACCTGGAACAACTCTGAGACTCTTTTCCCATCTGTGAAATGGGGATAAGGAGAGTCCCCATCTCATAGGAAACCCTGAACGAGTTGAGGGCAAGTTCTCAGGACGGTGCCCGATAACTGTCAGCGTGACCGCACTGCTTGCTGACGCCGCCTCCGCTCCCCAACACAGGCTCTCCCCTCGCAAGCCCACCTCACGTGCCTCTTCTTCAATAATGTCTCCCCCTCTTCTGAACTAAAAAAAGGCTCTGTCTACCATCTCAGGGCAATGAACCCAACCTCGGTGTTCGTGGAATTACGGTATTGTTTCTGACGTTGTGGAGTTCATGTGTTGTTTAACTCTGTAACCTTTTACATTTTTATTTTTCCCAACTAAATTTGAAATTCTTAAAGAGCAGAGACCACATCTTTTCTTTTTATATATACTGCACACTCATAACTCCTTATCTAGCTTAGGGACCTATATATAGTAGGTGCTTAATAAATGTTTTACTGCTTTCCATTACACTACATTTTTTTTTTAACAGGACCTTAATTCTGATTAAAGTTTGCAAACAAATCACAAGGTATTTTTCCCCAACTGTATGTGTGCTAGGGGATACACACACATACTAACGCATTTTATGTTTACATAGTCCTATATAAATATCCATGTATATCTTCCTTATATATAATTACATGCCTCTGTGTGTACATGTGTGTGCTAGGTTTTATGTTATTTGCAAAACTAAAGCATAGCAAAATAGAACGACTTGCCGAAGACTTGCAGTTTTCCATTTCTTTATGTTATAGGGCTAGGACCCCCACCTTCAAAGCGCTTCAGTTAGCACGGCCTCTTGACACTTTATGTATAGTCTTCTGCTCCCAGTTAATGCAGACATTTTTAAGCCCTGCACTGTCCTGCACAGCCAATAATTAAACTAAATTAATCCATTTGTTTAAAAAAAGTAAAAACACAAAAATCACTAGGAAATCTGACACTAAAAATCTTTAGAAAGCAAAGAACACATTAGTAAAGTTAACAAACAGCCCTTCATTATTACATAGCTGAGCTTCATTCACATGGATGGTTACCTAATAAACACGCCACTCAAACTAAATAGTGAAGTGTGAAGTTTCATACCTCTCAGAATTCAGACTCTGGTCAGCATAATCACTTTTCAAAGAATCTAATTCACTTTGAAGAAAGGCTATGTTTGTCTGTGCTTCTAAAAGATCTTTCTTGACTTTCTGATTTTCCTAGAAAAAAGGAACAGTGCAGGTCATTAGACTCAGAATTTCTTCCACCTGCGAGAAATGAAGTCCAGCACAGTGTGACCTTCCCACGCGTCACTCTCACCCGTCCACGAGTCTTCAAACCTTGGTGTTCAAAGAGCTAATCATCAATTCAAGGTAATTTAAAATTTGTATGAAGTATTAAACTGTCAAAAATTAAATCCTCAAGGTTCTTCTTCTTTTTTAAATATTTGACGTTTGGCGCCAAACTAGAATAGTCAACAGTTTATCATGATGAACTTTAACATGTTATTAGCAAATTAACTGAGACCAGACATTCAAACGTCTGTTTTACTTAATGAGAGCCATGGAACAACTGACAGATATTCTGTGGAATTAATAGTACCTGTTACCAGGCAGACTGGCTACTTTTTACAATAAATCCTATCACCTAACATTTTAAAGTTTTGCACTTAAAAATGAGCCAGTGTTGTTAGGAAATTTCTATATTTTTCTTTAAAAAAAAGAAGAAAGAAGAAAATAAAATCCTTGGAGGCTTCCAGTTCAATATGGTGGACTGAGGACATGAATTTGTCTTCTTTCCCTTCTGAGACCCCATTAACATGAAATACTAAAGGATAAGAGTTAAAAGAATGGAAGAGGGGCCTACCAGCAGTCAAGTGATTTAAACCCATTTCTGGAAAACGGAAACTGGATGGCAATGTGCTGACAAAGGGAAGAGGGTAGGGAAAAGGAGATCCAGAAGATGTGTGTTGAAGGGTCTACTGAAGAACAAAGAAGAGACAGCTGGTCAGGCAGAACCCCAGAGACTGAGAAGGGGACCTGAAAATGGAGAGTAAAATTATATATTAAGGCATCCTGCTTCTCAAACCTGCACCTGGTCTTTCCCTAGAAAAGGGGAACAGACAAGCCAGAGTTGAGTCCAAAGACAACAAGACAGGGCTTCTCTGTAAAAATAACTGAAGGACTCCCGAAAGGAAAGCTGAGGCTTCTCTCTGAACATCCCTGTCCCACGCATCAGGTGATCGGGGTCCCATGTCTGACAGCCAGCTTCACACACAAAGCTCTGAGGAAGACTGTCTTCCAGGGGAGAGGCCCTGAGGTAAACAGATCTATTTGCCTAGCTGCACAGGAGTCCTACCTACACCAGCTACCTAAAATGATCTGAAATTCCGAGATGACATCTGGAATTGGTAGCAAGTTTAAAAAGCAACCAGTCTAATAAAAATTAAAATTTCCTGGACTCCAAAAATTAATATTTTCAAGTAGAAAAATGATCAATTTCATGCACTGGAAAGAATAAATAAGAAGTTGCAAGGTATCAGTGATATCATGAAGATGGCAGAGCTTCTTTTTACAAGAAACCAAAAGCTCAACCAGAGAATTTAGGAGAAATAAGCGACTCTATAACAAAGTCACAATCCAAACACAAAACCAACTAAGAGGTAGCAAAATCTGGAACTGGTAGTACGTAAAGGGGATTCATCTGACCACAAAGTTGGGAGCCTTGTCTTTTGAGTGGGGCGTGGATAACGACTGGAGAGAAAGAGACACAAGTCTAGCTCACTCCAACTCACTTCTTGGCTCTGCAACTTTGCCTTTCAACTTTTAAAGTCAATCTGAAAACAAGATAAAGAAAATGACGATAATATAGCAGATGTAGATGTTAATCAGTTTTGGCAACAGAATGACTAAAGATATGGTCGTCAGAAGGAAAAGGGGCAGAAAGAGGAAAGTTGGAGGAAGGGTAGGGCAATAATATCTCATCTTACAAAGCCAGGATACCCGTTCCTGGGCATATATCCATAAGGAACCCTACTTCAAAATGATACCCCAATATTCATAGCAGCACTGTTCACAATAGCCAAGACATAGAAACAGCCTAAATGTCCATCAACAGATGACTGGATAAAGAAGAGGTCGTATATTTATACAATGGAATACTATTCAGCCATAAAAACTGACAACATAATGCCACTGCAGCAACATGGATGTTCCTGGAGAATGTCACTCTAAGTGAAGTAAGTCAGAAAGAGAAAGAAAGATACCATATGAGATCGCTCATATGTGGAATCTAAAAAAAAAAGAAAAACAAACAAAACATAAATACAAAACAGAAATAGACTTATAGACATAGAATACAAACTTGTGGTTGCCAAGGGGGCGGGAGATGGGAAGGGACAGATTGGTACTTCAAAATGTAGAATAAATAAACAAGATTACACTGTATAGCACAAGGAAATACATACAAGATCTTATGGTAGCTCACAGAGAAAAAAATCTGACAATGAATATATGTATGTGCACAAACAACTGAAAAATTGTGCTCTACACTGGAATTTGACACAACATTGTAAAATGATTATAACTCAATAAAAAATGTTAAAAAAAATGCAGGGTTAGCTACTTAAAGGCCATGCCATTATTGCTTTGAATAAAAAAATAAATAAAAGCATTCACAATCGGTATCACTGAGGGAGAAAGCCTGCATAGACAGTATCTTAAGTCAAAGGTATTTCAAAGACTTTCTCCAACTGTAGTATTAATTTCTCTTTAAGCTTTTAATCCTGGAACACTGAAATCATAGCATGATTTTATTTAGGAAACAGGAGTCTAATAGGAATTATATTTCTGTAAGTGAAAAGGTAATTCTTACCATTGATAAGTCATAAATTTGTTTTTTTAATGCAGCCACATCTTCTTTTTGACTTATGTGTCTTGATTGTTCTTCTAGCTGGAAAAGCAAATAAAAGTTGTGCATTTACAAACTTACTTTGAATTTATTCAGTTAAGTTTAGAAATATACTTGCATATGGATGTGGAAATTCTAGAAGCCTTCAATTTTAAACATTATACAACCTTATAAATCATTAAACTACATATAATCCAGAAGGATTTGAAAATATGCTTTAAATAATTTAAACATTTGAAAAGGGGATTTTATTATTTTATGAATTTTCTGTAAAACAATTAAAAAGCCTTTTTTTGGGAAACCATTCAACTATCAAGCAACGCAAACCACTCTCTTTCAATTATGTTGCATATGAGTCTGGACTCTTACATTCTCCCAAACTTTACCTGCATTTAACACTTTCTATCCTGTATCATAATTATTTATGAATGTTTTATCTCTCTTACTATAGTCCAAGATTTTTAACAGCAGAATTACTGTCAAAATCAACTATGTTTTCTTCACAATGATCTCAAAAAATGCTCATTTAATGATCTAAAGCAATAAAACTTAAATATGATATGAAGTTAGAGACATACACACAATAAAATTATATACACACGTGGGCTTTGCCTGCTGGCTGGCTGGTTAGTATTACCAGACTAAATTGGCTCAGAAGCAATCCTAACGTGGACAACAAAAATGTCTGTCCTATGCAAGGCTTACACCCCCTGGGAATGCAGAGATTTGTGGGTATCCATTAATGGACTATGAATGCACTGACCAAAAGGAAAGCCATATTTCATCAAATCTAAGTCAAAATCTACTCTGACACTAGACTTCATCTTGCCAGATGACACCAATGGAAGGTTTTCACACGGCTGTCTGAAACCAAGAGGGCCACTGATTTTAAGACCATGCCAATATTAAAGAAGAAAAACTGCTGAGGGAAAAATGAACTTCTCAGAAACAACGGCACAAGGTAATGACAATCGGAATAAATTTTTGTATAGTTCTTTACAGCCTTTAACGTGTTCTTCACATAAACCACCACTGGAACAAGTGAGAAAGCACCAACTGTGTAGAGACAGAAAGTCAACCCACTGTGTATCAGCCGAGTGACTTCAACAAGTTTTTAAACCTGGAAATCAGGTCCTCATCTGTAAAAGTGGGAAATTCACGCTCTCCTCAGAGAATGTTTGAGAATTTGATTTTTTAAATTATGAAAAGAGCTTAATAAACTACAAAGTCAATAAAATGTCAGTTATTATGGTTAGATGGACAGTTTATTATTAATCCCATCTTGCAGATGTAAAGCTAGTGATGAGAACAATGAAGCCAACTGTCCCAGGTGTTATGAAAAGAGATTGACAGGGTCTTGATAAGGACTCAAGTCTCGTCACTCCTGATTCTTACTGTTCAGTGTCTATTTGGTCTCCATCATACGCTGTTTTAGGGCAAGAAACTCTGTGTCTCCTCTTGCAATCATTCTCTTAGTCTAAAGATTTAGGATTACATAGAAATAAGTAAGAATAGTGACTAGGAGAATCTGTGACGCTAGCACAAAGCAAGGGATTGGTCCATTCAAATTCTGTAATTCAAGCATAGTATGTACGGTCTAATTATCTCTGGAAATCAGATATAAGGTTGACATTGATAATAATTTTCCAAGAAGGATACTGGGGAGAATTCTTAATAATTCCAGAAGTTTAAATTGCAATAGCTCACAAAATGTGGCTGTCACTTAATCCCATTCAGTATGAACACTGGAAGCAGCACTAAAGGTTATCATACCAACAACCAGAGAAGCAAAGTGATGTGTCCGATTTCACAGTGCCACCTTTAGGGACGGTTATTTTTTAACTACCCATTTTTATTTTAGCTAAGACATTTCCATTAGTTATGGAGACAACCCACATGCAGGAAGTGATCTCAGCACTGTGCTGGAGCCAGCGTGTACCAGCAGGTGAGAACCTATTTATTTTCAGCGTCTCTTCCCAAACTCTGCATTTAGTGATGTCAGCTTGGTAGCCTGCAATCGATAATGGTGGGAGTATTTACAACGTGGAATTCAGCAAATGCTGCAAATCCCTCCTCCCTCCAGAACCTCTTGTTAAATACCTACCAGCAACCACTGAGTGAAATGGACTCTACTCAGAAACCAAATAGAGCAAAAGGCAAAACCAGTCACACCTTTGCCTTCACTTCAGCAGGTTCTCTCCCACTTCTTGCTGATTGGATAGCTGTACCCTTCATTCAGCTGAGTATGGGGCTGCGTGACCAGGAAAGACAGCGTGCCTGCTGCCATGAGCAGACAGTCCACTGGACACATGGGGCTTGAGGGCACTTGGCTGGCAAAGACCAAGGAAAGAAAAACTGAGGTTTGATGGACAACTGTTCAAGGGATCAGAAATACTATATTAGATCCATGTAAAAGATAGGCTGCCCTTAGAAACAGAAAAAGAAATTAGGGGCCTTTAAAAAAATTCTTGCCAGGGAGTCCAGTCTGATTCTCACATCTGATCCATCTGCTGCTTCAATATGACTCTATGTTTTCAGTTGCTAAAAATTTAGACGCACTGAGATACTGATGCTGTGCCTCAGAGTCCAGTTGCCACACGCCTACCTTTCTGAGTTTCTTTATCGTCACCTGTAGATCTCCCACTTCTGTTTCATACTGACGTCTGAGGTCACTAAGGGCTTCCTCAGCTTTGCGTTTTTCCTGAAAGGAAAAAAAAAGATTTTGTTGACTTGGACAGGTTCTTCAAAACCCTAGAGGTGAGAAACATTGTGTGTCAAAACTAAGGCTGATCCCACGTCTCCTACACAGAGATGGTGAGAAGGAACCAAACTTTAGACGCTCAGCACCTCTGGAATGGAAATCTGCAAGAGTGAAAGAACTGCGGAATCCCACCACCTACGTGTGTACATCACCTGGGGTGATGCCTCTCAGACTACTACTCAGCTGTGACAGAGGGCTGTGGCACATCAGTTAACTAGCTAGCTAATTATTGCTGTGTTTAATTAAAAGCTATGGCACAGCCAAGGGTCCCCGTGCTTGCCTCAACCCTATCATGTCTTCAGGACTCAAGAAGGCCTGGTGGGTTTACTGTTTCTCCAAGAGCTTACACCTTATCTAAATTCAAATCACATCACCTGCAAACTTCTGAGCAAAGTGCTGCCCCACAAGGTTGGTGCTTTTCATGTGTGTCGCCCCTGGTGCAGAGAATGGCAAAAGGGGACCCAAAGAGGTCAGGAGCTGAGGTTCTCATGAGCCCAAATACCAAATATCTCCTAGTTTCCTTTTTCTCTTAACACATTATGGAGTTTTATATCCTATGTTCAGTATTCAAATAAAGTTTTAAGTTCCTAACAAGTGGCATTGAGTGTAATAAGACCTAAATAAATGGAGACTACACCAGGTTTGTGAATCATTCATTATTAGTAACATGCCAATTCTCCTCTAATTGATCTACAGATGCAATGAAGTCCAAAGCCCCAGAAGGTTTTGGGTTTTTTGTTTTGTTTTATTTTGTTTTTAGAAATTGACAAGCTGATTCTGTGGAAATTAAGAGGAACTAAAATAGCCAAGAAAACTTAAAAAGGAACGAAGTTGAAGAACTAACACTACTTGATTTTAAGACTTATTATAAAGCAACAGTCGTCAAGACAAAAGTAATACTGGCATAAAGAGAGGCTAATCAATGGGGCAGAATGGGGAGCCCAGAAATAAACCCACTGTGAATACAGAAAACTGATTTTGGACCAAGTGCAAAGGCAATTCAGCAGAGAATAGATAGACTTTTGAACAAACAGGCTGGAACAATTAGATATGCACAAGCAAAAAAAAAAAAAAAAGAACTTTGACCCGTACCTTGCAAAATGGATCTTAAGTGTAAAACCTAAAACAATAAAACTTACAGAAGAAACAGGAGAAAATCTTTGCAACCTTGGGTTAAGCAAAGATTTCTGAAATACCAAAAGCATGACCCATGAAAGAAAAAACTGACAAGCTGGACTTCATCAAAATAAAAAAAATTCTACTCTTGAAAAGACACTGTTAGGAGAATGAAAAGACAAGTCACAACCTGGGAGGAAATATTTATAGATCAGAATATATAAAGAACTCCCAAAACTCAATAATAAGAAAACAAACAACCTAATTTTAAAAATAAGCAAAAGATTTTAACAGATGCTTCATCAAAGAAGACAGACAATGGTTGCCTGACAGGGAGGGACAAAGAAGGAAGGCACGACACAGGGGCACATGGAAGCTAACAGCATGTGGATGTACCCATTACCCTGCTGTGTGATGGTTTCTTGGTATAGCCATACGTCCAATCTTATATTCTACACTTGAGTATTGTACGTGTTATTACTGCGTGCCCATTATACCTCAATAAAGCTATTGCAATAAATATTTTAAAACCTCAACTGAAACCATGGGATAAACACTACACGTGCGAGAGGAGTCAAGGTCAGGAAGAGGTGAAGGTGGCCAGAGGACTAGGGGAGGGCATCAGGGAGAAGGGGAGACTTTCTCTGAGTCCTGCAGAATTTAGGAAAGCGGAAAGGAGTGGGGCAACAGTTATCAAGGCAAAGGGAAGAGTGAAAGCAGAGCAAGCAGCAGGGCCAGAGCTGCAGGATGAAGACCTGTGTGTGGGCAGCCAAGCTGAGCCGTGCTCAGTGGAGGGAAGTGCGGGCGAGTCTTTAGCTAGTCTGGAGGTGTTATTCCAGAGAGACTAGGAGATGGGGATGGACTGGCAAATGGGTGTCATCCCAGGGCCAGAGCTGCCCAGTTGGCAGGGGTGTGCTAAGGTTTCAGAGACTACGTCCGTGCAGGGACTTACTGGCCAAGTGTGCCATCGCTATGCAAAAGAGAAATGGTGCTATGGATGCCATGTATTTGCCTCCCCTGTACCAGAGCCAAGGAAAGGCGTTATAATTAACAAAACATGGATTTATAAGGGGCAGGGCCATGGTCAGGTGTCCATTACCAACAACCAACTTGGGAAGTGCTTAGCTGGAAGAAGCCATGAGATGTGAGGACAGAATTAACACATGTGATCGATAAGTATTTGATGAATGAATGAGTGCACAGATTGAATGGATGGAGAGGGAAAAGGCAAAAAAAAAAATGTCTGTTTCTAGACTAGAAAAAAATAGAGTGCTAACAAAGGAATAGGTAACACATTGCACAGAAGCTGGCCTGTGGACTCTGAACCACTCTGTTGAACATGACATCCAGTTATTAAACGTGTTATTAAGAGATAAGACAACAAACAATCGAAGGCATGTAAGTGGTAAAGACACTGAAGGTGAAGAATCTGGAAGGACACAAGATACACAGAGCAACAGAAAAGAGCAGAACAGCAACGGCCAGGTGCCGCCCCCACACCTGGCACAGCTCCGGGCATGCATCCAGCCATCAGCCTGACCCTCCTCAAAGCAGGCGGGTGGCGTGGCCCACTGTGAAGCTGGAACGACAAAGGCTCAGAGGTTAGGTTATGTTTCCAGTGCCAGTCAACCTAGACAAGGCAGAGCCAGGACCCAAACTGAGGCCTTTCGGATGCCAACACCCAGGCCCTTCTCACTCAATTCTGCAGCCTCTCGGAGTTAACACACAGGGCAAATGAATAGAAAAAAAAAGGGAACGTTCAATCTAACATTAGCTACATAAGAAACAGACCTATTTCCTGTTTTCAGTAAACGTTAATCACCCGAATATATTTTATGAGGAAAAAAGATAATTATTTCTTCTGTGGAAATCACTGAAGGCAGCACCCAATTTTCAACTCTGAGAGTTCCTATACTGATGAGTAAAAGTATATTCCATAGCAAACACCAGAGTTTGCAGAGAGCATTTTAACGTCACTGTAATCTCGACCTGAAGTAGCAGCGGCCGTGGGCAGTGAGGCGGTGAGGGGTCAGAGGCGAGCCACCCTCCTCCACCAAAGGCGGGCTCTGCCTTCTCCTTCAGGCCTCAGCAATCCTGTCCCCTCTTCAGAGAGGCCCCTGGCCTCCGCACCTGTCATACACGCTGTTTCTTTACTGTGCTCGTTGCCATCTGAAATGATCCACTTTATCTGATGACTTCTTTACTATCTTTTTCTCTCTCCTTACTCTACCTCCCAAAAAACCCACCGCCACTAAAAACACCTTTGCTGAGAGCGCCGGACATGCTGCACCCAGAGGATGCCTGGTGCCCCGTCCATAAAGGTGCTCTGATGATTCGGTGCACGAACGGGCCCATCCCACAAACTCACATCTTTCCGCGTCTTGTGTTCCGCAGCCTGAATCCTCTGATCCATTTCCTCTTCCAACTCGCTCAGCTGCATGGCTGCCTTGTCCTGGGCTCTGAAATTCAGGAGGAGGCACACCTTTTCCTTATACTCTTGGACTTGTAACATGAACAGAAAACTCTGACCTCAGCTATTTCAATCTCTCTATTTTACAGATGAGGAGAAACATACCATTTAAAATAACAGTCCCTGTTCCTTCCACATAATAAAATGAGGCTGGCAATTTGACCAGTTGGGTGTAAGGGGACATTTAAAACTAGATATGAAATAAATGAAATAGAGTAGATTAAATGGTATTAAACTAGATTGTGGCAAAGAACAGAGAAAGATACCAAATTGTTGGGAGGCTCTTAATAAATTCTGAAAATCTTTTTGGCTGCTATGACAGAGATACATCCCTAGTCAAAAAGCAAAAACAACAACAACAAAAACAAAACAAAAACCTCCACGGCAAAGGGATAAGTTAGACACAATTCTGAAATTTAACTATATGACACACACAATGCTATATGCTATCGTTAGAAGGCAAAAAAAGAAGAGCTCTCAAAAAGTATTTCTAATCAGTTTCCTAAAGTTCAAGAATGTAGATATAGCTACCCTTTAGAAAATTCCTGTTTCTTTTGTTAATATAATAAATCACATTTCTATGGAGGCAGAGCATACTGATTTGCCAAGAAGTTAGAAATGGGAAGGTTCTGTTGAGACAGTTTTATTTAGCAATTGTCCAGCATGGACACATCTGTCACTTTACAATGGTTGAATCTTCAGATTAAGCCCTAAAAAAATTATTTTTCTTCTCTCTCAGCTGTATGTTCAGTTATCTAAATTTTCATATGCATATGTCCTGCCTACTCAACTTGAAATCAGCCACCATGAGACTTAAGAGTCAATTTACTTGGATCGATGGTGTTAATAAAAGTAGAAACAGGACCTAAATAGAAGACCTTCCGCCTTCGAGTCTGATGGCTTCTGCTACATCATCCTGCCTGCTTTCAACTTATTTTTCCTTCCCAACACAATCTCTTCATGGATTAATTTAATTTCTACATAAGGTTCCAAACCAGTATTGATGGGAGAAAGGAGGAGCCTCAAAGTAAAATTTTGACTGACTTATCGCTGTTTTCTGCTCCCTGTTTACATCCTCCTCATCCTACAGCCCGCCGAAGATTTTGTTAACCATGTCAGCTAGTTCTAGTTTGTTTGTAAACACCTGCTATTTGAAGTCTAGGAATTATATATCTCCATATCAACTTTGGATTTTTTTTTTGTCTTTTTTGGTCAACTCTGGGATGTAAATAGCTAAGCCACACATCCATTTCTCTTTTTGTTATGACCATTTTTTTCCAGCCATTCCTTCTAGACATTGAGTCCCAAACATCTGGGCCTCTGGGACTGCTCCTGAATGTGTTCCTTCTGCATTTTCACTTCTGAACAAGTGGTATGGAGGTCTTTTTCACTTCTTTCTTCTTCTTCTCCTTCTTCCCTTTTTTTTTTTTTAATAAATCAGGGTAGTCTATAATGACAGACTGTTTGCCCCTGCAATTGCTAATTCCCAGTCAAGTGTCTAGAATATTGGGACTGTCCCCTCTAACCTTAGTCCAGGGCTACCAGGACACTGGGAACCCATTCTTCAGGTGCAGAACAAATAGATTGAGGCCCTCCCCTAAACAATAACAGAGGTAAGGATGGCTGGTCCTGAGCTAAGGATTTAGGGAATGTTCACAGTAGTCACTTAAACCCTTCAGCAAGGTCTCTGCCTGCTCCAAAAGTGGCCTTTCGGAAGCCCCAGGCTCAGGACAGAGCCTGACCATGGATCCCACCCGGAGAGCACCCCAGTGGGAGGAGAGAAGCACCAACAGCTCAGCATCACATGGCGTCATCCCTCCAGAGGAGAGCAGCCTGGCTGGTGGTGAGAACACAGAGGAGAGAGTGCCATTCTTTTTTGCCCTTATGGGTTTACATGGGACTATCTGTAGAGGTCATATATGGATGTGTGTGTCCCATGCATCTTTGTGTGGGTCTGTGTATGTGCACCTGTGTGTGTACAGTGGAGTTTGTTTTCACAGATACTAACTGGACTCTCTAAAAACTTAGTATGTGTGTCTGCTAGTCATCCCTCAAAGGAGGCCAAATCCTTTCATTAAAAAATCCTGTGAACAGTTCAACTCTTGCATGATTCTCAGGACTATAAAAACAGTCCTATTTAGCATCAATGGTTTAAAACATTTTCTCTTCCATATTTTAATTACCTTCAGTTACTCCACAGGGTCAACTAGACAGTTTTATTATCATCAAATTGAGGGAAAGAATAAAGGGACAGAGGAACAGCCCTCACCTGTCCCCGTGCAAACCAGGGGGCATCCTATCGGGAGGTCATTGACAAGCTCGGGGCAGAGACCAGCACAGTGCGCAGCACACTGAGAGCTGCTGGTGGGGCACACGGCAGCAAGAATCAATTGCTGGATGTGTGCAGAGGCCAGGAATTGTGACGAACAAAACGCCCCCTTTACCCAACTTATGGCAAAGGTGTGGTCTTCCAGGAAGCAAAGAGGCTGATGTTCCGATGGCAACACATATAAATTCTCCTTTGGCACTGGGTTGCAGTAAGATATCCTGGGTAAGCCAGCTATGGCTTATGGAAACTGTCTGCCTGAGAGTAAGGCTTTAGCAGCTTTACGCTTTCAGTTCAAGCTGGGTGAGGAGGGCGGGAGAGGGAGAGAAGCCCTGCTCAGCACCTACCATGTGACAGGCCCCGGCCCGGGCCTTCACCCATGACTCACCCATGAAGTCTCCACACCCCGAGGATGTGAATATTTACAGCCTCATTTTGCAGATGCAGAAGCCGAGATTCAGAGAGATAGCAACCTGCCCAAAGTCACTCACTTTTCAGTGACAAGGACAGGCTTCAAATGGAGTCTGCCTGCCTCTCTGGGTGAAAAGTTTCCTGGACGTCGCAAGTGGCTGGATATAAGATAACGCACCTCTTTGAACTGTTCTGTATGGGATCATGGACCTTGAAGAGCTTCTGTGACAGGATCGTGGTAACATACTGATGGATTGCTGGCTGACCCTACAAAGAACTGCCTGACTCAGATTCCCTGGTGCTGGTTTAGTTTAGAAAGCTCCGAATTCCTCAGGTTCCAGAGTTCCCCCATACCCTAAGGTGATAAAGCAGTTCTGTCTCTGTGCCACTCGGTCAGACAGCCCGGTAAATGACCCCTTCCGCCACTTAGGAAAGACCTCCATACCTCTTCACTGCAATGGCCAGGTTTTCCATTTCTGTGCTTTGAAGTTTGATCTCATGGATAAAGTTCTTTATAACATGTTCATAAGGCTGAACCAGTCTTGGCTCCACGAGGTTGATGTTTTGATACAAGGTACTAACTTGCTCTTTTCTGCCAAAAAAAAAAAAAAAAATTAAAATTAAAAATTCAATAAAACCAAATAAAAGAATAAAAAGGCAAACTTTCAGAATATTTTTACCAAAGAGACACATAAGAACCAGGAAAGAAAAAAGCAACAACACCAGAATGACCAGAAGGGAGGGAAGACAGCAGTCAGAGACGCTGCTGCATTAGTCTTCATTTACTGTTACTTTTTTTTTCCACAATGGAACAGCAACTTCATTTCCCCCACAGCTTTACTGAGATACAACTGACAAATAAAAATTGTATATATTTAGGTTGTACAATGAGATTTTTCTCAGGTATACAATGTGCTGATTTAACAGAAGAAGATGGAGGCCTGTGAGGGCAGTGGATATGCACTGGGAAGAATTGACAGGGAAGGATATTTGCTTGTCACTGCTGTTTTTTTTTGTTTTTTTCTTTAATAGAAAAGTAAACAGACTTACAGAAAAAAATAGTTAGGAAACATTAAACCAATTACTTAACATGTTCCACCAATCCCTAATGAGATATTGCTCAGGCTTTACGATCATAAAAGTGCATATACATACCTATTATTTTATAGTCAGTTAAAATTATTTCATATGTATTATATTTATATGTGACAATCCTCATATTTGTTATTAACATTTATTGAAAGACAAATATTTCAGAGTCATTTCAAAAGAAAAACTGGTAAGACTGGGCAGCTGATCTGCTAGGGGACTTAGAAGTGAGTCAGTGAGGCTAGTGGTGCCCTTGACTCGAGTCTGGGAGCTGACGTGCTCAGTGACACAGACCGAAGACCATGTGAAGACACAGGAAGACGGCCATCGACAAGACAGGGAGAGAGGCCTCTCCTCCAACTGCCAACACCTCATCTCAAACTTCCGGCCTCCAGAATTGTGAGAAAATAAATTTCTATTGTTTAAGCCACCCAGTCTGGTATTTGTTATCCGAAATACCTAGGCAACTGTAGCAAACCCTGGAAATTTCCAAGGTTACATGGTGACTGAGCTGGGGTTCAAACTCAGTCTGATACTACAGACCACATAGTCCACCATTACATTATGTTGCTCCCCAGTTGTGTTAAACATCTGAACCTTGGCAGAAGACACAGGATTCAAAATCATTCCATACAACTATGAAATACTGCGAAGTGTAAGGTATATATTAACCTGAAGCTTACTTAAGCATGGCCCTGAGGTGTGTCCATGTAGCTATAAACTTGACCAGGTTTGCTCTTAAAAATCAACTGCTCAATGTGTACAAAGGCCAATTATGATTCAAAAGAACAGCTCAAGTGAAACAATATTAATATACCTGCAGGAGCAAGTTGCTTTATTTGGTGATACAAGACACAGAAAGCTGCCATCACCCCTCCCATCAGAACTGAGTGCAAATATTGGCCGCAATAGTGAGCCATATTTATTAAAGAGCAGAAAAAAAAATCTCTCCTCTTAGAATGTCCCACATAATTTCAATGCCCAACAGGATCATTAGCTTCTTTACCTTTGGCCATTCACTGACCACCAGCAGTATACAAAGCATAGCAACTTTCTGGCTAATAGGAACCTGCCTGTCTGTCAAGGATGGCCACTGAGATACTGGGACTGAGAGTCCTTGCTGCTTGGCTAACTGCACAGCAATAAAATGTTCAGGAGCAGCTGTCTCAGAAGATATCTTAATTTCTGAAAATTTCTAAAATAAGAAAGAAACGCCATGTCTGTAAATTCTCTTGGGTCCTTTCTTCGTGCTGGTACTGTACAGAATTTCAGGAACAGTTTACAGTGTACACACAGTTTAATTACAGAAAAAGCCTGCCACCAGCAGGAACTATGCTACATGGTTACCTGCTGTGCAGGAGACTAGCTGGGTACTCATCTATCCCGTTTCTTACTAGAGGGCACACAGGGGAGAACTGACTCCCCAGAACCCCAGGCAGGTAGGTCGGAGCCACGTGACTAGTTGTGGCCACTGGGATGGGAGCAGAAATGATGTGTTTCCATGCCTGGCTCCTAGAATCCTCTGTAAGATCTTTAGCTCATATTCTCATTATCTATATCTATGTCTATTTCTCTCTCTCTCTCTCTCCTCCAACCCCATCTCTCTCTCCTACTCTGCCTCCCTCCTTACTTCCTCATCCTCATGGCTGAGGTGAAAAACTCCGGTGTGGCAAAGCCATGTGATGAGATGTGTTTGAATCACTATGCTGCGAGAAACTGCTCGGGAAGGATTCCCCACTACCTCAATCTTCCTAACACATGAGAGAGAAATGAGGTTGTATTCTGTTGTGCCTAAGGCTTGGACGTACTTTGCTACAGTCATCTTGAGCTATAGAAGTTGGCTTTATAGCTTCCTATTTTTTTTTTATCATCTTCCAGATTAAATTACTTTCTTGCCTCCTTCCTTGATAGCTTCATATTAACTAAGTAATAAAACTTCTATGACCAGGGTAAGTGTTTACTGCCACCATCCACTTCCCTTCAAGGGAACAAAAGACTATTCTGAAGCATTCATGTACTGAAGCAGACATTTATCAAGCACCTTATATATGCAGTCCCTGAAGTGACGTCAGCATTTACATGTGCTATTTACTTAACCCTCACAACCCTATGAAGAAGTTATCACTGGATCCCATTTACCACAGAGGAAACTGAGGTAGAAAGAGGTGAGTATCATCCTGGTATCGGAGCCAGGATTCCAGCTCAGCCCATCGGGCTCCAGAGTCTACCGCTCCAGGGAGGAGCTAGCTCTTCATGCCAAAAGTAAGCGCCAGCCTGCTTTTCAGGGATCCCAAGATTTTTTTCAAAATTATTTCAGAGGAGAATAGATATTATTGTTACAAGGACTGCCCACATCACAAAGGGACTCCTTTAAAGAATGAAAGCATGACTAAGATTATAATGAGATACTCTTATAAATTCTTATTTACCTAAGCTATTTGGGCAAAGCACTGCTGGACACAGTGAGGCACACTCTCACCTCCCCCTCCTTTTGCCTGCTTGCTTCATTTGGTCTGTATCTGTGAAACGAGAGAACTATCTGGATTATGCTGAAAGTCTGCAATGCAATGCACTTGGTGATTTTCACACCTGATGCAAAAACAAACAAACAAACAAAATACTTTATCCTAACAAAAGATAATACCCGGCCCCTCTATGTAACATTTAAATGCTGTGCCCTGTACAGGCAGCTAAACACCTACAGATTCTTCAGCTCAACCTACTGGATGCCATCACTTGGTGCCAAGACAGTCTATTGTTCTGCTCCTGAGACTGCAGGAGCCACCGGCCTCCCCCAGTGTCCTCACTCCTGACGTCAAAGGTTAAACAAGCAGACCGCACAATGCTGCTCACACAGCTCTGTTTTCTCCTGGGCCTGACCCTGGGTGGCTCCTCTGGGTGCTGAGAAGGGTGCCTGGTAGTGACAGGGCTCTGAGCACGTTTAATTCATTAAGTTCAGGGCCTCATTGAAGGCAGGTATGCTTGGATTCACAAATACCATGTAGCCCTGTTTACAGGTGTACCAGACAAATACGAGGTAAAGATTAAGGGTCAGGTCACACGTGTTAGTCAGCTAAGACAAAAAACAGCCTCTGCTTCTGTGCGGAAAGAGCCACGAACATTAAAAATAATCTAATTTATGTCTGAAGGAAAGAGACTGAAAGAAATACAATCAGAGAAAAATGCACCCTGGACTAAAAACCAGTTTTAGATGTTTAAAATCTGAACCTTTTCATCTTCTTGTTCAGTAAATTACAAGACGATCTGTACTAAAGACAGTAATAAACTGCTGATGAAAAATTCACAACTTAAAATTGTAAAATGAAATAATAAGCATTGTAAATTTCATATATTCCCATTGAAGCCAAGAGGGAAATTACATGAATTTAGGAGGAAAAAAAATCAGGTATAGTTAAGATAGGTAAAAAATTTTAAAGGCCACACATTTCCATAGGATTAACATTTTATTAGAGAGCACATATCTATCTATGTTTGTGTATTTGTAATGTAAGGCCAGTAAGGCCAGTATTTAGAATGCCTGGACACCTCTGGTCTCAGGACACCCCTGAGAAATAGTCAAGTGCAGGCAACACCACTCCAGGATAAGGAACACGGTGACCCAATAGGGTTGGTAGGAAAATTGGCCCTTCTGATTCCAAGCCTTGCTACTTGAAACACTGAAATAAGAGAGCTAACCTATTTATTCAAACTGTAGGTTATATAGATCTAAAACCCTAAATGGTTTTCTGTGGACAAAAGCAAACAGTATTCAGTGCCAATGTCTACATCATTCTACGCTAGGGATGGCTGTTAGGAAACTGACACTATGACCCTAACACCTGAGCATGGGCAATTAAATATCCACGCAATCCAAAGGGTACCATGTTAGATCCTGGAGAGAAAAATGCTAAGAAACAGACTGAGTTCTTCCCCTCATTAGGCTCACCATGAAGATTAAGTACAAGATGCTCTGACAGCACAGAGCAGGTGGACATGACCAAGCCTTGGGGGATGATGACCTGAAAGATGAGTAGATGTCAATGGGCAGAAGTGGGGTGGGAGTAGCCTGTCCCAGGAACCAACAACCACAAGCTGACAGGACTGGGGGCAGGTGAGGGGTCAGCAGCAGTTCCTGTAAGTGGAAGAAGCTGGTGAGGCGGGAGAGCTCAGGGTGGGAGAGGGGGCCACAGCAGCAGACGGGGGAGAAGTCAGCGGGAGGCGGATGACCGCACAGGGCCTGGAAGCACCATAAAGACAAGGGAGGGGGCAGTTATTCTGAGAAGGTGGTAAGACCCTGGAAGGTTTGAAGAAAGCGATGACCTCATCTTCACAAAGTTTTGGTTGATGTAGAGAATTAAACAGAATTCTGAAACAAGTTTACAGAAAAGGTAAATCTAAGTCTAGTATAACTGAATCTAGAAATGTGGGACTTCAGGAGTCTTCCCTAGCTTCTACTTTATTATAGAATGTGTAAAATTACAGATAACTAAAATCTGATCATACAGACAAACAGATCAGTGGAACAGAACAGAGAGCCCAGAAAGAGACCCACATAAATAGAGTCAGCTGATCTTTCACAAAGGAGAAAAGACAACACAGTGAAGCAAAGATAGTCTTTTCAACAAATGGTGTTTGTGCAACTGGACATCCACATGTAAAATAACAAACCCAGACATAGATCGTACACCCTTCATAAAAACTAACTGGAAATGGATCACAGACCTAAACATACAATGCAAAGCTATCATATTCCTAGCAGATAACCCTAGGAGAAAACCTGGATGACTGTGAATATGGTGATGCCATCACAGATACAACACCGAAGGCACGATCTGTGGAAGAAATAACCGATAACCTGAACTTCGCTAAAGTTAAGCACTGCTCTGCAAAGACAACATCAAGAGAATAAGACAAGCCACAGACCAGGAGAAAATATGCGCAGAAGACACCATCTGATAAAGAACTACTATCCAAAATGTACAAAGAACTCTTAAAACTCAACAAGAAAAATAACCTAATTAAAAAACTGGTCAAAGACCTTAACCAACACCTTGTCAAAGAAGACATACAGATGGCAAATAAGCATAAAAAAGGTACTCTACACAATATCTCATCAGGGAAATACTAATTAAAACAACAACGAACTATCACTACACACCTATTACAATGGCTAAAATCCAGGACACTGACAACACTAAATGCTAATAAGGATGTGGAGCAACAGAAACGCTCATTCATTTCTACTGGGAAAGCAAAATGGTGCAGCCATTTTGAAGGCAGTTTGGCAAATTTCAACGAAACAAAGCATTCTTTTACCATATGATCCAGCAATTGTGCTCCCTGTCATTTACCCAAAGGAGATGAAAATACATGCCCCCACGGATGTTTATAGCAGATTTATTCATTATTGCCAAAACCTGGAAGCAACCAATATGTCCCTTAGGTGAACAGATTATAATAAACTGCGGTGCATCCTGACAATGGAGTATTATTCAGCACTAAAAAGAAATGAGCTATCAAGCCATGCAAAGACACAGAGGAACTTCAAATGCATGTTACTAAGTGAAAGAAGCCAATCTGAAAAGACTACATACTTTATGATTCCAACTATATGACATTCTGGAAAAGGCAACACTTGGAGACAGTAAAAATATCAGTGGTTGCCAGTGGCTGGATGAGTAGTCGGAGCACAGAGGATTTTTAAGGCAGTGAAAATACTTTGTATGGCATTATAATGATGGATACATGTCATTATACATGTGTCCAAACCCGTAGAACGTACATCAACAGGAGCAAACGCTAAAGTGAAATAAGGAATTTGGGTGATAATGATGTATAAAAGTAGAGTCATCAGTTGTAACAAATGTACCGTCTGGCGAGGGTTGTTGGTGACGGGGGAGGCTGTGCATGTGCAGGGGAAGAGGGTATATGGGTAGTCTCTGTACATGCCTCCTCATTTTGCTATGAACTTGAAACTGCTCTAAAAAATAAAGTCTTTTTAAAAATCTGATAGTTTATTTTTCTATAGGAGTAAGAATAATGAGTGTATTCTCTCTAAGGTGACACCAGCTGATCTTTTTTTTTTTTTAACATTTTTATTGATTTATAATCATTTTACAATGTTGTGTCAAATTCCAGTGTTCAGCACAATTTTTCAGTCATTCATGGACATATACACACTCATTGTCACATTTTTTTCTCTCTGAGTTATCATAACATTTTGTGTATATTTCCCTGTGCTATACAGTGTAATCTTGCTTGATGCCGTGAAAAAACCATCCTGTCATTTAGCCAGTTGAGGGGAAAGGCTTAGCCTCTTTCCCCCGTACGAGTTAAGTAAAAACGAATAATTTCAAAATGTGCTTTTATTACATAGTACACATACTTCCAAAATAAACCCCAACTAACTGGAAGATAAATTCCAATGGCCAAATCTAGCCACGCGGCTGGAACGGGGCAGCATTGGTTCTCTTTCTGAAGTTCAAGTCTTGCTGCACAGACAGGATGTGCCTCTGCCCACGAACAGCTGTGCACCGGCCGCCTAACTGGAAGTGATTCTGGTCTGTGTTCTCACAATAGGTTTGGCTCTTCATTAACTCAGTTACATGGAATAGTGACCTGGCTCTCCCTTCTAGAGAAAACAAACAATGGTCTATTCAACCTGGTTCCGCCACCCCACAGACTGGGAAAGACAACTGGTCTAGTGGCCTGGCTTTTCTCAGCTCTGTTTTGTGGCTGCTGAGTCAGAGGATGATCTAGTCCAGGTATTCACCCACCAGTGCCTCACCCAGGGCCCCAGCCCGAAAACAGCCCCTGCAGTCAACTTCCTTCTGGATTCACGTCTGCCCACAAAATAGTTTATTTGCCTCAGTACTTATTTGGGTAACATTCCCCGAAAGGCTGTAAAATGGAAATTTCCTGGAAGACAAGTGTGTTAACTAGGTTTATTCAAAGCCTAGAAACACTTCAAGTTGCAAATTGCTTCCTATTTAGAATCACTGAAATTTAGTTTCTGGAAATTTGCCAACGAAGGGAGGAAGACAGAGCCAGCAAGAGGCATGTGCTGAAGGTTTAGGGACTTGAAACAGCTGAGGGCTTCTGAAGTCATGAAGGAATAGCACATAGGGTAAATGTAACAGCCTGGCTAATTCAAATGCTTCCCCACCACATCCTGGCTTCATGACCCAGGCTTCCTGACACTTAACGTCTGAGCTCCAGTTTTCTTGGTCATAAAGTGACTAAAGGACTGGAAACTACCATGGAACGTGAGGATGAACCCTCCTGAAGCACATATGATGTGCAGGCACACTGTACGTCATCAGTGACTATCAGCCCCTGTTACAATTTGTTACTCCTCCTGACTCCTCTACCCAAAGGAGGTGGAGGGAAGTAGGTGGTTATCTCCTGTCTGCTTCTGTGCTGTGTTTTGGAAAAGGGCTGAAAGGAAGACAGCATGTGGTGTGGAAGCCCCACGGACAGAAATGTCATCTTATGGGGCCAGTACAGAGGAAACTGAAAAAGAGAAGCAGGTCACACCTGAGGTCAGTCTGCAAAGCTTATGTAGTCTGGGGGTCAGTAAACCTCTTCTGTAAAGCACCAGGTATATAAAATGTTTACCATCTCTGTTACAGCCACTTAACTCTGCCATTATAGCAGGAAAGCAGCCACAGACCATAATCAATGAATGAGTTTGGTTGTGTGCCAATAAAACTTTATTTACACAAACAGGCAGAGGGCCAAGTGGGCCTTACTTTGATCCCTGTTACAGTCTATTCGCATAAGGCCCTGAGCACAGGAAAGGGGCTGGGGCAATGCAGACCTAACCCTTCTGTAACCAGGAAAACAGGCCGTCGCTCACATCCTGCTCCTAGGTCCGTATCAAATTTTTTCACTTATGGACATCACATCATCAGTGTGCTCCGCATGTGGGCATGGATATGAGAACACGTGCCTCTTCACGGCTGAGTACTGGCCTTATAACGCATATTCTCCCTTCCAGTATTCTCTTCTATCAACTTACCTTGAGTCGAGTTAAACATAGGCATAATCTAGTAACGTTACTGCAACTAGGTGTATTATCGTTATTTTGCACTGAAAATTTCTATTTGGCAAGAAAGATAGGGGCTGGGGAGAAAAATAAAGGGCACTATGTCAGTTTCTATGCAAAAATTTCCCTTTAGATGACATCTGTCACCTTGCCAGTTTTGCCAGGAACAAATCCAGTTTAAGCCTGTTGTCCTGTAGCCTATCCACTTTAGCATTTATCTATAATCTTCCCTTTTCTGTAATCAAAAAGTTGCATTAATAGTTAGCAACTGTTACTAAACTGTGCACTAACTATGCCTTAAAGTTACTAACAGCTGCATTAAAAGAAGCCAGGGTGAGTTGGCGGATCTGCACTTTTTACCTCCGGCGTTCACCTAGTAGTGAGTGAGACATCCGTGGAGTGAAAAGACTTGCCATTAGCGTGCGGCTAAATCAGAAGACAACCAGTGATAAACCCATCTCTCCTTTCCTGGCTCTTTCCAGACACAGTGTAACTAAGACTTTCCTTTCAGGAGCAGGAAACAGAATAGTCACTGATAAAACAAATTAAGCTTGGACAAGAGAAGATGGAGACAGGCAACCCCTACGGGTCCCAGATGGTGATGGAGAAAGATGGACAGGGCTGCCCTGCGGGCCACCTGGAGAACCCATTGTGCCGCTACCTGCCAGACAGTGCTGCTGGGCAGCCATCTGGCCCACTCAATGGGAAATCAGGAAGTTACAGGTACGGTGTACATGAATTAGGTACAGAAGACAGAAGTCTGAGTGTCCTGCCACAGGGCAATAGAAAGTAACCACAATGTTCTCCCTACTATGATTTAACTATTTTTAGTATGGCTTAAATGTATAACCGGTTATTTTACTGGATGGTAATGCTTTATATTTTGCAATAAACCCTTTTAGCAACAATGATCTCACAAAACAAAGGTGCATCCTTAATAAAATGTTGTCCTTTCCTCAAGAAAGATGGTGATAAATGTGTAACTTGCATGAGATATTTAACTGTCACAGCCAAGAGGAGCCTAAGGAGACATGACGACTAAGTGCAGTGTGGTGTCCTGGGTGGAATGATGGAGTCAGAAAAGGATATTAGGGAACAGCTGAGAAAATCTGAATAAAATACGGACTTCAGTTACTAACACTGTATCAGTACCATTTAATTAATTTTGAAAAATGCACCACGCCAATGCAAGATGTTAGTAATGAAGGAAAGTGGGTGCAGGTTATATGGGAACTCTCTGTACTATGTTCACAATTTTTCTGTAAACCTGAAAACATCCTTTAAAAATTGTATACAATCTGCTAAGGCCTTCTTTAAAGTCTTTCTCAAAGGTTACAAGAGTCTGTTCTGAAAATCATATAACCAAATGAGAATTTCTTTTCTATGGCATCTTTGAAATATTTTAAAACTATTTGTATACATGTAGTTTGTTTAGTTACTGTACAAAAATACCATAGAAAAAATTTTAATTTACTTTTAACTTGAAGAATCATTGATTTTTACCTACGCTCCTTGCTATCTAACCATCAAACCAAAGATAAACTAATAATGGTTTTCTGGTGTCTCTGTTTTATGCAGAGATGGACGAAAAAACATCAAACTAAAGCAAACTTAGTCATAGAGATTTTCTTACAAATTTTCTTGAACACATTTCCCCCTTAAAATAAAATGTTGTCGACAACTTCAATTTCAACATTTCAACAGTTAAAACCCTTGGAGAGGTTCCTGGTCTCATTCAATGATGCCTGGGGTGTATTTTCCACAAGGAGGAAGTTCCCTGAGATGCACTCCCCTGCTTATCAGCTTTGTACTTCATTCAGTCCCCAGCAACCAGCAGGAAAGTTTAATCACTCTTTCTTTTGATTTTCTGAAGAACTGAAGGGTGATCTTCTGGAATGTGATTAAAAAAAGAAAGTAGCCAAAAATCCTGACTTTTTCACATCATTCCAGGGTCAGATGCCCTGAAAATTAGTCCACGTTGTGTTCCGAGAGCGCAGCCCACTCAGAGAGCAAACAGCCTTCAGATCTGCAAACACCATCGTCTCCTGAAGGAATCTGACCTCAATCGCTCAGGAGAGCCGAGGAAAGAAAAACCGGTCTTCTCTTAAATGAGTCATCATCTTAACACACAGATTCATCAGATAAGGACAAAGCAACTTCGGTCAGCTGGGTATTCACATTTATCTCCATTTACATTTTTCATCCCAAATCTTTACTCTTCCCTGGTTTCCAGTTCTGGTTCCCTGAGGTATGAGCTGCCCCCTCTCACCTGTGTGGATAACATCCCTTCTGGGCAGTACAACTGGCCTAAAGTCTACTAAACAAAATGGAAATGAATGCTGAATGGTCGCTTTACATAAGTGATACTAAAGAAGGAGCTGTCATAAAGTTATTACAATAATCTGCTTGAGCGGGCAAGGAGAACCCACAAAGCAGTCATATCTGTTTACATCCACATACAGTTTTGTAAATATCTCTGTATAGATATAGAGAGACAAAGATAGAGATACAGAGATAGATAAAGATACACACAAAGATAGACAGATAGACTGATAGATAGATAGATGCCCCCAGTTCTGAAGGCAGAAAAGGCAGAGAACCTCTGGAAAGCCCGTGGCTAGCACACGGATAGGCCCAAAGCCAGTGCCAAAGGTCAGCATCACACACAAAAACACCTCTGAACCCCTTCCAGGACTGAGGTCCCACCCACCATCGTGCCTCAAGGCTAGAACAGATCTTTACCTCCTTGGATGAGCATCAGATACTACTGACCATATGAGTGAAAAAAATACATTTATCTTCAAACACTACAAACACAGTCCAAAGCACCCAGCTGCTCCCATTTTCAAGAGCTCAGATTAAACTGAGAAGAGCTGATTTAACTCTCACATCTCAAGCTGGCTCAGGGCCATGTACTCATTGAGTGGGAACAGAGGGGAAACTGAGGCACTGCCTAATCAATCAGTCAGTGTCTCTCCATCTGTCTATCAGTCTTCCGCCTCCTCTCACCCCGTCCCCCTCTTTCTCCGTGTCTCCAGCCCTCTCTCTGTGTGTATTTCTCTCTCTTTGGGTCCATCTTGCCAAGCACCGTACCATGGATGTGAAGTGGGCTTCTAATGCAGCCACGTTATTACAAAAGAGGACGATCAGAGGAAAAAGCTCTGAAGTGGAACCCAAGCAAGGGAAATGTAAAAGAAATCCTGACCAGCGCTGAAATTATGCCTCTGCTTAGCTGTAGTTACGTGTTTTTAAAAATGTCCTCGTAAGTGGGATTGGTGTTCAACTTGTGCTCTTTTCCTCTCTTTCAGTTACAGGGACGTGATCCAGCAGCCTGTTTTCACAATCCGTATGCAGCTCACACGTGGGTAGCCCTGGTTCTCCTCAATTAAATTTCTTGTTTCTAAATTATTCAACAAAAGCTTCTTCAACACTGTGCATGCTCATACAAACCATGTGAAACAGCTCACCACACAGGTCTGATTTTGCTGCCTGGACAAATCCCTCCCTAGTCCTGTTTAGCAGGTCACCAATCGCACTACCCTTGTTACACCAGAGACACCCACCCAGGGTATGTTCCTGATCCGGCTTTTGTGGCAAAACCAGTGCCCATCACAAATCCATCGTGGTTCCGGTGCCAGCTGAACCTTCTGTTTCTGTTTGTGAGAATGTGTGGTTCTAAGTTAATTTATCAAAGTCAATCAGTCCACAAATGACACTTAAAATCGCTACAAACAGAACTAAGAAAACACTGAAAAGTTTCAGCACTGACTGGAGGAGAGAGAGGAACTCCTGCCATCCCTCTGTCTCGGTCAGATGCTCAGTGTGCACAGCATCTTCTCTCCTTGCTAGTCTCTCAACACACCAGCTCTCACCAGGAACTTGAAAGTACAGGGAGGGAACCAGCAAAAGAAATGAAGAGAATGCAGGCAGCACGAACTAACTGCATTCTCAGTATATGAAGCAAGGAATCACAAGCTTATTCGATTCATTCAGCAAATATTTACTCAGTACATGATTGAGCACCTACTGGGTACAAACTTCCCTTTCACCAAGATAACACCCCTGGCACGAGAAATCGGTTAGGCTGCATTATTACAAGTCTGCACTCTTTCCCCACTTCATGGATTTTTCTGGCTGGATACTATCCTCCTTCCAGAATTCTCTTCCATAACTACACTGCCTTGCCCGTTCTGGCTTCACCCACTGGCTGACCTACTTCCAGCTTACTAGGGAGGGGTGACCGCCTGTCCTGACCCTCTGGACCTATTACACCTGCCCAGCTCAGATTAACAGGTCACATGGCTGCTCAGGACCCGCCCCTCCCCAGCCTGTAGGGAAAGGGGTCCCTCAGTTTTCTCAGAGAAAAGGAACTTAAGAATGTGTTAACACACATCCCAGAGACTACTTTTACCCTTTCAAAATGCAATATTACTTTCTCTCTGATACCATAATTATTGATGACTGGGGATTTTAATCCAAATATGCTTAATATTTTGATCTAAGAGTGTGAATGATCTTTGAAAGGGAAATCATTACCATGTTTTGCCTCTACAGGAACCAAACATTTTTATATCTGATATCTGGTACTTCCCCAAGCTGGGCATGAATGCTCAGGAAAGGGATGGGACAGGGGGCCACCTGGGGGAAGATGGAGTGCCAGGTGGGAAACCAAGCCACCAGATGAAATGACACACCTTCCCAGAGAGAGAATTTCCCCCTGGAAGAAAATACAGTATTTTATGTTAAAACAAGCCCCACTATATTACAAGTAAAATGAACAAATATGTAATTTTTTAAGATTAAAAACTCAAGACTTCACAGAAAGTCCCTGCTTACAGCAGTCTGTCAGGCTAAGTCCATGAGATATGGGGTTTCCTGCAAATAACTCTCCTGCCTTTACACGTTCTCCCAGGAAAGTTTTGAGAAACATTTTACCCACACTGTGAACTTCTTGAGGGCATGAACTACATCTCCTCCTCTTCACTTCCAGGGACCTAGGATACTACCCTAGCCAGTGTCAGGCACAAAGCAGGCACTCAGTAATGTTTGCAGAATTAATTTGGCTGAAATAATGGCAATGGCATTGTCAATAACAACAGATTTTTATCACGTTTGAATGGGAGGCAGGGAAGGTGAACAGCTGTATGAGGAAGTGGAATAGGAGCCACCCAATTTACCAAAATAGTTCATGGCTGCCATGGGAACAATCAGACAGGGCAACTCAGTTTAGTTCTTTTCCACTTCAACAAGTACAGGAAGGCAAATATTGTACTTGTTAATCTCACAGAAGACGGGAGGTGGGGCTTAGGACACAAGTCTACCAGGTGACACTGGTGCCATTAAATTTAATAACATCTGAGAAGTTGTTGAGGCATCATGATAATAATAATGTCACCAATAATATTAAGTTCTGGTTTGTATGCTGATCCAAAGAAAGTCATTTTGATCTTTTAAAGGAAGTGTCAGATATTTGCCGCTGAGACTTGACAACTCTAAGTGTGTGTGTGTATGTGTGTAAAATATGGTGTGGGCTCACCTATCCTTATCCCTAATATTGTTACCTTTTTTAATTACCTGGATCCAAACCAAGCTGCAGATGAAAGATGATTCAAAGTACATGGCTTATAGCAAAGTTTACATTTTTCTACTTCCTCAGTGGAGACACTGCATTTTCACTCATTCGTAAATAACAGAAAAGACGGGTATCACACCCACTTTCTCTACACAGTCCCTCTTATATTGCGATGAGTCACTTTCTATGCCCAGTATTCCCTGAACTTCCCAAACCGGAGGGAGAAGTTGGGCGGAGAAGGAAGTGAGGACTCCCAGCCCTGCAGGTCTAAGCTGTGAATGGGTGAGCCCAGCGACTGCTGCCTTCCAGGGCTATTTCCTTTTCTGTCTTACGTCTTAGATGTGTGAACTGCCAACCAAAATGATGCCTTCCAGATCTTCCAAATAATGACAGCTAGAGATTCATAAAATTTCAAAGAAACTCCAGAGAGCAAAAAAGCATTTTATATTTTTAACATGTTTGTGGCACCTGAGGAAGCAGTGAAAACAGCTCAAGACATACCATGAGTACCGGCAGAGAGAGATGTAAATTAACCTCAATTAAACCTGAGCATTTTTCCCTCAATGCCCCGAACCTGCAGGCATCCTCCTTTTACCTTAGAGTTAAGTAACTTGATGTTGTTATTTCTGTTGGAGCCACAGGAGTAGAGAATTTATTGTATGATTTAATTATTTCATTCTGTGTATAAAAAATGAGTTTTTCAGATCACAACATCTGGGATCAAATGTTGCTCTTTTACTAACTCGTCAAGTCCCCTAACGTCTTTAGGTCTAAATTTCTCCATCAGTCAGAGATAAGAAAGTCCATCTTCCCAAGGTTATTGTGGAAATTAAACTAATGAACTTGTAAAATGCCTAGCACATAGTAGGCATCAATGAACATTTATGCGCAGCAATATAAATGCACAACAATGTCTTGTTTTCTACGGTGTAGCAGGAAAATGACAAATACAAAAACTACTACAGAGAATGCCAAATTGGCTAACGGCCCGAGTCACGCTCAGGGCTGCCGCTCCCTGCAACCCGGAGGCCTGGAGTAGGAGGTGACGTAATCAAATCTTTGAGGAGTCGGGAGCGCTCCTAAACCGGTGTCTTGGAGGAATCCACAGCCGCTGAGGATTTCACTCTGGCCTGTGTAACTAGAAAGTGCTCTTTGCAGGGCTTAGCTATGAGCAAGTAAAACTTTCCCCCCAAACTCTGACTCCGAACGCGTATCCTTTTCTTAACTCTAGGGTTCTCATCTCGGAAAAGTTAAAGTGAGTCGGCGAGTGGAGAAAGCAACTCAGAAAGAGTAGGGTCCAGTGGGTCTGCGCACACGTCAGCGTAAGAGGGAGAGATGGCAGAGCCCCAGGGAGGACAGGAAACACCATCACCACCTCCCGCCCTCCAAACCGCACACGCACCTGGGGATGAACTTGGCCTCGTCCCCGAGTCGCGCCTGGAAGTCCTCCCAAGCCTGGCCAAGGCTCGCCGGGTCCGCAGGGGAGGCCAGCGCCGCCGCCGCCGCGTCCTCGTCGCCCTCGTCCTCCTCGCTGTTCCCGGGGTTCGACCCCGCCCGGGCCCGGGCGGACGCCGACTCCCGCGACCCCCGGCCCCGGCGCCGTCCCCTGTGGCGCGCCCCGCGGAAACCGCGCGCGAACTCCTGGAAGGTGATGGCGCCGTCGCGGTCGGCGTCGAGCCGCTGGAACACGGCTTCAGCGTCGGCCGGCCGCACGCGCAGCTCCGCGCACAGCGCGCCGAACTCCTCGCGCTCCAGGCGCCCCGAGCGGTTCGCGTCGCAGGCGGTGAAGACCGAGCGCAGCCGGGCCAGCTCCTCCAGGTCCCCGTCCGCCTCCATCCCGCCTCGCGGAGGCGACTCCGAGGGCTCCGGGGCGCGCGGCCCGTCCCGGCTGCGGTGACGGCAGGGAGTCTGGGGCCACGTGCTGCCGCCCGGAGCTGCGGCGAGTTGGGCAAGTCGGGCAAGTTAGGCCACTGATAGGAAGGTCCGGGAGGATCGAGGCGCCTGGGTAGATCAGGACGGCGCGCTCCGAACGGCCTCTGGAGCGGTGCGAGCGCACCCACGGCCCCGCGTACCGCGCAGCAGCGCCCGCCGCGACTGAGCGCCCGGCGCGGCTGCACGCACCTGCCGGGCGCACGCGGCTCCGCCCAGTCGGGGAGGAGGAGCGCCGCGCCCTGGCTCCCACGCCTCTGCGAGCCACGCTGGGCTTTCCCCGCAGGGCTTTGGAACCTGGGTTTGTGGCTCTTGGAGTTGGGGGACCCGGTGGGAACTGGGGGTGAGACTAGCGTTGCCAGGCCCTTCGGTGTCAACAGTAGTTGCTCGGGTAAATCAAGAGTTGGTGTGAGCGTGGGGAGCTAACTGGAAAGAAAGGGGAAAGGAAGGTAGGCGTCGGATTCCACATTGGTTAACGTATGTGTATTTTATTCTTTTTGGATTCCGTAAAATTGGTAAACTTTTGTATATACAAGTTTTCTCACAAACCAAAGTACAAGATTTACCAGATTTACCAGAAGACCCCATTCTCCGATGCTTTCTTTAATGCATGTACATCCAGCATTAAGGTCCAACTAGATGCAAATTAGGAATCGGATCTTCCAGATAGATCCTCAAGTCCAAACAATTTTTCTCAGTCCTTGTCTCCTCAACCTGAGAGAAAATTAATAACCAAAATCCTTGGCAGGCAGCAATATTTAACCAAGGACTGAGGTAGCTTTTTTTCCTTAAAACAAATCTTAATGGAAATTATATACGCAGATGTGTATTACCCTTAAATCTTAAACACTTATTTCAACAATACTATTGTTGCTTTAATACTGGCTGCTTCATGGGTATAAGATATTTAAAATTCATCCATCTTCACCCTTTAAAAAATCTTGTCTTATTTCCAAGAGACCCTCACTGTCATATGACTTATGTATATGTTCCCTTTGATGATTCTCATAGCCTGTGAATGCGTTAGGGTTATTTTTACTTTTTTCACATCAGTTTCCTCAACTTTTTAGACTTTCTTTTATTTCCATTTGTTTTAGTTATGACTCTGTATTCCACTTATTCTCATTCTGGATTCTTTTTATTCATTCTTACTTTGATAGTTTTTAATATGATAAAAATAGAGAATTTGACACATTTCCTCAAACTGATGTTCTTAAACAGAAAGCTAAGTGCTGAACATCTGAGGAACTGTTTCTTCTTGAATAGTACAGTAAATAAGGTCAACACAGCATCTGTCAAACTGTAAATACTACTGATAATTGGCATCTGTAAATGTAACTGATAAATTACCAGCAAGGTGTTCTGCTAGAAGCCCTGGCCTTGCAATCTGATTGCTAAGTGAATATAGTTTTATACAAGTCAACAGCTAATACACTGAAGTGAATTTTATTTTTAGTGCAATATAAATTGTTACTGATTTTATATGCTTCCCTCTTTCTAAAGATTGATTTTTCCACATAAAGAAAAAGTAGCTAGCTTAGTAATGCCTTCAAAGCTTTACAAATATACTTATTAAACTGAATCTTTGAAATATTATCATTATTCTGTAAGTAATTAATAAATACCTGTATTTTTCAAAATGGATGAATGAATACTTTTAACTGCTTAGGCAGAAGTGCTTTCTTGAAGACAGCTCATGCCACTTCCTTCCTTAACTCACTCTGACCATTGTATTCAATTCTAAATTCTCAAATTCTTTGTCCTGCTTTGTCCTTTCCATAAGCCCCTTCCCTGAAGAGTCTGCAAGAAACATGGATTATTCCAGATGTGAACACATCTTCTCATCTCCACTGATAGTAATCACCTCCAGACCTCCTATAACAATTATCTATTACTGCATAACAACACAACAAACACCTAGTGATTTAAAACAGCAACCGTTTTATTTGTTCGTAATTTCATTGCCATCAACGTGGGCAGGGCTCAGGTAGGTAATTTTTCAGCTGGCATGCCTGGGATCCTGTAGTCATGGTGGCTTTATGAGTGCCTCAATCCTCCATCTGGAAGTCGGTCCTGGCTGTTGGCTGGACATGTGACTTTGGCTAGCATTGGCTTTATCACATGGTGGCAGTGTTCCATGAGGGTAAGTCCCAGTGCACAAATGTTTTTCGAGCCTCAGCTTGTGTCATGTTTATTGATATTCCATTGATCAAAGCAGGTCACATGGCCAAGCCCTAAGTCAACATGGGAGGGGATTAGATAGGGTCATGGATACAGGGAGATGTACTTTATTGGAAGCCCTTCCTATAACAGTTTATCATATCTAGCCTCTAATACAGTCACTCAGGCTCCTGTCCTGCCAACCTCCTGTTCATTCTACACAACCACAGCCGGATGGTCCTTCTTAAACACCAATTACTCTGCCATTCTGGAGCTGTGTTTCTCAACCAGGGACAATTTTGTTCCCCAGGAGACATTTGGCAATACCTGGAGACATTTTTTGTTGTCGCAATCTGCAAAGTGGGAAATGCTAGTAGGTAGAGGCCAGGGACGAGGTTAAACATCTTACGATACACAGGCTCAGCGACCCATAACAGAAAATTATCTGGTCCACAATGTCAATAGTCCTGAGGTTGAGAAAGCCTGTATCCCAGCTCATCAACCCCCAGAAGTGCCCCAGTTAAAAAAGAATCAACGGTAAACTCTTTGTCTGGGCATCCAAAATCCTCTGCAATCTGGCCTTACCTTATATATCCCAAAATCTCCATTTAGTCTCCATTAGGGCTCCTGCTGTCCCAGAAATACGCCATACTTGATTACATGATTAATTTAATAGCTCCTTATTGTCATGGCAAAATGTAAATATCAAACATCCTTTGGCTTTTTCCTCTTCTGCCTAACCAAACCACTTCCCAGCCTCAGGGGAAGAGCTGGATCCTGCTTTTCCTACCAAAGTTTTCAGTTTCATTGTGCCCTGTCGTTTACAAGGACATTGCCTAGCATGTATTGTCAGCTCAGGCCACAGGAAGGCCTTCTTTCTTTTCTTGTTTTAGTCTTTTTCATGGTTTTATTTTTCATTTTAAAACTCTGATTCATCTGGAATTTATTTTGGGTCAGGTGTGAATTGTAGATTCCACTTTACTTTTTTTTCCTGAATTTCTACCTAGTTGTCTCAACACCGTTTATTCAGCATCTCTTTTCCATGTATTTAGATACAACCTTTAGCATATACTAAATTCCTGTAAATTTTTGGTTTATTTCTGAACTTTCTTGTCTGTTCTACTGAGGAATCACTCACATTTTGAAAGGACTCTTTAGCTTATAAAAAGATTCCTAAAGGGCTCCTAGGGGATCTAGGAGGGCTCCTAAAGGAATCTAGGGTTGCCTTTCGTATTTTTAAGTGTTTATACTTTAAACCTCACAAGGTACTAAGGAATGCTTTTAAGTATCCCCAGAAATACACTTAAGGGAAGACCAAGGTTATATAATCTGTCTCTAATTTTTTGAAGAATTAGAGGAAAGAGAGGAGAAGAAATAACTAGGAGGCATTTCATTTCTGTTTTAGCATCCAGGAACAGCTAGCGAGGAATTGGAGATAACAGAGCAGCCTTTGAGAGCCAGTGAATTGGTAGGTAAGGCGAGCTCTCCTGTATGACTTTTCAGAAAGATCAGTTTGCTTTGTAGCTGTCCAAGGATTTTAAAAATCAGAGATAATCTTGTTAGAGAATGTTTCTTAAACGAGTGAAAAGATCCTATTGTGATCAAATACATTTCTAAATTACAAATAAATTGGGAAAAGAATCCTACTATAAAGCTTCTTGGATGAGATAAAGAAAGCTGTTTATACTTGTTTAATCTAATGTTTCCTAAATGTATTCGACCATGGAAACTTACTGTTAGGTTTTGTTTTTGTTTCAGTTTCTGTGGGCTTTCCGCAGAGTTAGCGCTCTTGAGAATATACTTTGGGAAATTACCTGCTAGACAATGACTAGGTTGACGAGTCATGAGAAATTAACCTTTGCCACTAGATCATAAGTTGACCCAACTACCTATAACAGGGAATGAGCACCACCCCTTAACCTCCTTTTCACTGAGTGAATGGGTAGCAGCTTTTAATGGAAGCCTGTTGTAATCTACCCTGTAGGATTCCCTGCAGTTGCAAGAGCCTTTCTCAGAGCTGGACTTAACACTGAAGTTACACTACGCCCAGAAAGACCTAATAAGCCTGTTAAGATGGAACTCGATATCCAAGTAATGGCATACTGCTGAGGGACCAATTAGTTGGTTCAGGAACTCTCTCAAACCAACATAGCCCTGCAAGAGCTTGTGTGTTAGTTTTCTCATGAGTATCTACTCAGGCTTTCTATTCCTAAGACAGTTATAAGAAAATTTTGAAAATTTCACAGAGAAGAATGTGTCAGCAAATTTATATCATAGTCATTTACTTACTCTTTATGTAAATATGAAGAAAGGAAAAGAATAATGTAACATCCATGAACCCAGAAAGTTCAGATCTGAACATTTTATCATATTAACGTCAGATCTTTTTTTTTTTTTTTTTTTTTTTTTCAGAAAATAAAGCCTTATGGGCCCAGTTGAACTTCCTCTTTGACTGCATATTGTTTCTGTGATCAATATATAGCATTATTATATGTGTGTATGTGCTGGCAGTCAGACTTCGGTAAATCTTTCATTGTAAAAAATTAAGTGTCTCTATATTGCTCCAAACAGTATCAAACACCGCTTCACAAGTTAGAGCAGAGTGGGCATTCGGTACTAGAGCTGAGGGAGAAGTGCTGACTTTCAAACTTCTGATCCCGTTCAGTGATAACCAAGCAAAGCTCATATGTTATTTCCGCACATCAGGAAACCGTGTGTCTCATAATCTCGCACCTCTCAGTCGAGACAAAAGTTTGCATTTCATATTACATATGCAGGAAATAGAAAAACTGAGTCTAGTAAAAATATATCCATTTCAGTTCAACTTTGGGACAGTAAAACAAAGCCAACCGTGGTAAGCAGAATTGGGTAATGGCCCCCCATGTTCCCACTCCTTGGTGTTCGTGCTCTGTATGATCCCCTCCTTTTCAGAGCGACCAGGTCTGTGAAGAGGATGGGACAGTCACCTGTGATTACTCTGTATTATATATGACCCTGTCTGAGCAGCCTGGAGTGAGATTCTCCTGCTGGTCTTGAAGTAGCTGCCATGCTGTGAGAGGGCCCTACGGCTAGGACCCAAGGGGTTAGATTTAATGTGCTTAATTGTGTCAGAGTTATACAGCATGTACTCCAACATGAGTACATGCTGTATACAACATGTCTGGCTTCTTTTGCTCAGCATAATAATTTTTACATGCATTCATATTGTTGCATGTTTTGGTAATTTCTTTCTGGTTAATGAGTAGGATTATATTATACATATGTACCATGGTGTGTTTCTCCATTACTTTGTTGATTGGCATTTGGGGTATTTCCAGGCTTTGGCTACTGTGAATAAAGCTGCTAGAACTATTCTTGTACAAGTCTTTGTGTGCAGAAGCGTGTATGGGTCCATTTCTCCTGGGTTGATCTGCACAGTCTTCAGCAGTGGGACTGAGACTGTCACCTGCTGGGTGACATTGCAAGATGTCAGTATTGCACGGTTGCTTCTCCTCCTTCCCTTCCCAGTTCTACCTCCCCTAACCTTCCACATCCATGTGAATCCTCATCTGAGTATCTGGGTAACCCAGCCAAAGGCAGTGCACAACTACTTCCTTGGCATGAAACAGTCTCCACGGAGACTCAAGTCTAAGGCTGTGGCATTGTCTTCAGTTTGTGAAAGGCCCCTATGGAATACATGGGCTACCTAGAAGCCACTGCACTGCCCTGACACAGGTCCTGTAGAAATCAACACACGTGACGTTGCTGTAGGACATATAAAACCACTGTGTATACAATTAAATATTTGTGAGTTATAAACCTGGAGATTGTCATTCTCAGTGAAGCAAGCCAGAAAGAGAAAGAAAAATACCATATGAGATCACGCCAGTGTGGAATCTAAAAAAAAAAAAGACAAACTTATTTACAAAACAGAAACAGACTCAGACATAGAAAATAAACTTATGGTTACCAGCGGGGGAAGGGGAGGGGGAGGGATAAATCGGGAGTTCAAGATTTGCAGATACTAACTACTATATATAAAATAGAGATAAATAACAAGTTTATACTGTCTAGCACAGGGAACTATATTCAATATCTTGTAGTAACTTATGGTGAAAAAGAATATGAAAACGAATATATGTATGTTCATGTATGACTGAAGCATGGTGCTGTACACCAGAAACGGACACCTTGTAAACTGATTATACTTCAATAAAAATATATATAAAAGAAACAGAAAGAGAAAATATTCCTCCAGAGTTATCCCACTGATTCTTCTCTCATCTACATTGAGTGACTGAAGAAAAGTAGATGGCAGTGTACCAATTAGTAATCTCAGGTAAACGTTTAAATGCATTACAAACAAATAATACAAACAAGAAGGAAAATACAAATATTTAAAAGTTTGTACTTTTTAACTTTATCATTATTTAGAGGGGTAGAGGGGCAGAGAGGTTTGGCATACAAAAATGCGTTATTTTTGTATGAGATGCCAAAATTTCATGTGCAATTACCCCTTGATAATCCTTCTCCATCTAAATTAAAAAAATAATTTATATCTTACTTTAACTAGGAAGATTTCTGGGCATATTTAAAAATAAGTGTATTTTCAAAGTCTTTGCTGCTAGAAATTCTGCTTTCCTGAAAACATTAGCAGGTAAGGGCAAACACATCATGAAATACTCTGACTCTCTCATACGCTTCTTTTATCTCGCACAGGTCAGAAGTGATGGTGCAGCCGTAAAGATGGAGAATCTTCAATCTAAAACAACGAAAAGACAAGGCTGCAGCTTATGTGGAGGGGATACATCGAAGCATGATAAATGCATGGAAAGTCTTTAAAGTAACCTTGACTTACTCTTTATGTTTTTCAAAGGAGAGAGATATCATCATACTTGAGAAAAATAGATATACATTTTATATGTCACGTAAGGAAAGGAATGGTGAGAACGTCTTAAGTTAAAAACCAGCTGCGTTCCAAAGGAAAGAGTGTTAGGCTCTACCCCAAGAGAGACTCACTGGCCATAAATAAAGTTTTACTGGAACACAGTCAGACCCATTCACTTTCACTGTATAAGAGCACAGCTGAGTAGTTGCAACAGACACGTATGACCTGCAAAGCCTGACATGTTTATTCTCTGGCCTTTTACAGAAAAAATTTGCTAACCCTGCTCTATATGAAAAAGTGAAGGAAGGCAATGCATTCACAAAGAATCTCCTTATTTTCAAACCATTCTTCTACCCTGAAGGTAGCTTCAGCACCTCTATCGATTCTTCAGACACCGTCATTCAACTTACAGGGGAGGAATTAAAGTCATCACAAGGGAATGATGATAGGATGAAGGAAGAATGTGGAAATTCTATTCATGGTAACTTATTTAACATTTTTAAAATTAAGAAAATACCCACCCACCAGAATCTTGTGCAATTTTGTCTGGTTGGTGAGTTTTTTGTTCCTCAGTAATTTAGAAGAATCCTATGATAAATTTTGCTTGGAATGTATTAATTTTGCCTTTAATGAAGAATTGCCAACCCTTCTTTTAGAAGGCAAAAAGGACCATGTTTTCATGGTGTTTCCCATCTAACTTCCCTGCCAGTGACTTCAACTTACATTTAGTATTAGACCGCGGTACTCAGTTTGACCTCAGTTCCATTTCTGCTCTTTCTCTAGCTGGTTTCTGATCAAAAATTTTTTCAGTATAATTTTGAATTGCTCAGCTGTGTGTGTGTGTGTGTGTGTGTATGCATGTAATTAAAAACTTTTTTCCCTCATGAACAAGATAGAACAAAAATCATCAAAATCATTTTAGCAAAAGACTTTTCTACCATTGTGGCAAGTTAAAAAAAAACAAAACCCAAAGTCAATGACATAGGAGAAGGCATTTTAAAAAATTAGTTTTTTGAATATATGTATGTATACACATGATTGTACACCAGAAATTGACACATTGTAACTGACTGTACTTTAAAAAAAAGAACATTAAAATTTTTTTAAATGTGAGTTTAAAATAAAAGACACATATTTCTCAAAAAAAAGGGGGGGGGCTTTTAAAATTTTTAGCAACATCTCAGACCTGGAGCGATGCTGGGACCATTTCCAGGATCACCTTTTCCCCTGTGATCACGGTGTCTCTGGGTATCCCCTGCCTGGGGCTGGAAGGCCCCTGTTTCCTACCTGTCTCAAGGCTGGGGACAGACCTGGCTGTGGGACCTGCATGTCAGCTCCCAACTAGCATCTCAGACATCTTCTCCCTTCCCTGGAAATGTCTGGGCTGTGCATGTATGTTTTTAATCATAAAAGGTCCTAAAGCCTTTTTGAAAGTAGATGGGATTTATAAATTATAATTAATTATAAACTACTAGGCAGCTATGTTCATTTTAATGTTGGTAATATTGGAATGATAATTATGTCAATATTTCCTTGTTATCAATTTACTAATTATTTTAGAGCTGTTCAAGACACTGTCCTTTTTCCCAAACTTGTATTCTAACAATAGATAGATCATATCTTAAGATCACAATGGATTTTTTTTTCCCTAGGGAAGCCTATGAATTTTATCTCAAATACTCAAAAATTATTTTGGCTCTAGGGAATGCAATGTGCACATTATTAGATCAAAAATACATTTGTATTCATCCAAAATAATGGAGAAATGTACATTCCTGTGTGGCATGAAAGTTGTTCCCAGTTCTATAATATGAGATGTTAAAATATTAATCACTATTTTTGGACCAAAAAAGATTAAAGCTTCTGTTCCTGGAAGTACAAAATGAGACAAACTAGATCAGTCAGAAAGAGATCTACAAAATTCTAAAACCATCCCTACTCCTCTGGAAAGCATTATAGAATTCAGTATTCCAAGGATGAGACATTCAAATAAGGCTCTTTTCACCAATACCCTAGAGTCTCAGCTTAGCAATGAACTAGGTCACCAATTTTTAACTAATGTAGTAATTGGAAATATAGAATCAGGATTTCTAATATTGTTAAACGTATTCCTTAATTTGTAAGTCTTTAATGTTATAGAGGAGTGAATAAAATAAAAATTTAGCTTTAAAAAAAAGGTAAAAGGTCATTTGCACCAAACAGTGAGACAGAATTCTTGCCCACATCTGTTGAGAATGCTAGACGTTTAGAGATTTTTTAAAACAATGTAGATTTCAGTATGTCTTTTAAGCTCTCAATTCATGTTTTCCAACAATAAACAAATTATTAGTTAATTTTTATAAGATTCTTACAGTTGGCAAGAGGAATTTCCTCAGACTGTTCCAATATTTTGTTTGTTTTGAAAACTAAAAAGTTCCAGGGCCTCGTATAGAAACATTAGTTCTATGTATTCTCCTATTTGTTCTATGGATAGCCCCCCACCCCCTTCCTTAAAGATTAATTCATTACAAAAATCTTTCGTTTCATTCAAAGAGCTCAGATTTCACAGGGTAGAGTAGGACTAATAAAATAATTCTTGAAACATGGGACACTTGAAATGGTAACTTCAACTCCGGTCATTCCTGAACTGTTTTGATTTCCTGAGCTTGTATAATTCTAGGAAATGGTGTTCCAAGGCCAGAGGCCAAAATAACCAAGTATTTCACTTAAGTTTTCCCAAGTATTTTTTTCTGAATTTTTTAAATGAATTCCAAAGTACCCAGGAACTAATATATTTTCTGCTATTTGAAAGGTCATGAAATTTGGTGTAGTCTTTTTTATTCTTTTTCTTTTTTTCTCCTGGGCCTAAATATATTTATTTGTTTGTTTACACAATTTACTGGGCCCTGCCCTTCCCCAGGCACTGGGTTCCTCCAGGGCAGCAGCCCGGCCCACGTGCCCCATAAGACGTGAGCAGCCCAGGAATGAGGCCAGTGGGAGCTGGGACCACAGGTGGGGCAAGGGGGCCACCACAGTCAGCTGCGAGTCACCTTGCTTTGGTCTTAGATGAAGTTACCAGCAGCTGTTTTGTGGGACACATTTAATGATTGCTAGAAGTCTCTTGAAAATGCGAACAACCACGAGGATTTATAAAGAAGCACAAATCAGTCCCCAGCTCTTATCGAATTTCCCCTTCACTTCATGACGGCATTTAAGACTGAAAGAGACGCAAGTAGGCAACATCCACGTTCTCTCACCATCTGTAGTTTTTACAAAGTTTTTAAACCACATCCGGGGTGACATTCCTGCAGAAACTGAGTTTCACACATTCCAAACTAATACGACAATAATTAGACAATGAACAAACCCTGGAAAACAGAAGGAGGACAAAAATTTATTAGAATAGATTGTAAAATGTACTTTTTAGTAAAGTTTTCAAAAATTCAGTCCTCAAATTTACTTTGGCCCTGCATATCTGCTAACTCCCACCCCATCCCTCCTCACCTACTGTTCCTGCCTCCCAACCAGGCTGAGGCTGCAAAAGGAACTTCCTGAAACACACCCAATTAGCACACCTAATGAAATTTCCAGACTGTAAAAATCAAGCAAAAAAGTAAAGATGACAGGGCAAAGATCTCAAGATGTTAACGATTCTTAGAGAGATGGTAATGGTAGATAAATCCAGGTAATTACTACACTGTTATCATTTTGATGTATATTTAATAATAATGAGGTAAAAGTTATTATCTTAACATCTGGCACCAGAATTACCCCCAGAATGGAACCATCTTTGTTTGAGATGATACCTTGATAGACTCTTGCAGGAGAAAAGTATCTGCAGAATAACATGTGCTAGTTATGCCACTTTTCAGAGACAAGAATGGGTTTTTCTTCCTCCTGACAAGTGACTAGGGAAGACAGTGGAGAGAACAGAGGACAGAAAGATGGAGAGAGGCTGGAGCCAGCAAGGTGCAGGCTGTTGGGGAGCCAGGGGGAGGCTGTAGTTTTTACAAAGTGAGAGTGTTGTAAACCCTCCCTGAAACGTTTTTACTGAAGTTTACTTTGATCACAAATGAACCGGAGAAAAGGCACAGGTAACATTGACCGTGTGAGAGGGAGCAGAAGCCGAAGAGGCAACAGGAGACAGGAGGGAACACAGAGCATAAGTCCACCCCAGAATTTGTCAAAATTCTGGGCATGGAACTTTTTTTAGTGGGCGTGGAATTTTGATCACCTTTAGCAAATGTTTACCAAGATCTCAAGAGTCAAAAAAAGCCTCTTCCAGGACAAGGGATCGCTGTATAACCTAAAGCACTGGTTCTCAGAGGATGGCTCCCGGACCAGCAGCCTCAGCGTCACCTGGGAAACTGTTAGAAATCAGACGGGCTTCACCCCTGACCCACTGAATTGGAAACTCCAGGGGTGGGGCTCATCAATCTAGCAAGTCATCCAGGTGATCCTCATGCACATAAAACCTGAGAACCACTGGCCTGGAAAAGTGGCTCACAGCCTTGGTCACATATTAGTTTCACCTGTGACATGATGATTAAACAGTATTCACGCCAGAGAGTCATTCTCTGTGATCCCACCAACATAAACAAATTCTTCTTCTAAGAAACAGGTTCTTGGAAATAAATCTGTAGGCAGAAATGTCAAAAATCTCTGTCAAACAACACTTTAAATTGGCATTCCTATCAGATTTCCTAAAAATAACAATTCTCACTTAATAAAATCCATGTTCAATATTATATGTATGCCCTCCAAAGGCCTTAATTCTTCTGTCCATTTCAGACTCTTCTGTTAGACTAGTTACTAGGTTTCCATAAAAAAAACTGGGGGCTATAGGAAGACAGGTGAGAAGCAACAATAGCAAGAAAGTGAAGGAAATTAGGGGAAGTAGGTTAGCAGCAAACGTGTTTCCACGTCCCCACAAGTGTTGCATAAACGGGACATACATCAGTCTCAGAAGAGCAGAAACAGAAACGTAAGACAGTCAGTCCCATATAGAAATGGTCATGCCAACAATAAAAGCAAAGTCACTTTCAAATTTAAATTCTAAGTATTATTGTCTTTGCTCCCCAGGCGGTGGACCCATATAGTACACGTGGCCTGTGCACACTATCAAAGATGACCTGGGTTAGAGATTTTGAGCATTTCACATAGCATACCATGGAGCGTGCTTCTTAATGTTAACAAAGTCAAGGAAAAGCTTCCACGGACTTTCCCTAAAAGAATTCTCCGTGTTCCCGCCATGGTGAGACCACACGTATCTAGTAAGAAATCTATGCCTTTCAAAGTTTTGAAACATTTATACATACACAGAACTCTCATTTCTGTCATCTTTAAAATGCATGGTTTTACCCATTTCAAATTAATAACAGAAAAACTAGAGTTACTTTAAATTTCAAGGAAATAGCCATAAATACTGAAATTCTGATATCTCTTTGGGTTCCAGTGAGTGATTAAATTGGTGTCATTGAAAAAATAAGTCTTCCCTGTGCTAATGGTGAAAATTCATAATTTTTCATAATGGATTTACTCAAGCTGAATAATACTTTTTTTTCTTTTTAAAAATGTGCCTATTAAAAGAAGAAATAACCACCTTTCCTTAAATCAGTGGCAAGAGCTTATGTGCAGTGAATAATACTTATTTGGAATAAAGAAAAACTTAATATTATCATAAACAAATAATAATGCCTAATACGTACGGAGTGCTGTCTTTGTGCCAGGACCTTACATCTTCCTGTGTTAACTCACTTAATCCCCATAATGATCCTAAAGTTGCCTCTATTATTTTTATTGTCATGTTATTGATGAGGAAACTAAAGCACAGAGAGTTTTAAGTGACTTATCCAAGGTCACACAGCCAATGAAAGAGCTGGGGTTTGGACCAGGGATCTGGGTTCCAGAGTCTACAGTCTAAATCCATCCTGCCTCTCAAATGAACCAAATGAGTCATACTCCTTGCACAAGAATGAAATGAGTCTTTTCCTAAACATCTTAGTTAGAGATCACATTGCTTCACACAAAAAAGTAATCTGCCTCTTATTCGTGATAGTCTATTAGTAAATGAATAGACATGACTCTGTTTTTGTATAACTGTTGTTACTCATTTCTGGGCTTAATCTAGATGATAACATAAAAACCTCATGATTGTCCCTCAGGACACAGACACAGGTGTCTGCTGAGTGTTTTCAGGAGCAAAAAAATGGTGTTTTGTGTTTTCTTCTAGGAAAACAAATTCGCTCATGTGAGAAATGCAGTGGAAGGCCAGTCTTCATATTGCTGTAACATGTCTCTCTCAAATTCTTCAACCACGGTTGGAAGTTCCCGTCACTATTGCTTTTAGAATAGAACATTCTTTTCTCTCATAGTTGAGTAAATCCTGCTGAAATTAGCCAGGCTCTGTTCCACAGGAACCACTGCTCCAAGAGTTGTCGTAAAATGAGACACCGGCGTGTCAAAGTGCCCGTCATCCGTCACCTACTTGATCATCTCTCCATAAACTACTCAAATCCTGGCTTGGGTGTGATAAACAATGCCATCTAACTGGTTTTGAATAAATATGTGAGTTGATTGAACATTTTATTTAAGACGTGGGAGTAAAATATAAATGGAGGATACTGAGGAGGCCTGAAGCAGATAATCCTCTAAGAGAAAGCCGACAAAAAATGGGGATGTGGCCATAGTTACTGGGAAACACACAGCTAGAATCTCAAGATCAGAAGGAGATTGAAAATGGGGCAAAATAAGCTCTTTAAAGGAGGAATTGTTCTCTCCTCTGTATTTTAATTAGTGTGACCTTGGCCTTTGGAAACAAAGCAGAATGCAGAAAAAAAAAGGTGTCTTCTTTTCTTCCCGTTGGCAACGTTCTACACTCAAGAAGCTCGCTCCCTCTGTTGCATGTCAGTGTAGTTAGAGACACAGCCTCCTTCTGCAGTGAAGATGACCTTCTAAAGAGGTCTGAGCTGTCTTTATTCACGGAAGCCCACCACCATCAGTACCCCAGGAAAACTGTGGCTCCAGCTGAACCACACTTCTGTCAGTTCTGTGTCACCCAAGGGAGCTACTTTTGTCTCACAGACAAAATCAGTAGTAAAAATCTAACAGTGGCTTATCATTAGCCTCAGCATATCCTATAATCACTTTTTCCTTTATTATATTTTAGTAAGTCATTTATGAGTGAAATTCAAATATGTATAGCAAGCTGATCGAGGGGACCATAATCACAATCTTTATCCATATAGTCGCAGATGAAAGACAAAAAGAAAAGCAGAGAGAGAGAAAGAGAGAGAGAGAGTTTCCATCTGTAACAGGGCTTAAACATAAATAACAGATTGGGCCTAAATTAAAATGAGGCTTCAAGGCTATAAGGAAGTAAATTTATTATGTCTTCCTTTCTATTTACTTTGACTGTTTGATTTTTCTCATGTAAAAGTTTGTAGGACTCGGAGAAGTTTACTCGGTCTACCAACTGCTGTGTAAAAGATGGAGATGACGGATGGAAGTATCCTTAGACGGATGACATATGTGGAGCAGCAATCGGGAGGGGAGGCGTGTCAGTTTTGCAAACCCAACGGAAGTTGCTGAGCCCAGTGGTCTGTAAGGATGTGCATCTCTGTGTCTCTATAGTAAGTACACCTGTGGTAAATGAGTGACGAATACCCGAGTATGTTTATTCAACGGGGCCCGATTTTTTCCATTCAGATCCGTTTCTGGACCCTGTATCTAATGTGCACACAGTTCCACAGGAAGAAATTCAGCACCATCACTTTCTTTCTTCTAGAGCATCCCATGGGTTACAACTTCAATGCCACCTTAGAGCAGATGAGTTCCATAAAGAGCTTTGTGCGTGACTCTCCCAACCTGATGAATGAATCTCACATATTATCTTTAATCAGAGACTTTCAAGTTTAAGAACTGCCTGTGCTTATCATTGGAACATGTTTTAAAGCATATATATTTTGTACATAACTCATATATTCCACGTTAAAATATACTCAGTCTGTCGAGAAAACCTAAGAGAATTAACTGAAAAACTTTTCATAAAATGATATACTTGGACAAATACCGACAAAATATTTTAACTACCAAGCATTAATACCCTAACATCTCTGAAGAACACGTACAACTCTATGAAATAAGATGTATGCTTAAATAGTCAAAGGGGCAAAAAATTAATACATACACATACACAAAATAAAAATAAATCAAGAAATGCAAAATGCCATGAAGAATATTTTAAAAATTTGATGTGTAGGGGGAGGGTAATAGCTCAGTGGTAGAGCACATGCTTAGCATGCACGGGGTCCTGGGCTCTGTCCCCAGTACCTCCATTAAAAAAAAAAATTTAGTGTCAAGAATCATCAGCAAACCTGTACATAATGTTGACAGTATATTTAAGAGAGCACTGGAGTTTCCAGTGGTGTGGCAAAATGGACACTTCCATACATTACTATCGGAAGAATAAATTGCACAGCCTTTCTGAGGGCAAGTTAGCAATATTCATGTGAACTTCTTAAACATGTTCATTTTGTAACTTTTGAACTAGTAATTCTACTTCTAGGGCATTAGACCAATTAAATAATCAAAAACGAAAATAGTTGTGTGCAAGGATATCTTTTATATCTTTGCTGGTATATTTCTCATGAGTGACATTAGAAGCAGTCTGCATGTTCTATATGTTCAACAATAGGCTAATATTTAAATAAACTGTATCAAATGTCTATAAGGGAGGAGCAAGCAAGCATCAAAATGAAAGAATGATGGATAATTAGAACAAGATATAAGTTTAGATGGAAAAGAGACAGATATAAAACTGTATTTGCCAGATGGTCCAAATTTAAGTGTATTGTAATAATGCCACATCTGAATTTCATGCCAGTAAACTTAAAGTGTTTTATTTGATTATGACGATCCTAAATCAGCAGTCGACACACTTTTTCTTAAAGGTCCAGATGGTAAATAGTTTAGGCTTTGCAGGATTTAATTGGTATTTGATCACAGACTAGGAGGCAAAATCAAAGATATTGTAGAGGCTTTTTATAACCATTTAAATTATAACCATTTAAAATCGTGAAAACCATTTCTAGCTTTCATGCCATTAAAAAAATAGGCAACTGACCACAATTTTCCAATCCCCATCCTACATTAACTAACTTGGTAAGTTCTCAAGTTGCTTTCTGGTTTAAAACGTCCTATGCAGTAGGTAAGAATGTTAATACCAGCCCAAGGCACCTTGTGGGATTGTGCTGAGAACTTGACGTGTACGGAAGCTTTTAGCAAATGTAAACTGTTAAAAAAAAAAAAATCACAACATGAAAGAATTTGTTCTCCCCTGGAGTCCCTTTTCCTTTTTTCCTGCCCACCTAAATCCTACCAGTCCTTCAAGGACTATCCGAGGTTAAACTCTTCTCTAGGAAGCCCCCCTATTCTTAAAGCTCCAGCAATCTTTCTTCTTCAAACGATGTGCATGCCGTTTAGATTTTTGCACGTGTGTGTGTTTTTTTTTCCTCAAAGTAGATGTAAGTACCTTGAGGGAAGAATTTGCCATGGACATTATTTTTTACGCCTCACTACAAAGAGCTTGCCATAATTATTTTGAATTTATTATATATTTAAAATATACCAATTAAATTAAGTGACAGGAATTGTACTGGTTTGCTGGTTTCCCTCCACTGTACCCACTTGGCTTCCATGTGGAAGGAGAAAGGAGTCTGACTTCTCCCTCAGGTGTGATTAGCCAAAAGGTGATGTGACAATGGGACTGGCTGATTTTCACAAATTGAAAGTTGATCGCAATTCTGTGAATTTGGAGTAGACAGTACTTCTGGCTGAGAACAGATTGTTATCATGCTTTTTAAATACTGGTTGATTGGAAGCCAGTGAAAGGATGTTCTGATGTTAAGCAGTTGAATTAAAAACTTCATGTTCTTAGTTTTCTCTTGTGTGTGGGGGGGAGGGGGGAGGTAATTAGGTTTATTTATTATTTTTAGATGATATAGTGGGGATTGAACCCAGGACCTGACACATACTAAGCATGTGCTCTACCACCTGAGCTATACCTCCCCCACCTCAGTTTTCTCTTTTGCTCAGTTATCTTGGGCTCTGAAGTGTTCTTGCCTTGAACACAGCTCTGAATAAAGTAACGAGAGAAGAACAATACTCTATTTCTATTCCATTTGAATCAAACTGTTATATCCTTGAAAGAAATTCTCCTTTAGAAGTTGACAGTCCGCTCTTAGCTTGCTTTATGATGTATTTAGATATGTTTGGGGAAGTCTTTCACAAATTCAAAATTCTAGGAAGAAATAAGCTCTTGTTCTTAGTCTTTTTTCACCCAAAACAGCAAACTCACACAGCAACAATAGCTTAATGTTATTCAATTTCTAGCATTCACTTCTAGTCCGTGAGGAGCTCCTAGATTAGCAATATGTGTGCCGTGTTGGGTTACTTGATATCCAGATAAGATGAAGGATGCCCTACAAGGCATTATTGCTTAAATTATTTGAGTTTAGTTTAATCAATGCTGTAGTGCTGTTATATTTGACCTTGAAGTAGCTCCCCACGCCTCAGGTGCAGCTCTTGATTTCTTACTCCCATTCCTGCTTCAATAATGCTGAAGACCGAAGTTGGAGCATTAGCCCTACAGCTCCCCACTTTCCCTGGCTGGGCTCCCAGTGGCTGCCTACTCCCCTGGATGGAGCTCTTGGCTTCCTGGAATTCACATAACCAACATCGCCAGACATTCCCTGTTCACCATCAGCACCAAAAGTGCCATGCACAATGGTATTCTAATTAAAGGTCATCAAAATTTGTTTTAATATATTATGCTTTTATTTTTAAATGATAACCGGGGCTATCCTAGGGCTCTGAAAAACAGGCATGGATTCCCAGCCCTGCCTATTTGTTCACAGAAGGGTTTAGCCCTTTTTGTGCCTTGCATATCTTTGGCCGGCTGAGGACGCCTATCTGGACCTGTGTCAGAATAACGTTTGTAAATGAATAAAATACAATATGTAGGACTGCAAAGGAAACCAAGTAGATCGAACTCCAGTTATCAAAATTTGAAAAATTTTATGATATAATAACATATTTGCTTGTTTATTAATAGAATATATAATGTGATCTAGCCACCTGGTACAGTAACTACCATAGTTTTGAAGGAGTGATAGACATAAACTACACTTGCAGATTCTGCAGCAACTTTAACGTGAAATGAAAATAACTGTGATTTCTATTAGTGGCCAGATCACAGGTATTGCTAATACATGATTAGTTGCCAAAAGCCATAGTAGAAGGAGATGCTAAATTACTGTAGGGTAGAAATGAAAATAAACATGCTTTTTTCCCATGCAAGTTAAAAAAACCCCTTCAGTTCTGTCCGGGGGCCCCAGGTTAAGAGGCCCTTGTTGGGACTTTATCTATCCCTCTTTACACAAGCTGGGAAAGGAAAAGCAGGGGCAGGGGGAGAAAAAGTCTCAGAAAGAGAGAATATGAGACAGAGAGACTGAGAGCCAGAGTAGGACGACTGTAGCAATGTGAATAAAAGTGTAGTGAATGCGCTAGCAGAAAAGGCAGGAATAGAAATGAAATGAGAGATAGGAATGAAAAAGAAAGCTTCATTTCTGAGAAAAAAGAAACCACAAGTGAAGGTTAGTTACGGAGCATCCTGATCCGGGGGGTGTGACCACGTCTACAGGTGATCCTTTGTCTGCAAGCAGCCCTGAAACAGGATACTTAACGGCAGGGATGTGGGAAACCTGGCAAGCCTACCAAGATGGATACCCGAAAGCCTGCAGGAGCCACTGGCTCATAAAAACTAATTTAGCAATGATTTCCCTAATTTTGGTGCATTTCAGCCAGAACCAAACCTGCTTGTGGTGGCGAATATTTCCCATATTTCTTAGATGAATTGCTATTTGCTCCTGTTTATTAATTGGAAACTCAAGGAATAAGGCCAAGGAACACAGTGCCTACTACCACAGAGGGGATTTTTTGCAAAAACTAATAGGATTATATCCAACACTTCCACATCTCTGCTCTATAATTTATATAAAGACAAAATATTTTCAATACGAAGCATCTTAGCAATTCTGAAACTCTTTGAAAATAATGATGATAGCTTGAATAGAACAGTTTTTATTCCATAATATTTTGTTCTTTTAAACCCGTACCCTTAGTAATTTGTTAAACACAATTTCAGCAAAATCAGTGGGTTTTATCCCTCTATGGGTCAGTTACCTTTAAATAAGAACAAAGAGAAAAATCATGTTATCGTCTATGTCACAGACTATACGTACTCAACTCTTGTCAGATGACTTTCAAATGTTGCCTTTGGGGCCAAGATGGCTCCGGATAAAATCAATAAAAATTCATCGCCACTGTGGGAATGAATTTTAAGTACCTTGACTTAAAAGTCAATTAAAATTTAACAGCTACTGCTTTAAGTTCAAATATTGTGTTGTTGTTCTGGAGTATTCAGTTCTAAAAGAGGCGCCTTTTCTCATTTAAGCCTACAATTCACATGGGTGAGCTATTAAGTGAAAGCTTCTTCATTATTTTTAGAATACGTGGCTCTTCTTTACCCCATGCTTAGCTTGAAAACAAGCATGTATGAAGACCATCCCAGATGGGAAAAAGTATCTATGAGGCAGGGTAGCCAAGTTTTGAGAGACATATCGACAAGCTCTCCCTTTCTGAGGTGATGGTTTCAGTGTGATGAGCTGGCTTTCATCCAATCCCCCAGCTTTCAAATGTTGAAAATCTAGTACACAGTGTTTCGGGAGTCACCTCCTGCAGCAGTGACACTGTCCTCGAGCTAGCTCTTTTGGGTAAATTATTGCCTGTTAATCCAACAAGGACCTTCCCTTTTCTCTGACAATGCATCTCAATCTTTCCCCACCCCTGCTTTGTATGCAAAATTCAACTGGTTTTCTCTGTGCCGTTGGCATTGATGCAATGCCATTCACAATATTTCAAATATTTAAGTACTTTTCCACACCTAACTATGGCATGTCTTAGTTTGGGTTGTCCCAGAAGTAGACCCTGGGACAAGAATTTGTGTGTTGGGAGGTTCAGGAAACACTGGTAGCTTATTGGTGTGTTTCTAAAAACTTGGCTATACTGCCAGGGGGCCATTCAGTTTGTTAAGGACCCATCTTACTTGGAGAATATTTTCCAAGGCCATTATGGATTACAGTGGATCACTTCTGAGCCTTCTCCAGTCTAGATATTTAAGTGCTGAGGGATTCCATACAACCTTGTTCAATCACTGGCCCTGAAGAAGAAGCTTAGATCATTAACCCTTTCTGGGCCATCAATCTAAATACTGAAGTGGGTACACCCTGGGCAATAGGATTTTAGATAATGGTACTTTTTTAGCATAGTCATGCCAAATGATCCCTTTCTGAATCGCATATCTGGACATCTCCAGAATTTGTGAAGACAGATCTTTTTTGACCAGTCTGTCTTTCTACTTAGAAGCAGATCTGGTGGTAATTGCCTAAAGCAAAATTAAATAGATGCCACAGAAAAAAAAGAGGGTTCTGCATTTTCCAAACGTAGCAGCAACACTATCTCCTATCTACATGCTCTTATGGAACGTGGCCAATTCCTCACGCTGTGAGGAAGTCCAGTCTAGCCTACATGAAGAGACCACAGGAGAAGCCCTAATGAGACTTGAAGAGAGCTGGCCAGCCAGTCCCCAGCTGTTCCCACCACCTGCTGCTCTACCACCAGCCAACCACCTGACTATACTGCATGAAAGATTTCCAAGCTAGGATCACCCAGGTGAGTCCTTCCAAAATTCCTGACCTATAGAAACTAAGAAAAACATGAAATGATTATTGTTTTAAGCCTTTAAGTTTTGGGGCAAATTGTTTTATGGCAAAATGAAAAGTTTCTCTAACAAAAATTGGGCAAAACTGGGCTAAATCAAACTCGATAGGTTTTTGTCTTCCCCTGCAGGATTTTTCAGAATCTTCATATGCTAATGAGCATGTCACCTCTAAGACTGCATTTAGTATGCAGTGTTTTCCAATTCATTTCCCCAAGAAACAAGTTTTATATCTATCCTCAAGGCATAACCCTCAAGGGAAACACTGGGCTAAAATGAGGCTCTCTTCTCATTTGCAGGCTTCTCTGTTCCCCAGTGATCTGAACTACAGAAAATGAAGATTTTACTTCATGGTGATAATAAATTGAAGAACAAGCAGATAATTATTGGCCAGCACAGAAAGAGTCATCACTTGGTAACTCTTGCGTGTGACGTAAACTCATTCCTGCAGTATCGGAGAGCAAATAGCATAGACTCGGAATGTCACTCGTTATTTGCTGTGCCAATAATAGCTCCAGGATGTGCTGTTCTTCCAATGGGTTTGAAAAACATTTCGATGTGCTGAAATTTTCATAACCCTCTGGTTCTCCTATCTCACTTTCAAACTGAAAAGCTCTTCAGAAGCTGGTTAAAAAGAGAAAGAGACATTTACCTAATCCCTTTGAGACAAATGAAGGAATTATGGAGAAAATTCCAAATTTCACTCCAGTGTAATGTTAGATCCCCACTTGGCTTTAAGATAGAATGCTTCTCCTTTCCAGAAAATTCTGAAAGGTCAGGAAGGAGGATTAAATTGCTCGTGATTGGGAAATTTTTATATACTTTGTGTTAAAAAAATTAGACAACATTGAAAAAGTTAGAAATAGTTCATTTTTCTAATCAAATATGTGAAACTGGAGTTAAGGGGAAGAGATCAAACCTCAGTAAATATATAACAAGGGAGTATCACCTATGATTTGATGCAGGAACAGGAGTGAGAAGTTACTCTTCTGACTCTCAGTCACTGCATGACTATATCAAATGATCTCATTCTTGACTCTGTTTCTCCATGAACAAACTGCCACTCAGTTTCTAGCTCCTTTACCTGAGAAACTCTAAATATAGTCCAAGTCAGAGCTGGGACTACCGTGAAGCCAATGAGGCACTCCCCTTGGTCACAAAACTTGAGAGGAGCAAAATCTCAGTTATCATGACATATATAATATTTAGTGCAATATTTTAAAAAATCAAAAATTATTATAAACAAAGATCTATGATGAACAAAATGTCAAAATTTTCAATAAAATCAGCATTAGTATTACCAATTTTTCCTCTGCTCTGGCTCTAATACAGCCCAGCATAGCACTGTTACTGAGCCCTAAAAGTCACATAAATTGAGCTCCACCAACTTATCACACATGATAATTGTGAAAGACAAGAAATCAACACTTACATTGCTTTAGGTTCCCTCACGCAACTCAGAAACATTCTTTCACATATAGGTTATCTTATTTAGGCAGATCATTTCAGGACTCTGCATGAGTCCAGATTCTCATAGTCAATAGACGTTAAAAATATGATATTATTTATTTATGGTATTAAAAATATATAAAACAATAAGAGGGGTCCTCTACAACATATTGTCCAAATAAATAGGGGCATTTATTTTTATTGACTGTTAAATCTTCCAAATTGGTAAGGGTGTTTGTTTTTTACTGACAATTGAAAGATCAACAATTCAGTTGTTCCAGCACAGAACCAACCTCCTGAACCATAGCTTCTTTCCCCAGAGCTCCAAATACTCTCTTAGCTATTTTACAGGGAAATTGCATTCTTTTCAGAAATCCTTTTTGGAGCCATATAATCTCTTGTTCCTATATCCACGGTCTCAAAGGACTGTCTGAATTTTTATGACATCACCTGCTACACTACAAACTGAAACTCTTTGACGTTTTCTTAAAATAAATAAATAAATAAAAAGATATAGTGGTGTCATGAAAATGATGTCTTATCTGCAGTGGCTACCTCCTTTCTCTAACAGTCTCCACCCAGGGAAATAGGCCAAGAGTATCTGAATGTGAAATGGCACATGCTTATTGACAGAGTAATCACTGGGTGATCACAATCTCTGCTGTGGGGGCAGGGGTCACAGAACACTAGGCCCTTGGTGAGTCCAGACATGGAGATGCTGCAGAATTTTCCCTGTTTATGTCTTCCTGAGTAGTAACCCAGATATGAGGGATTTGGGCTCCAAATCAAGGACAGAGCCAGCCAGCTCTTCCGGCACATTAGTGCTCTTAACAGCAGTATCCACATCACCAGGGAGCTGGTTAGAACTGCAGAATCTGCTTTTTAACAGCATCCCTGGGGGATTCGTACACACATGAAAGTTTTAGAAGCACTGTATATTAAAATTTGAGATTTGCTGCTCTAAGCACACACTCCTTCAAGATATTTCCTTGTATAGAAACTAGAGCAGAAAATGTCTTTTTCAGGGATTTAAGCTAAAAATCTGAAGGGTCATTTAAAAAACTCCCTTTGAACATGAAAACATTTCATTAGTTACCCAATTTTTGGATATTTTTAGTATATGGTAGCAGGTTGCTAATTTCCCCTTCTGACTTTAAAATACCAGTGTGGTAGGAAAATACAGTAGTTGAGGAAACTAAAGATATCAATCAGTGATATCAAGGATTTTTTTTTAACCACTGGCAGGAATTGGTTCTAACTGCAATGACGGGTCATACTGAGAAATGATGGCCAGCGAGCTCATATAAGTGTCTCTGAAAGATAGCACTACAGCCATAAAAATTCACCACTACCTTAGAGACCTAGTTCCTGAGGGGAACCTTCCTCCCTAAGGGAATTCTTCCCTGAGGACTCTTTAGTGCTTCATAGCTAGATTCACTCTGGAGTCTTATAACACCCCGTATTTGAACTTGGCCATGAGCTCAAGGGCCCATTGCTACTTCAGCCTGTGGTGTCAAGGCAGGAATAGGTGGGGGCAGAAAGAGGAAGCAATCCACTCTGGGGACTGGATTACCTATGCTCTGCTTCCAACAAAGCCAGAGCTACACACTGATTCAAAGTCTTCAGTAATAAATATACTAGCTCATAGTTAGAAAACCAGGTAATGGGAACAAAAATAGTCGTGCCTTAATAAAGTAATGTTGAACTGGCTAAATGTCTTCTAGACACTAAAAACTTAAATGCTAGGGCTGTGTGCACTGCTTGGCCTCTTGTTCATATTCTGAGAGAGAATTCTGATGATGCCTTAGTGGATGGTGAGAGAATCCAAAAAGAACATGGGTCCTATCAGCTGACAAATATCAGACAAGAATCTATCATCTTTGTTCAAAGTAGAGTAACTAGGGAAATTATATAACATGCAGCATTTGAAAAATCAAAGAAAAATATTCTTGTGCCAAAGATACAGAGAAAATTTGTTCTTATTAATACTGTGAAATAAGACAAAAATTTAAAAAGCATGGCTGTTTTCAAAAACACAGAAGAAAGTAATGTCATAAAATTAAGGGGAAAAATGATAAAAATAGAACTGAGAAGCCAGGCTGATATAAAAATGTAGATAGCAAGGACACAATACAAATGTAAGGAAATCTACTATTGCTGTAGCTAACTAAAGCACATCCTGACGGCAGTGCAGAGCAGAGAACTAGTGCTGTGGGACCAAAGGAAAAACAGAATCAGTGAAATCAGAGACCAACTAGAAAAGCTCTATAAGGAAACAGATGAAGACGATAAGATAAAAAGAGGTAGCAATAGATTACAGAGCACAAAGTTCCAACCAGCTGGCCACTGATACCACTGAGTATTAAAAATATATAAAAATGAGCCTTCTGCCTAATGGTTGACTGAGAAGATCAGCAAATCCTTTCCCCCAATAATCTGTGAAACATTTATGCCTGAAAGACAGCTGAACTTCAAATAGAAACAGTGGGAGTCTGAAGCACTCTTGACTGGAGCAGCTCCATTCACTCCTGAGCCCTCCAGCTCAGCAGTCACGGGGGTTCTGCCAGGACAGGGGGCAGGCTGCGCTTCGGAGTGGTGGCAACACCTATGTCCAGCGACATTGTTGGTGGAAGCGATGACCTCAGTGATGAGTATAAGGAGGGCCAATACCTGTCCAAGGCTGAGGTCATGACAGGGCAAGTATATTCCTGGTTCAGGCTTGGCTGGGTCTGGGGGGTGGGAGCAAGGATTAACTGCAAATGAGGACAAAGGGACTCTTGGGGATGATGAAAATGTTCTGAAACCAAAAAATCATTGAATTGTTTATACCACTTGGCATGTGTAAATTTTATATGAAATTGATACACCAATAAAAGTTTTAAAAAACCATATACAAAAAGAAAAACTTGCTAGGGTGGAGGAAAAAAGTCAGAATCTACAGCTCTAATGAGCTCACCATACCCCTGGCAAAAATTAATGTTGCTAAGTCTTGAACTTGTCTTGGCAACAGTCTTATTTTCATGATAAGGACTATTATGCTGTACGCCAGAAACTGACACAACATTGTAAACTGACTATACTTCAATAAAAAAAAAAATACAACTAAAACAAACTATGGTTACCATGGGGGAAAGGGCGGGGAAGGGATAAATTAGGAGTTTGGGATTAACAGATACACATTACTATATATAAAATAGGTAAACAACAAGAACCAACTGAACAGCACAGGGAACTATATTCAATTTCTTGTAATAACATATAATGGAAAAGAATCTGAAAAAAATGTATGTATATGTATAATTGAATCACTTTGCTGTACACCTGAAACTAACATTGTATATCAACTACACTTCAATGAAAAAAAAAATCCTATATAAGAACTATGATCTTATACATGCGGGAAAAGAAGGCCAAACAAACAGATTCCTTACAAAGGAAGAACAATCACACTGAACCCAAGCTTCCCCTATGCAGAAGTAAATGTGTATATAATAATAAAAGGAAGAAATTTTTACAGAATTTTAATAGGACAAATTGAACTCTCAGAATTTTATGTCAAGCTAAGATGGAGCTCTTGTCAAAGCAATAGAAATAAAATCAAGTGTGCTCATCTGATGCACAGAAGAGTTGGTTTACAATTACAGTTGACTCCTCTGAATAGCAAACTACATTCATTTGACATGGAGTTTAATTTGTAAACAATGTTTTCCGCCAATACGTCATAGAAACACATCTATTGCAAATTGAAGCCTCAAGTTCAATTGCCTTCAGTGACAGGCAAGTAACACAAATGAAGGGAGAAGCCGTGGTGTATTTCCATGGTCTGCCAGAATCATCGTTTTTGGGGTTTAGTGCTGCTCCCGATACTTAGCTTCTGCATCAGGGAAGCTTGAGGGAGTAGCGAGGACGCTGGCAAACGTCTCAGAAGATGGATACTTTTCAAGAATGAGAAATCGAAACCAGGTTGCTGAGTCTCTTAATTTTTCAAAAGAAATCAGGCTGTTTAGGTTTTATATTAAACCATCTTCTGTTTACTCATCTGAAAATAAAGATTGTCCAGAATCAGTAGCTTTCATGCTGTTTTATGCCACAGAAGCCCTTCTTCAAATGAAATGAATTCCATAGAACACAAAACTGGGAACTAGATTTAGATCATCTTTCAAATAGCTACGATTCTATGGGATCCTAAACAGGAGTTGGCTGAGTAATGAGTGGTCTGTTATCTAGCTGGTGAGCATATTCAACTTATGCCAATATAACACATTAGTTTAGCTCAATTTAACGTGTATTAAGTGATTATAAGGGACTAGGCACCATGCCTTTATGGATGCATGAGCCCACTGCTGACAATCATACGTACTTATTTCAGGTCAGCAAAAGCAGAACACCCAGAGGATGTAGAAAAGCCGGCTTGCAGAGGAGGAGGGGGAAGATGTCAGCCAAGGGGATTATTTGCACTGTGTCTTGAAGGAGGGGTTAAGTTTTTCCAAGCAGAAATAGGACAGCGGGTGTCTGGAACAGCCCGAAGAAACACACACACAAGTGTGAAAGTACACAGTAACGCCAGGGAAAATGAGACAGCTGGTATACGCCGAAGGAAGCTGCCCTCAGAAATTAAGCATTAATTAACCTGTTTACTGGTGAGTAATTAAGTTACATTAATCAGTCATTTTCTTACCATATTTGCATGGAGGAGGAGCAAAAACAGGCCGCAGAGTGGTGAGGATGTAAATCTTACTTTATATGAATAAAACATTTATTCAGTTATACATTTTAAGTTGCTATCATAGGGATAATCTGTTATTTTAATAAACCAAATCCTCTTACGTTTTATAAATACTTATAACACAAATATGTACAGATTTTCAGACAAAATACAATGGGCTTGATTCTCATCAACAATTCTAGTCTTAATATCTAAGATTAAAATCTATTAACTCAAAAAGAAAACAATGTGAATCATCCCAAACAATTTCGAGGCTACTTTTCCAAGCAATCTTTGGGGCTGCCTCCTCAGTCAGCTAAAACCCCTAACAATTAGAGTAATTGACTGAAATGCAGACTGAATTCTTGTTTAAAAAACAGGTAACCCAGAGCCCTATTTATATTTAACAAGGACTATAAAACTTATAGAAGGAGAGAACCAGACATTCCACATCTCTGGGGTTGAGTCCTGCCATAGTGTAATTTTCTTTTCTTTTTTTAAAAAAAAAATTAATGAATTAACTTTTAATGGAGGTACTGGGGATTGAACCCAGGACCTTGTGTGTGCTAAGCACATGTTCTACCACTGAGCTATACCCACCCACCTGCCCCCTCATTGTGTAATTTTCAAGTCAGCTTTGGGCCAGTCACTGCCACCCAGGATTACCATACCACTCAATGGAATTCTGGGTAACTTTCACTCTTACTAGACTGCAGTTGACCCTTGAACAACACAGGTGTGACTTCATCAGTCTGCTTACATGAGGATTTGTTTTTTTCAATAAATACAGTATTTATTGTGTATTTTCATGTCACAGAACTTTAACTAAATATGGGGGAAAGTCTATAATTTGATTAGAGATCATAATATGTGGAATCAAAAGAACTAGGGTTTGAGTCCTGATTCTCTCCAAACTGGTTCAGTTTCTTGCCCTAACCCCCACATTGTTCAATAGTCAAACTGTGTGTTTTGAATGTACAGTGTCTTTTTAATATGTATTTAATATGATAATTTAGCTTCCCATTTAGCTTCCCTTAGAATTTGAAAGAACCATGTATTCTTTTCATATTCTTCCTATATAGTAGGGCCCCCAATTTTTTTTCAATGCTAAAAAGAAAGCTCTTTGGATTGTCTATCTTTCAAGCCTGTCTCACCACAAATGCTAAGGTAGGTCTGTTGACAGTGCCTCACATACTTTCATGTGCAATAAGTAATAAATGTAAGAATATTGTTAAGCATAATATTGAAAAGGATCTCATATAACCTCAAAATACCCACGGGTCAATACAGTAAAAATCAGGAAGGGAGAAAATAAGAATAAATGGGGCGGGGGGAGGCAGGAAAAATAAAATAAGGCTAAAGTTTAGGTTGGTTTACAAACTGTAAGTCATAACATGCTTTGTCCTATTAAAATGTTTAATTTCACATATCTGAGCCTGGATTTCCCAGCAGCGAAGGCAAAGAAGAAAGCATAATCGTACTTTCCATAAAGTAAACACAAACAAGTTACTCAGAAGAATGACAAACATCCCTCTGTCTGAGTTTGTGGAGAAATTTATTTCATGAGTCCTCATATTGAGGGCAATTTTTAATGTAGCTATGAAAAAATGTTCTGCCTAATAGTTTAACAATCCATGAAATTTGAAGTGGACAAATAAAGTGCTCAAAAAGCAAAAAGCAAAGAGTTCTTGAAGGTGACAGCCCTCTGGGAGTCATGTAGTGGCTCACAAGTTGAGTCCTCAAAGACATCAGTATAAAAATGCAAGAGAACTGTTTTTTACAAGATCCCTCAAAGTAGGCCAAGTATATGAGCAGTCACCTGCAACTCAGTTCATCTCTGAGAGCCTCGCTACCATCATTTTGAAAAGGAGGAGATGACAGACAGGCCGAATAACCTAGATAATCTCTAAGGGCCTCTCTAGCTCTGAAAAAATGTTTGTGGTTCTTGATTAACTTTTTACCAAGCCCCTACTCTGTGCTGTTCCCTGGATAAAAAGAACTCTAAACACACACACCTGCCCCTTTGAGTGACTATTTCATAATTTTGCTATTCTGGAGAGTAGATTTGCTGTATTTGCCTGTTATGATAGCAAGAAAGAAGCCAATATTTGCACACTCAATGATCCATGAATGTCAATAGAGAGCTGACACCCTCTGACCTTCTGAATTGTTCATCTTTCAACTCAGATGAAGGTTGGAAACTCTCACTGAATAGTCAAAACTCTTTGTGACAGCTTCTGTCAGACCAATTTTCAAACTAATATGTGTATTAGTGCCTATGCTAAACAAAACACTTAAAAACCCCACTGTTTTAAAGTGTCGTCGTGTTCAAACTCCCAGGTATATTTTCCACTATAAAAAACCCTTAACTGAAGACACAACTAAAATGTGTTCAGCTTTTGAAAACTTGGGACAAAACTGTGCGGAGAAGGTGGAGCCCCCAGCAACAGGATGAGAATACAGGAAGGGAGACTAACAAAAAATTAACAATCTGAAGAAGAATTTTAAAAGGTAATAGTAGAATCTTCAACATATTTTACAATGTCATTATACTCAATACCTCCTAGATAACACAAATACGTGCCTTTATTCATACATCACATATGTATTATATCTGTATATGCATGTATGTATGTGTGTATATTTGTAGGGAAACAAAATTTTCCACCTCAAGATTTCTCTTTGGTTTGTGGATTATTTTGAGTTGAACACAATCAAGGCTCAAAAAACTCAAAAGAAACTTTAACCTTCCCTGTAAATACCTGAAGAATTTAGAAAGAGGACCTATCACCAGAGGAATGGAGCCATCACCAGAGAGATCTGCAGTGCATATAGGCTGTGTGTGGTGGGTGAGATGTTTAGAGATCAGAGTTCACTCTGTGTCCCATTGTCTCTGCCTGGCCCAGCAAACATTTGTTTATAAACATTTGCTTTTCCATCTCCATGTAACTTGCCTTCCTCCCCTTTGAAGTCCCAAACCGCTACCTGCAGCATCCTCACTGAAGATGGTATTCAAGGTGAGGGTTTCAGTCATGTTGGTGAGATACTCAGTTTTTTCTGGATCTCTCTCACGTATACATGTTATTATAATTTTGTGTGATTTTCTCCTGTTAATCAGTCTCATGTCAATGTAATTCTTAGACCAGCCAGAAGAATCTAGAAAGGTAGGGGAAAATTTCTTCCTCCCCGACAATATACTCTGTGTGTGTGTGTGTGTGTGTATTTCCCATAATATTTTGGGAGGAAATATCTGTAAATCTGGCTTAGAACACTTTGCAGTCCCATTCTTTCCACCTCAGAAGGAAGAAAAACTATGTAACAGAATAAAAAGCCTATTCCACACCATTTTCACAGTTGCAGGAGCCTGACATTCTTCTATAAGTGAAGAGTGCTTTCGGTGTGTTGTCTTGGCAACCCACATACTAATGCACAGTGTTGCTATTAATAACATGATTTTCCAAATACATGAACAACTCTTGGTAAATTTACAAATAAAACAAAGCACAATTTCTTCAATAAACCTGTAGTTGCATTTCTGAGAAATTCAGTGCAATTAAAACTGCAAAAGTTACTTTGAGTATATATGTAAATTAGTGTTATATTCTATGCTCAGAAAATTATAAAGCGGTTTTTCACCTGCATGAATGTTCAATCAGAAATTAAAATATCATGTGCAATGTAGGTTATGAGCTGAAGTTTCATTCCCCAAATTTCATATTTTGAAGTCCTATTCCCCAGTGCCTTAGAATGTTATCTTATTTGGGAACAGGTTCATAGTTAAGTTTAGAGGCGGTCAAACTAGAGTAGGGTAGGCCCCTAACCCAATATTACTGGTGTCCTTATGAAAAGGGGAAATTTGGACACAGACAGGCACACAGGAAGAATGCCATATGAAGATGAAGAAAGAGATCAGGGCGATGCTTTACAAGCCAAGGAATGCCCAAGATTGTCAGCAACAGCCAAGATGTAACCACACAGGTCCGGTGTCTGTCCCCGGGTCTCTCAGCAAACGGCCAGAACCTAGAAGAGAGGCATGGAGCAGATTCTCCCTCGCAGACTCAGAAGGAGCCAATCCTTATGACACCTTAGTCTCCAGAACCAGGAGACAATAAATTTCTGTGGCACAAGCCACTTGGATTACAGTCCTTTGTTAAGACAGCCGTAGCAAACTAATAAGACATGCGTGAGAGGGCAACTTCTCAAAGGATACCTTTTTATATCATTTTTATTTTTTAAGCCAAGTGAATGTAGTGGCTCATTCAATGTGTTACATTTTTTAAATATACAACTTCATGCAAAAGAGATACTGTTTCATGGGGAGGGAGGGGGAAAGTAGGTAGGAAGCCATTAGAACCCAGTCCATACAATTGCCCGCAGGGCAAAAAGTGTTCGACCACAGGGCCTGTGCTGATACCAGAAGCACATCCTGGCAGTTCTGGAAAACCTGCCTCAGGCCCTGGTCCAGCACAGCCCGGCCGGCCCGGCAATGGTGCAGAGTGAGAGAGCAGGGCCGGCGGCGAGCCAGGGCCACCAGCCAGGCGTCCTCCAGGACTCAGCAGTCTGCGATCCGGACCTGCCTCCCTGGGAGGTTCAAAACCACAACAATTAATAAAACCAGGGATCTTAAAGCACTCCCCCTCACAACACCTTCAGAGAAGGGCCTGTTTCAGGGTGTTCTCTCGTGTGCCTCAAAGGTGACTTCCTGAGCGCCAGCAAGTGCCCGGCACTGAGGCAACAGCCAAAATGTAACCACACAGATCCAGTGTCTGCCCCCGGGTCACTCAGCAGCCAGCTGGGGAGGCTGACCTTAACCACGTGTAAAACCTAATTAGAAACGCTGATAAACACTAATGTGCAAGATGCCAGGTGACTGTATTAGAGATGTCAGGGCTCTGCACCCAATTACAATGTGTCTGGGGGGCTTCCCGGAGCACCAAGCAATTCTTCGACACCAGCTGCATGTACTACAATTCAACTCAGTGCTGACACTATCTGCCTGGAGACAGCGTCAGATCCCACAGGTGAAGGGCTCAGTCTCACGAGGCTGCCCTCACGTCAGACGATCATCTCAAGCGCAGGTGGTGACCTGTGTTTCTGACTGGCTGTAAATCAGAAGTTCCCATGACCCCCTCCTTGGCTTCAATTAATTTTCTAGAGCGGCTCACATAACTCTAGAAAATCTAGAAATCTAGATCTCTCAGAAATCAGTTAACTCACTAGATTACCAGTTTATTACAAAGGATATCCAAGTCAACGGTCAGATGAAGCGACACATAGGACCACGTCCTGAACAAAGGCGCTCTGTCCTCGGGCAGTTTGGGGCCCAGCATGTGGCACTAGGAAGTGTTCTGGTTCTCCAGCCTGGAAGCTCTCTGAAGAAAACCTTTTTGGTTTTTATGGAGGCTTCATTATGTGGGCACGATTGATTAAATCATTGGCCGTTGGTGATTGGTTCAGCCTTCAGCCCCTCTCCCTCCCTGGAGGTCAGCATTGGATGACTGGAAGTCCCAAGCCTCTCTTCATGGTTGGTTCCCCTGGCAACCAGCCCCATCCTCAGGTGCTCTCAAAAAGTCACTCATTAACATAAAGCAGATGAGGTGAATAATGACACCCGCTCCACCTTTATGGCTCTGAAGCATTTTCAGGAACTGAGGACAAGAGAACAAATATTATAACAAAAGATGCTCCTATTGCTCAGGACAATTCCAAGGGTTTTGGGAGCTATGAGGCAGGAATCGTGGCTGAAAACCAAAATAAATAAAAAATATATTTTTCCCATCTGAATGACCAAATTATATTTCTTATAAATCACAATATCGCAGGGTGACACTGGAGAATTAGAGAAGGCTTCCCCAGGAAGAGACATCTGCACTCAGATGTGAAGGAGGATGGGAATTCACAGGGCAAAGAGGGAGGGTGGCAGGTGAGAGAGGTTCTGAGGCTGGAAGGAGCTTAGCACAGAAGAAATGAATAAAGGCTGGTGTGACTGGCATGTAGACAGTGAGGAGGAGTGACCCAAGATGAGGCAGCAAGACAGGCAAGGGTCACACTGCATGTGGCCTTGCAGGGCACAATGAGGGTTTGAACCCAATGGTTTTAAGCAAGGATCAGACTAGAATTTTAGAAAAACGTCACTCTGGCTACTTCATGGAGGTAAGGTAAATCATTTTTAACACCCGCCTCCCCTGTAGGGCAGAATTATTTTCTATAACTATTATTTTTCTGGACTTGCTGAGCTTTAGGGAAATACCTTTAAAAAATACTTGCCATTTTTTAAATTTAGTAAATCACTTCATGTCTGAACAAAAAATTCCACATAGTAAAGTTTTGCTGTTTTAAATTTTAAACATAAGACGTCTCTATGTGGTCATACAGAATAACAGAGCTGAAGTAATTCAAGTTCTGTTTCCTTACCTTTATAACCACTGTGCTATCATTGTTAAGTTTGAATCTACTGGTTAAATGCTTGAATGTGTAGTTACAGGAGGATTGGAGACACAAACCAGAACTAATCCACAACTAAAGTGAGCTCCTCTGATCCTGAACCATCATGAACCTGACTTCCAAATGAATACAGATTGACAAGTCCACGAGTGTCAGGGGCCTGCCATGTAACTGGGAGCTCTCTGGGTTAATTTCCATACAGAATACAATGTTTATCAAAGAATAAGTATTAAATGGGTAATTTAAAGCTTGTATATTAATTATTAAAGTTCAGCAGCCACCACAGCAACTGTATAGAACTTAGACCATCAAAAGATTTTTTTTTCAGGGATTAGTACTGTATTGCTGAAATTATTTAGAATTTCCAGTGTGTGGTGGTAATTAAAAAACATACTGACTTTTAGTAGGTATTATTGCTTTTAAATTCTTTACAGTCAGTGCATCCCCTTCCTGACTGTACCTCTCGGATCTTTCCCTCCACCTGGCCCTCAGGACACTGCCGTGCAGAGAATGCATTGAAGGAGAGCCAGGGGTTTGGAGGAGGCCCCTGGGAGGGAAGCCCATGGAGAGAAAATGGAGGCTTAACCAGGGAAAATGGATTTGAGAGAAATGTAGGTGTTAGGTGTTAGGACAATTGGATATACAGGTGGAGACAGGAAGAAGAGTGTGCCAGCTTCCAGCATTCTGGATGGGATACCCAGGTCCATGGTGGACTGATTGATGTGCAGAGGGGGACTGAAGCCACAAGCATGGATGCAATTGCCTGAGGACAGGGGGAAATAGTTCTCAACCTTGATGAGCTCTAGCATTTAGAAGAGGATCTACTGGCAAGTATTATTTCTGTTTTGCAACTGGAAAACCAAGGCACTGAGTGGTTCCATCATTTTCCCAAGAGTTAGAAGAGTCAGGATTAATTTTTGGCTCATCATGAGCACCCAGTAACTTAGCCAAATGCATTTTAAGAACATCCTTGGAGAGGTGGAAAACAAACATAGGGCTTGTCATTCATGTTCTAACAAACTAAAAACGATCGGCGAAGGCCACTTGATTCTCTGAATATCTATGTATGTACACACCCAACAGAAACTGTAACTGAAGCCTAACCCAGAAACCCAGCTTGTTTATTTCCCATCAGTCTTTCCAACCCCTTGCGTGGGATTGATAGTGTCAGCTGTGACAAAGAGATAAGCAAGAAAACTCGAGTCGAGCACTGTTGAGACTAAACCTTGCTAACCACAATCAGGGATGCCGTGCTCAGAACAGAATGAAACATACCATCGGAGAATGTGATTGACCAATGTTTTCTATTCTGACCTAATGAAATACTCTGTACTGCTTCATCTTGCCATTAGAAACAGCATCAGAAAGCTTGTTGTGCAACATAAAACACGGTGGAAATTAAAAGTAAGTTTGATCAATTCTAATTCAGCTGCTATGAATGCAATCAATTCTCTCTCCTACAGTGAGATTTTTATTGCTAACATCAGCACTTCCCCTTACATGCTCTCTGTATTCCCTTCCAACCCGTCCCTTACTTCAGACCTACTACTCTCCCCGTGATAAGGCATTTATTAAATGATATCTACCTCACTAAAGACATTTTCTTTTTATTTGAATATATTATTGCTTATAAGAAATTGCTGTTCGCTGCACATTCAAGGGAACCCACTATTTAAAATTTTCGGTGGTGGGGAGGGTATAGCTCAGTGGTAGAGTATGTGCTTAGCACGCCCAAGGTCCTGGGTTCAACCCCCAGTACCTCCATTAAAAATAAATATTAAATAAATAAATAAGCCTAATTACCTCCCCCCCAAACCCCCAGAAAACAAAACAAACAAAAAATTTCTAAGGCCCCACAAAATTGTCTCTGAGTTTTAGAAGACTATCTTTAATGCTACCAAAACCTCAGAGAAGCTCTATATTCATTGCAAGTTACCAGGGCCCCTTTTGCTTTGTTTCTCTGTCATGGGAACCCTGAACTGCAGGAAACTTTCTCCTCCAACCCAGAAATTCAGCTGCTTGTCAAACACTCTCGAATTCCACCCCGTGCCATTGTGCTCTCATATCAGGCCCGTTGTATGAGCCTGTTTGATTTATCTTCTTTTGATATTCTCTTCTAGTCCTCAGTAGCAGGGTCCTGAACAAGGGAAATAAAAAGATAAAACTTCAAAAGCAGCACCTAACCATGTATTAAAGGCCGCGTGGCATATTCCCAGGCAGCTATGGTAGGCCCAGCTGTGTCCCCCACTGCAGTGGAATGCCATCTCTCTGAGGCCAGGGTGTTGCCCTGGCACCTGCTGAGTGCCCAGCAGTTGTCAGATACCCTTTCCACTGGCCTTTAGGTAGGCTGCGTGGAATAGTGGAGAGCACATGGAATATAGAGTCTGAATGCTCAAATTAAAGTCCTAGCTGTGCTATTTATTGCTGTGTGACTTTTGAAAAGTCACTTAACCTCTCTGGGCTTCAACAAATAATGGACTCTGGACGGCTTGGTAGGTAAAGAGTAGACTAAGACAGCAGACCCACATTCTTGTCTACATTCTGCCATTTACCAGCCCTCAGTCAATACGGCCACAGATGCCTTAGTTATAAAGCAAGGACAACAATATCTGCCCTGTTTACATAGTGTTGCTATTATGAGGAAAGAAGAGACAGGATGTGGAAAGTTCCGTGAACTACCTGGTCTTCAGCAAACTGATCTGAATGACACCCTTCCTGGGCCTCCTTGCCTTATCCACTTGCCTGTAAGATCTCATCTAAAAGTTCAAATCTATCTAGAACGCTTTCTCCCCCAGCACTGAAAGTACCATCTGCAGTCATATTTTCAGTCATGTAATTTCAGACAGACCAAGGACTCCAGAACACTGGATGTCCCTCTGCTTTAGAGTCACAGTGAGAAAACTCACAGCTGGGCAGAAAGCCGATCTCCTCCCCTTCCCTGCCCCGACATCATGATCTCACTCCTGGGTGCACACAATTGCCTTCAAAACACTAAAAATTCAAGAACTTTGAAAGCACAAAAAGTTGGAGCTAACTCTCTGTGAGTTCTCGATTCAAGTTGGCCATCTCTCTTTCTACCCCATGACAATTTCCTTGCTCACAAATCTCCTCTCTCCACACCAGCATACCCCTTTCCCCATACTTGCTTTTAAAATGAGTTAATAATGTGTTCTCACATAGATGAAATCACAAACACTATATTGTAGGTTCTTAACCACTAAAGGAAGTAATGGGGAAAGGTGTTTTTATTCCTATTTTCTTTCTTTCTTTTTTTTTTTTTAAATAGAGGAACTGGGGATTGAACCCAGGACCTTGTGCATGCTAAGCACACACTCTACCACTAAGCTATATCCTCCCCTCTTATTCCTATTTTAGAATTAAAAAAAAAAAAGAAAAAAAAGACCCAAGACCCAGAAAGACTGGGTGACTTGCTCCAAGGCCACATTGATAGCATGTAACCAAGCCTGGACCCATGGACCCATACACCAGCCTGATGACTCAAAGTAAACATGCCAACCTCTACCCCTTGTGGGTTCCATAGGAAAACAAGAGGCACTGCCAAGAGGGAACACTCATGCCATCTATTATAAACAGCCTGAATCCAGAGGTAAACCAGAAATGAAATAAAGAAAAAGGTCACTGACTCCAAGAACAATGGGCACGTGTTGGGGTCATTCATTCTTTCAGAGTCATGTTAAGGGGGCCATTAATACCCTGTAAGGCCCTTAAGATTCTGTGAGCCTCTTCTTACATCTGTGGCCTTGGGTTCCTTATGTTTCCTTCAGACTTCAAAGATATGAGACTTCTTCCAATGAAAAATACAAAAAAAAAAAGTGTCTCTATTTTCCTTTTAGTACTTGGAAAGGGTAAGGGTGGAGATATTTAAAAGTACCAAAAGTTCCAGGAGAATATCCAGAAACAAAAGATAATTTTCTCCACTTTTTACATTCACTTTAACAGACATACAGACAGAGCCAGCTTGACGCTTAAGATTTATCAGTCAATTTCCAGCAAGATTTGGATTCAGAAATTCCAGGACACTGGTTTGGTGCAGCAAAAAGAATGCCAGCTCTGTAGTCCACTGACTTGAGTTTTCATCCCAGGATCTGACACTTAATAGTTATGTGGCCCTGGGAGGCATTTACCCTGCATGGAAACATGGGGACATCTTTTGAAAAGTTAACATACAGCAGGTATCACAAACTTAGGGCCCACGGGCCATATCTGGTCCACAGACATAACAAAATTGTGAAAAGTGTTTTATCCATTCTTTTGGAGGAAGCCTGCCTTCCGTTTGGCATACCCCTCATTCCCACTTTGCTCTTATCCTGACCTGCATCAGGGGTTTGTGTCCTTTGCCCTGGACTGTGGGTATATATGAGTTCAGCTTCTTCCCTCAAGGTTGTGAAAGTTCCATGCAGATAGCGAGCACTCAGTGGATATTCTGGTTCTCTGAAATTTCAGTAGTCTTTGCAATCTGATACACTTATTCTGAGATTTGAGTTTCAATGTTCAGTCTCTGTTGTTGGTTCCTCATTTCTTCCCCTTCCTTGGCTCATAGTCCTTGGGCCTCTCCTCCTCCCTGATGACACTTACTCCCCTGGGTGACGCCATCCAATCTCATGGCTTTAAATATGATCTACATACAGATGATTCCCAAATGTGCTCCAGAACAGATGCCTCCCAGGAACTCCAGGCTCATTTATCCTACTGCCTACATGACTGTCTCTACTTAACTATGTATTAGTTGGGTAATCATGCATCCATTTCTCCAGAACCTTCTTGGTTTGTGCAGGACAATCCTGGATTGTGCCTATGGTCCCAGTGGCATCCCATCTGATCTAGCATATGTCCTGGATTTTTCATTTTTAATGAAGTATTATCATTATTATTTTAATTACAAGAAGCCAGGATGGGTTTGTGAGACTTCATTTTGAGTTTCCAGTTCCTCCTGCCATGGGCTTGTCTAGTCATGTGGAAGATGCATAGGCAATAAACAGAGTTTTCACTTTAAGATGTGGTTACATTTAAAACAACCCTTCTCTCTCTCTATACATATATATATATATATAAAAAAATAGAATAACCCATCTCTCTTTTCCAAACCCTTCCCAGATGAAATATAACTAATGCCTGCCTTTCAACATGAAGGACACTTGCTGGATTTAAAAAAAACATGTTGCCAACAGAAGAGATGGCTGACTCCTGGTATCAGGTAGTGGTAGGCGATGCTTTGGAAGGTACTGCTGCAGCCATCCACTTGGGGACCAGCCAGTTTGGCCATGGACACCACCATGACCTGCAAGATTCATGAAGATACCAGCAGCCAGTCAGCAAGTGAGGTCAGTGGGAAATACGGGAATTATAGATCAGGTGAACATGAAAACTATGCAGGAAATAGACTGAGCACTGGTTTATAAGTAAATTAGTCTTAGATTAGTAGATTAGTAGACCTTGTTACTGAGGTCTTGTCATTTACTGCATGGTATAAATCTACAACTAATCTATTTTCTTGCATAATGTAGTTTTTATTTTTGCAATAAAAATTTTTTTAGCAGCAATGAGCTAAAAAAAATGAAAGTGCATGCTTAATGAAAAATTAAGGACTGAATTTACCTGCTGTAAACAAAAAGATAATCAAAATGTACCTTATACAAAACGGTGACAATTAGCATCCACCATGGGGCTTTGGCGTATCAGTGACCACATGAAAACCAGACACAAAACTACTGAAGACACTTCAGCACTTAATTCAAAGTTGACTTAACAAAAGTCAAGTGCTTTCATATATACCACCAATGAGTAAGTGGAATGTGAAATTAAAAACATAATACCATTTATACTAGCACGCCTCAAAAATGAAATACTTCAGTATAGATAGAATAAAATATGTACAAGATCTGTATGAGGAAAACTACAAAACTCTGATGAACAAAATCAAAGAACAACTAAACAAATGGAGATATATTTCATGTTCATGGCTAGAAACACTCAATATTGTCAAGATGTCAGTTCTTCCCAACTTGATCTATAGATTCAATGCAATCCCAATCAAAATCCCAGCAATTTATTTTGTGATATTGACAAACTGACTCTAAAGTTCACATGGAGAGAAAAATGACCCAGAACTGCCAATGCAATATTGAGGGAGAAGAACAAAGTTGGGTGACTGATAATACCCAACTTAGTCTTACTATAAAGCTACAGTAATCAAAATAGTGTGTTATTGGTGAAAGAACAGATAAATTGATCAATGGAACAGAACAGAGAGCCTAGAAATAGACCTTCGTAAGTATAGTCAACTAATCGTTTTTTTTTTTTTTTAAAGGGACAAAGGCAGTACAGTGGGGCAAAGACAGTTTGTTGAAAAAATGGTGCTGAAACAATTGGGCATCCACAAACAAAAAAATGGATCTAGACACAAACTTTACACCATTCATAAAAATTAACACAGAATGGACCACAGATTGAAATTTAAAATGCCAAACTATAAAACTCCTAGAAGGTAGCAGGAGAAAACCTAGATAATCTTGGATACGGTGTTGCCTTTTTAGATATAAGATAGGACACGAAATGAATAACTTAAAAGCTGACTTTCATTAAAATTTAAAACTTTTCACTCTGCAAAAGACAGTATCAAGATAATTAGAAAACAAGCTACAGACTGGGAGAAAATATTTGCGAAAGATACATCTGATAAGGTCCGTTATCCAAAATATACTAAAAAACTTTCAGAACTCAACAATAAGGAAACAAACATTCTAATTAAAAAATGGGTCAAAGACCTTAATAGCCACCTCACCAAAGAGGATATACAAAGGACAAATAAACATATGAAAAGATGCTCCACATCATAGGCCGCTAGGGGAGTACAAATTAAAACAACATTGCGATTCCACCGCACATCTACCTGAATGGCTGAAATCTGGAGACTGACGACGCCGGGTACTGACGAGGATGTGGAGCAACAGGAACTCTCATTCACTGCTGGTGGGAATGCAAAGTGGTACAGCCATTGTGGAAGAGTTTGGCGGTTTCTTACAAAACTAAACATGCTCTTATCATACGATCCAGCAATTGCATTCCTTGGTTATCTACCCAGAAGAGCTGAAAACTATGTTCACACTAAAGCCTGCATGCAGATGTTTATAGAAGCTTTAAACATAGTTACCAAAACTTGGAAGCAACCAAGATAGCCTTCAGTAGGTGAATGGATAAACAAACTGTGGTCCATCTTGACAATGGAACATTATTTAGCGTTAAAAATAAATGGGCTAGCAAGCCATGAAAAGACATGGATGAAACTTAAATGCATATAACTAAGTAAAAGAAGCCAAGATGAAACTGCTATATACTGTATGAGTCCCACAATATGACAAATCTGGAAAAGGCAGAACTGTAGAGACAGTAAAAAGATCCGTTGTTTCCAGGGGTTAGTGGAAAGGGATAAATAAGTAGAGCACAGAGGACTTTTTGGACAGTGAAACGACTCCGTGTGATACCGTAATGGTAGATTCATGTCTTGTTGCCTTCATACACACTCATAAAACGTACACCAAGAGTGAACTATAATGTAAACTAAAGACTTTGGGTCATGATGTGTTCATGCATGTTTATCAGTTGTAATAAAATACCACTCTGTGAGGGATGTTGATCATGAGGGAGGCTGTGTGTGTGTGGGAGTACTGGACACATGAGAAATCTGTACCTTCCTCTCAAGTTTGCTGTGAACCTGAAACTGCTCTAAACACTAAAATCAAGAATTAATTTGTAGGCATATAAATATTTTCAATTACCTGATTTTAACTTGTTTTAGCATACCTTTCATTCTTGTTTCTCATTTTATATGAGAAATGATATGGTTCTTCTATCTCTAGCATCACAAAATTAACACATCAAAAGGATGCTCTTAAAGGCACAAGCATGACTAATCGTCACCGAGGCTACGCACTGTCCCCCGAATAATAAAATGCACAGCCCTGGATTTAATCACCACCTGAGCTGCAAGCATGACAGCTGTCAGTGCAGATGAGTGTAGCCCTGCTCTCCCAAGTCAGTGCCAGAAAACTGCACATTCCTCCACTCCAAGCCTGGAGCTGCATGTTTAACTGTTTGAGTGTCCCAACATATTGTGAAAGAAACAAATTGGCCCTTGTCCACAAAGCAAACACAAGAGTGGCTGGGCCTCCCCTGAGATAGCCAGACCCAGACACTGCAGGGGAAGGCAGCCTGTGTGACCTGGTGAGAACTCTTAATTAAACTTGACACACAGAGTTGCTAATAGAGACTGAAGGTCACAGGAAAAGCACTATCACAACTCTAAGCCTTTTCTAAACAACCAACCAGAAAGACAAGTCCAGGAACTAGCTGTGGGCTGCCCATTGACGCAGAATCCCGGGACACAGGGTGTAAAATAACACACAGGTCTGTGGCCATGTCAGCAGTAAGACACTGGGAGGATTGTGTTATTGCCATCAGCACAAGTGTGTGTGTGTGTGTGTGTGTGTGTGTGTGTGTGTGTGTGTGTGTGTGTACGCACATGCACGGTGAGGGAGACTCCTTGAGTCTCATAGCTGTTGTTCAGGCTCCTTCTTCTGTAGTGATGTGTTTCCAGACGGGGTTTTCCTAAGACTGAGTACACACTATGAACTGCCCCCTTCTCTTCTCCCCTTCCTGCTCCACCCCCAGCCCCACCGGATCACCTGACAGCTGAAGGATTTGTCTAGTTACTGCAAAGCAAACAATGCTCTGGGCTGAGCTTTGGGCCTTGAAGTCATTCATTCCGTGATACCACCCGCCTTCGATTCTAGTATTGGGGAACTCCGCACACTCAGGTAGGGCTCCAGCGTCACATCTCAGTGCAGCTGGAGAGAGTGGCTCTCTCTTCATCTCTTTTTACAGTTGCGGTTGAGATCCAAGATCCAAGCAGTTAAGGAAGAGCGGTTCTTGGCTGAGTGTAGAGGTTTAAGAGCAATAGAGTTTGGAGACAGACTCCCTGGCTTCCAACTCTAGCTTTGCCACTTACTAGCTGTGTGATCCAGAAAAGTTCATCTCCTTGCTTCCATTTCCTAATCTGCAAATGGGGCCAAAGTAGCACCCTTTTCAGGGAGTTGTTGTAAGGATTTAATTACAGTTGACCCTCTGTATCCATGGGGTCTGCATCCACATATTCAAAAAATTTCCAAAAAGCAAACCTTGAATTTGCCGTGCACTGCCAACTATTTATGTAGCATTTATATTGATTTAGGTATTATAAGTAATCGAAAGATGATTTAGACTATACAGGAGGATATGTGGTTTATATGCAAATATTACACCATATTATATAAGAGACATATGCATCTAGGGATTTTGGTATACTTGGGGGTCCTGGAACCAATCCCCCGTGGATACCTAGGGGTAACTGTAATTAATATACTTGAAGGGCTTAGAACAGTGCCTGGCACAAAGTCAGACTTTTTTACGATTTCCTAAATAAGGCAATCGAGGCAAAGTAGGTGAGTGAGCAGATAACTCTGGGGAAAAAACTAGCCTACTTGAAATAACACTGGACTTGGCCCCTGGGGTGAGGGCTGGCATCTCCTGGCTCTACCACAAATCAGCTAGTATCTTAGGTATATCACTGAAAATCTTTAGGCCTTATCTTTTGCAACTTAGTTTGGCAATAACCAATAATCTCTTTCTAGGCTTGTGATGAAAGCCCATGAGATGTTGGAGAGAGCAACACTTTGTAAACAAGTGTTCTATAAATGTTGAGAACACACCTCCTATATTTCTTTTCTCTTATAACAGCATTATTGATGTGTAATTCACATACCATACAACTCATTTATTGAAAGTGTACAATTCGGAGGTTTTTTTTTTATTAACTTTACAGAATTGTGCAAACTTATCACCAAAATCAATTTGAGAACGTTTTTAACACCCTGAAATAGAAAAAGCCATATTCTGAGGCAGTCACTCCCCATTCCTCACACATCTTTATTATTATAGTCATCCTACTGGGTGCAAAACGGTACCTCACTGTGGTTATGACTTGTAGTACCCTGATGGCTAATGATGGTGAGCATCTTTTCATGTGCTAATTGCCCATTTGTATGTCTTCTTTGAGAAATTCTCCATTTACATCCCTTGCCTATTTTTATTTGGGTTATTTGTCTTTATATCTTTGAGTGATTGGAGTTCTTCATATATTCTAGACACAAATCCTATATATGTGACTTGAAAATGTTTTCTCCCAATTGGTAGGCTTTGTACTTTCTTGATGGTTTTTCTGTTTTTTATTGAGTTATAGTCAGTTTACAATGTTGTGTCGATTTCTGGTGTACAGCACAGTTTTTCAGTCATACATGAATATACATATATTCGTTTTCATATTCTTTTTCACCATGAGCTACTACAAGATCTTCAATATATTTCCCTGTGCTATACAGTATAAACTTGTTTATCTATTCTATATATATACCTGTCAGTATTTACAAATCTCAAACTTCCAGTTTATTCCTTCCCACTCCCCTCCCCCCAGCAACCACAAGTTTGTATTCTATGTGAGTCTGTTTCTGTTTTATATTTAAGTTCATTTGTCTTCTTCTTTTTTTTTTTAGATTCCACATATGAGTGATATCATATGGTATTTTTCTTTCTCTTTCTGGCTAACTTCACTTAGAATGACATTCTCCAGGGACATCCATGTTGCTGCAAATGGCATTATGATGTCATTTTTTATGGTTGAATAGTATTCCATTGTATAAATATACCACCTCTTCTTTATCAAGTCATCTGCCAATGGACATTTAGGTTGTTTCCAAGTCTTGGCTATTGTAAATAGTGCTGATATAAACGTTGGGCTGCAGGTGTCTTTCTGAAGTAGGGTTCCTTCTGGATATATGCACAGGAGTGGGATTCCTGGGTCATATGGTAAGTCTATTTTAGTCTTTTGAGGAATCTCCATAATGTTTTCCACAATGGCTGCACCAAACTGCATTCTCACCACCAGCATTTATCTTTTGCTGACTTTTGAATGATTGCCATTCTGACTGGTGTGAGGTGATACCTTATTGTAGCTTTGATTTGCATTTCTCTGATAATCAGTGATACTCAGCATTTTTTCATGTGCCTATTGGTCATTTGTATGTCTTCATTGGAGAATTGCTTGTTTAGGTCTTCTGCCCATTTTTGGATTGGGTTGTTTGTTTTTTTCCTATTAAGTTTTATGAGCTGTTTATAATATATTCTGGAGATCAAGCCTTTGTCAGTTTCATCTTTTGCAATATTTTCTCCCATTCTATAGGTTGTTGTTTTGTTTCGCTTATGGTTTCTTTTGCTGAGCAAAAGCTTGTAGATTTAATTAGGTCCCATTCGTTTATTTTTGCTTTTATTTCTGTTTCTTGGGTAGACTGCCCTAGGAGAACATTGTTGAGATGTATGTGAGATAATGTTTTTCCTATGTTTTCTTCTAGGAGGTTTATTGTATCTTGTCTTATGTTTAAGTCTTTAATCCATTTTGAGTTTATTTTTGTGTATAGTGTGAGGGAGTGTTCTAGCTTCACTGGCTTACACGCTGCTGTCCAGTTTTCCCAACACCATTTGCTGAAGAGACTGTCTTTATTCCATTGTATATTCTTGCCTCCTTTGTTGAAGATTAGTTGACCAAAACTTTGTGGGTTCATTTCTGGGCTCTCTATTCTGTTCCATTGGTCTGTATGTCTGTTTTTGTACTAATACCATGCTGTTTTGATTACTGTGGCTCTGTAGTATTGTGTGAAGTCTGGGAGGGTTATTCCTCCAGCCTCATTCTTTTTCTTCAGTAATGCTTTGGCAATTCTGGGTCTTTTGTAATTCCATATAAATTTTATTATGATTTGTTCTAGTTCTGTGAAATATGTCCTGGGTAATTTGATAGGGATTGCATTAAATATGCAGATTGCTTTGGGCAGTATGACCATTTTAACAATATTGATTCTTCCAATCCAGGTGCATGAGACATCGTTCCATTTCTTAAAGTCTTCTTTAATTTCCTTAATCAATGTTTTGTAGTTCTCCATGTATAAATCTTTCACCTCCTTCATTAGATTTATTCCTAGGTAATTTATTACTTCAGGTGCTATTTTAAAAGGGATTGTTTCTTTACTTTCTTTTCCTGTTGATTCCAATAGTTTTGATGCTACAGGCAACAGTGGGCCACACAGGCCAGAGGTGCCTGTGTGTCCACCGAGTGTGAAGGTGCAGGGTCTTTTATTGAGGAAGAGGCTGTAAACACAAAGGAATAGGGGAACAGATTTTTGATTGGCTATTAGTGAGGTAAGGGGCTTTGGTATGTGGGAGGATAGTAGGTTTATGACTCCAGTAAGATGGAGACATGGGCTGACACAGCAAGGGAGTGGAATTTATGATTCCTATGTGGAGGAGACACAGGCTGAGACAAGTCAGCCTGAGCTACGGTGAGGCTCGTCATTTCCCAGGGCTGTTAATTCTGCTAAGGCAAACACACATCAGGGCTTTGTCTTCTGAAGAAGAGAAGGCAGATGCCTAAGGGCTGGAAGTCTGGGGGGTCGCAGGGCCTCAGCCGGCACCAGTTGGCACCACCCATAATATATATACATATGGAAATAATTAAATGTATCAACGAACGCAAAGTCAGACAGCAGGTAAGGGTGGCCATGAGACCACTGGGATACTGAACTGGCTGTTCTTAGCAACAACTGAAACTCCTCAAAAGCCTAAGTATTCAACTCTAGCAAAGTGTTATATATACATATACCATGGCCCAGTGGGATCTATGGACAACTGTGGAATAACAATAATTATTGCTAACAATAAGTGCTATGTAGCACTTAATACTTTGAAAACAGAGGCACAGAGAAGCTAAGTAACTTCCCCAAAGTCACACAGCTTATAGATGAGAGAGCTGGAAATCCAGGCCAAACCTACTGGTTCCAGAGTTCTTGCTTTGAACCCTTGAATATACTAATTCACATTTTTAGTTGGCTTTGCACTGACATAACTGATGCATAGCTCAAATTGTGCTTTTAGATTCCAACTTGAGAGATGATTAATTCAAACACAAACTGGCCTGCCTACGGAAAAGAAAACATCTGAAACTAAATAGAAAAAGAAAAAAGCTGTTTTAAAATTATGGTTTGCAATTACTTAAGAGCATGGTGGAGAACTGGTGGTGTCAGCATATGTAGATAAACAGATGTTTGCTTAATAAGTCTGTACCTCATTCCTAGTTGAATGACAAGATTTTTTAGACCCCAGAGCTTCATTGTTTTACTACTGTTTCTTGCAATTCCTTGAAATCTTCCAATAATTAAGCCCTACCTCTCAGCCCTGCCTTAGACTGCAGTCTGCACGTGCCACCTACAGGCATAACAAGATGCTGGTTTTCTCCAGGGCAGCCACCACAATTGTTTAACTGACATTCATCCCTAAAGACCCTGGGAAGCCAAGCAGAAGTCGAGGCGAAGGCAGGGGGATAGTACAAAAACTTGAGACACTGAGAGGGACAGCAGCAGGGAATAAAGGCAAATGGCCACCAAGTGAGAGTAAATAACACAGAAGTGTTAACAAATTAAGGGCTGGGAAAACTAGGAGAGTGTATCAGTTACACGCTGTAAACAGAGGTTGGCTTTACCTAAAACCAAACCATATGCTTTCTGATAAATGACTAAAACCCAAAAGAGATTCTTTTAGGAAGATAAACCAGGACACACAACACAAGCTTTTTAAAAAAATACATATTCCATAGTAAACTTTCTACCCCCCCCCCCCCCCAATCCATAGGCTCCATTGTTCTGTTTCTGGAGCTTACACGATACCTTCTTTTTTTTTTTTTCAATTTTTATTTATTTATTCATTTATTTAACTTTATTGAGTTATAGTCAGTTTACAATGTTGTGTCGATTTCTGGTGTACAGCACAGTTTTTCAGTCATACATGAATATACATGTATTTGTTTTCATATTCTTTTTCACCGTGAACTACTACAAGATCTTGAATATATTTCCCTGTGCTATACAGTATAAACTTGTTATCTATTCTATATATACCTGTCAATATTTACAAATCTCAAACTCCCAGTCTATCCCTTCCCACCCCCTGGCAACCACAAATTTGTATTCTATGTCTGTGAGTCTGTTTCTGTTTTATATTTAAGTTCATTTCTCTTCTTCTTTTTTTTTTTTTTTTTTTTTTTAGATTCCACATAATACACAATACCTTCTTAATTGAAACATACACACATGTAACCCAACAGGACCTTATGGGGCTTCCAGGGTCAGACCCCTCCCGGATACCCTCTGCTGTAGCTCCTCTCTGTTAATAGTAGCTCATGCATATTTCTTGAGTTTTTCTGATGCTAAAACTCAGCACCATATGGAAGAAATTAACTACTTGATGACCATGAGCACATGGCTCCCAGACCTTCTAGACCCTCTGTGCTGATAGCATTGACTGCCCTGTTATCTCATCATCAACCAATCAGAGAATTGTGCACGAGCTCATCACCCACCCTGCCTCACCTGGCCTTTAAAAATGCTTTGCTGAAACCCTTGGGGGAATTCAGGGTTTTCTTGGGTGTGAGTAGTGGATTTTCCTTGCTTGACCCAGCAATAAACCTTTCTCTGCTCCAAACTCTGACTTTTCAGCTTGGCCTCACTATGCCTAGGGCACACAAACTTGCAGTGGGTAACAACGTTTCCTTCTTTTAATTTATATGATAAATGCAAATGCTCTGAAGCAGTCATTCTCTTTGATCTTTATTCATTCATCAAACTGTCCTGGGAGCAAACATTTCTGTGTGCCAGATACAGAACTCAGGGAAATGGATGTGGTTGTCTCTGTCCCCTTGAAACTACAGCTGGAGGGAGTAGGGGCAGAAATGAAACACCTCATTGTTGAATGAGTGTATGAATTTGCTTAAATTACTGAGGGGCTGGGGCTGGAATAAAAGCTCCAAGGGCAAAAAAAAAAAAAAAAAAAAAGCTAAATTCAGTGTACTGAGCTTAGAAGCCAGACATCGTGTGGTTTAAATCTGGACTCCATCACTGGGCAAATTTCTGAAATTTTCTGTTCCTCTCTTTCCTCTTCTGTAAAGTTGAGCTAATAGTTCCCCACTGGGTTACTGTGAAAAGTAAAAGCACCCTTCTCCTCAGCATTTACCTCGCACATCAACAGAATTCCTGAGGTGCCTAGATTTCCACTTAGCCTCCTGCCATCTTGAACAGCTCAACCACCCCAAGGAAGCACCCTGACAGAATTATCCAGCAGTCCTCTTGGATGACCAAAAAGAAAAGCCCACTGGCCCCCTGGGGTAGGGCCTGACCAGCTGACCATGATACCTACCTACCTACAGCACCTTTTGAGACTATGCCCAGCCCCAAGACAACCAGAAAAACCAGCCCTTCCAGAGGGTGTGGCCCCCTACTAAGGGCAGTTGATTAGAATAAGCTGGGGCTCGTTGATTAGAAAAAAACGAGAACTTCTGAGTACCAAGCTCAGCTCAGATGCTTTTGAGAGCACAGTCTTTGCATTCTCCATCTGGGCACAGGAGACTTGACCTCCTCCTGATTCAGCGGAGGCAGCAGCCCTTGGAAACTGGACGGTAAAGTAAGGAACAGGAAGCCCACAGTCTGGGAATCATCTCCGTGTGGCCGGTTACTAGAGAAATGCATAAGCCACACACCCGAGCGTCTTCTAACACCACCGGAGGACTGTGCACGAGGCAAATCGTTAAGGCAAATAGAAATCATGGATTCTTTCAGCCAAGGGGTCAGTCTGTACCAAACATGTGAATTTGCAGGTAAGATGTTATATAAAAGTTCTTTCCCCCACCCTTCACCCCAGAAAAAACAGCAGCTTATTTTGAATAAGAAATGGGCACAAGAAATAGTCAAATCAATAAGGAAAATAATTATAATAAAAGTTACTTCTTAGCTTGACTGTCCTAGGTCAGAACCCCCCTTCTCGCTTCAGCGGTGGGCACTGAGGCAGAGAAATGAACCCCTAACTCCCAGTTAAGAAAGCCCCACGCTAAGGGGCAAGGGTCTCCATGGAAACCTCGCGGCAAGGGTCGCCATGGAAACCGCGGCGGCGGAGGGGCGGACCCCGGGCGGGTGGGCGGGGTACCGACGAGACGCGCGAGGAGACGAGACGCGCGAGGAGACGAGACGCGCGAGGAGACGAGACGCGCGAGGAGACGAGACGCGCGAGGAGACGAGACGCGCGAGGAGACGAGACGCGCGAGGAGACGAGACGCGCGAGGAGACGCGCCTAGGGGGCTGCCAGAACACAAAGGGAAAACAGCGACTTCTGGATTGTCGCGTCCCGCAAGAGTTTGGCCCCTGCCCAAGACCCAGAAAGTTACTTCCCAGCCCAGAATCTCCGCGGTGAGGACACGGAATCTGCATTTCACCAGGTACTTTTTGGGTCGGGAGGTAGGGAGACATTGGGTGCGCCTATTCTATTTTCTGAACGCTCCCCACCCCATAATTGTAAAAGAACCCGTACCCAGTTTTCTTCCCAGCGGCTCTTAGGGAGGGGAGGTCTTGCGTGCTGGGAATGCAGAGCGCATTCAGTTTTGTTGAACTAAAGTTTAAGCGGATTGGAAGCGTCGCTGCTGTTCGTGGTTTCCCACTTGGGGGCAGCCTCGTCCTTCGAGCCTGTTCGTTTGGGGAAGCAGAGGCCCGTGGTGTCTATTCCAGTTAGTCTCGTTAATGAAATCTTTAGAAAACGGAGCTTGATTGCAGAGAGAGATGTCTCCTTATAAGTGGGATAGTAGCAGAAACTAGGGCTCTAAATGTAAGGCTCTCTTAGCTCCAGTTTCTGGTTCACACTTAAGGTTCGGAACAAAAAATCCAGGCTTGTAAAAAAAAATAAATGTTCTCTCTGAGAATAATGCGTGTGCATGTGAGCCTTATCCTTTATTGGACAACTGGATGGGACCTCAGGATTGATTCAAAGAGCCCCAGCCCTGCTGGGTTTGAAAGCTAAGCCTGGACTTGGGGGAACCATGAGCCTCGTCTGCCCACTTTCAGGAGACAGCATGGTAGTGAAATGGGAGAGGGTCTTGCTTCTGTACTAATGAGGATTCCCCCCTGATGTTGATCTCTTGATGGTAAAAGTGGGACCTGCAAAATTTGCACAGCCTTTCTTAGAGGTCTAGGGAAGCTCTGTATAGAATGGGATAATCTGCAGGTCTCTAGTACCTCATGCATTTACCATGCTTTCATAATGATAACCTGTTTATAGGTCTGATGTATGTGTTATTGCATGTATAGCATATAATATCTTACATCTAAGCTCTCATAGGCTGGAAGTGATAAGGCTGATATTTGGAGCTGAAACTGAGCAGGACCCTGTGGGGCCTTCCTGGGGACAGACCCCTCAATCCCGTGTCCCTGCAGCTTGTTTGTAGAAAAACTTTAGCCTTATAGACCTTTCCTGAGTTCCAAAGAGCATATTGAATCAGAGAAGGGAGAAAAATGCAAAAACAAAGGAGAACAGTCAAGGAAGACAAAATACTAATAGTTCAGCCATGAAACAAAATCAGGGACCTTTAGTTCCTCATCAAAGGCTAAGGATAATATCCTGAGCCATGTCCTTAAGTGGTTCCACCCACCAGGTGGAAGACGTTAACTGCATGCTGACCACTTAGACCCTAGACTAATTGGAACCAGAAGGTTGATGATTGAGATTCCCCAAAATAGCAACCTGTTACCTCCCCATCAGCCAATCAGAGAACTGTGCACGAGCTGATGACCTGTGATCCTTTTTCTCACACTTAAAAAAACCCTTCTCTGAAAGCCATTGGGTGAATTTGGTCTTTTCGAATGAGCTGCCTGTTCTTGCTTGGCCCCACATTGGGCGCCTTGCAGTAAAAGCTGTACTTCCCTTCATCACAACCTGGTGTGAGTAGATTCGGTGTAGCCGTGTGTCAGGTGAGTGGACCCAAGTTTGGTTCGGCAACAGAGCCATACCTTCCTTAGCGCGAGGTGGAACTCAGGCAGCACTAGAGCAGCCAGCAGGGGTTGGAGAGAACAAGTGGTTTCATTTTCACCTGAGTAATTAGTGTTGAAAAGTGGGAGTAGAGGGCAGTCAGCTTTCAAATAGTGAGAAGAAAGCCTACCATGTTGGCTTTTGAATGTGAGAAGGAAGTAATCCTTCAAAAGATACAGAATGAGGAAATGTACTAGGATAGGGTCAAAGCAGTGACTTAGTGACTGACAGAATTTGCATAGAGTCAGAGCAGAGGGTCAAGTTTGATTTTGAATTTCCTGGTTTCCTTGAGTGGGAGAAAGTAACACCTTTAGTCAGGCTTGATAGAAGGAGAATGACTGTTTCTTATTTCTTACTAATTTTTTAAAATTTAAATTAAAAAAAATTGTTTTGGTGGAAAGCTAATGAGTTAGTCTTGGATAGGATGAGCCTGAAGTACTTGTGGGGTATTGAGGGGGACCAAAAACAGGTGTGCTGGGGCTAGATTCTGGATTATACTAATCTGGATTACAGGAAATCCACATCATTAGCACAGATAGGATCAGCTGCTCCAGAGAAAACATTTTGCGACTGAAGAGAACAGGCATTTCAGACCAGAGGAGAAGGAGATTATGAAGATGACAGAAATGGTCCTTTGAACTTTTTCTGAGTTTCCTATCTTTTTTGCCCTGCTCCACACAGACACAAAACCATAGCTATTTTATCTGCAAAATAGAGAAGGAAGATGGCAGAAGCACAGAGGGACTTCTTTGTGCTAAGACTTAATTTCTGCAAAGCATTGTGACTTTTTAGAAGCTCAAGAAACTTCTCTCTCACTCATGTTTTAGGTCTCCATCAAAGAAAGGCTGAATCCCTAGAGCGAATGAATCAAAAGTTAAAATAAAAACAGTAATTTAAAAGTCTGTGCGTGGAGCCCATTTGTACATTTAATCATATGTGCTCCTGCAGGGCCCATTTAAGCACAACAGAGATGCTTTCTGGAGCTCAGGAGGCTGCAAGGTCAGATGGCGTGGAGTTCCTGCTGGAGGGCTCCTCCTCCTATCGACAGGCACATCCAGAGTGTCTTTTAGTCTGCAGAGCTGGTCCAGAGCTAGACAGACTCAAAGCACAAGTATCCTGAGAGAGAGACAGAGAGAGTTCCCAGCAGTTTGTATCACTGTGTGAAATCGAGGAAGAAGTACAACTGAAATGTGAGCATCAAAGATTGGAAGCTGAGCATGGCTCGCACATTCAGCTGCTGACAGAGAAGGGCCTGGGGCCCGCCACTTTCTTTTGCGGTCACGACGATTAACTAGCAGGTGTCAGAAAACATCTGACAGCTCTTGGGCTTGAATAAGTGTTTGATAACAGGCAGTATCCAGTCTTCAAAAGTTTATCCGCAGTCATTTGTATGTCCCTTATTGAACCTGAAAATGCTTTCCTTCTCAGAGCAGGTCCTCCAAATCCATTTACCCCTATAGGTGCCCATTCCTTCTATAGTCACCAAAGGATATTTAATAAGCACCTACTGTATCCTCAGTAGAGTGCAAAACATAGCAGTGAACAAGCAGACAAAAAGTCTAGCTATCATGGACTTTAAGTTCTAGTGGCAGGAGATGGACAATAGATAAATAAGAAATAAGAAAAAGCATGTTGTATTTTAGATAGTGATAAGTGCAAAAGAGAAAAATCAGGTAGGGATGGGGCAAAGAAATACTGTGGCATGTAGTTAGGATCAGCCTTATTGACAAGGGGACATTCAAGCAAAGACCTCAAGAGGTGCAGAAGTTAATTGTGCAGGTATGTGGAGGACTGAATCCAGGGCAAGTGCAAAGGCCCTGCAGTGTGATCATGATGTGTTTGAAGAGCAGAAAGGCAGTGTGTCTGGAGTGGACAGGTAGGAGAGTGATAGGAGTGGAGGTCAGAGAAGCACTGGGGAGCCTGGCTCTAAAAGTCTTGTATTCCTTTGAATTTTTCTCTGAGGTATGAACTTTTTGGAGGGTTTTCAAGAGTGGTGTGATTTGACTTGCTTTTTAAAATACTGAGCTATAATTCACTTACCATTAAGTTTGCCCATTTGAAGTATACATTTCAGTGGTTTTTAATCTATTCAGAGTTGTGCAACTATCAGCACCATGTAATTTCAGAACATCTTCATTATCCCCAAACAAGCTCTGTACCTATTAGCAGTCACTTACCACCCATTCTCCCACCCCCCAAGTCCTTGGAAATGACTAACGTACTTTCTGTCTCTGTGAATTTGCCAGTTTTGGGCATTTCATATAAATGGAATCATACAATATGTGGCCTTTTGTGTGTGGTTTTTCTTTCACCTGGCCTGATGTTTTCAAGATTCATTCATGTTGTAACAGGCACCTGTACCTCATTTTTTTTTTCATGACTGAATGATACTGCATTCTCTGGGTATACTATATCTTGTTTATCCATTTATTAGTTGATGAACACTTGGGTAGCTTCTACTTTGGGGCTGTTATGAAAAATGTCATAAACATTTATGTGCAGATTTTTTCATGTGAACATATGTTTTCAGTTCTCTTGGGTATATACCTAGGGTTGGAATTGCTGGATTATATGGTAATTCTGTGTTTAACTTTCTAAGGAACTGCCAAACTGGTTTTCAGAGCAGCTGTACCTCAGCGATGCTTGGGAGTTTGAATTCCTCTATATTCTCACCATCTTTTTTTTTTTTTTTAATAGTCCTCCTAGCGGGTATGAAGTGGTATTTCATTGGTCTTTTGATTTCCATTTCCCTAAAGACTAATGATATGAAGCATCTTTTCATGTGCTTAGTGGACATTTGTATGTCTTCTTTGGAGAAATACCTATTTATATCTTTTAATTTTAAAATTGATTTTTTTAACTGAATTGTAAAATTTCTTTGCATATTTTAGCTAGCAGACTCTTAGCAGATGTATGATTTTAAAATATTTTCTCCTGTTCTGTGGGTTGTCCTTTTCACTTTCTTGATGGTGTCATTTGAAGCACAAAAGTGTTTAATTTTGATGAGTTCCAATTTATCCGTTTTTATTTTTGTTGATAGTGCTTTCAGTGTCATATTTAAAATCCTATGCCTAATTTAAGATCATTGAATTTTATGCCTATATTTTAAGAGATTTATAGTTTTAGCTCTTACATTTAGAACTTGGATCCATTTTTAGTTATTTTTTAATTTGGTATGTGGAATGGGTCCAATTTCATTATTTTGTGTGTGGATATCAGTTGTCCTTTTGTTGAAAAGGCTATTCTTTCCCCCTTTGTATTGTCTTTGTACCCTTGTCAAAAGTCAGTTGTCCAATAATGTATGGGTTTATCTCTGGAGTTTCAATTATATTCCATGGATCAATCTAGCTATCCTTATACCAGTACCATTCTGCCTTGATTACGGTAGCTGTGTATTAATTTTTGAAATCCAGAAGTGTGAGTCCTCCAGCTGTGTTCTTTTTCAAGATTGTTCTGACAATTCTGGGTCCCTTGCACTTTCATATGAAATTTTGGGAGCAGCTTGCCAATTTCTGCACAACAGGCAGCTGGGATTTGAAGAAGGAATGCCTTGAATCTGGAAATCAATTTGGTGAATATTGACATCTTAATAATACTGAATCCTCTAATCCATGAACATGAGGTGTATTTCCATTTATTTAAGTCTTTAATTTCTTTCAATAATGTTTGTTGTTTACAGTGTACAAGTTTTGCACTTACTTTGTTAATCGTTGAATATTTTATTGTTTGTAATGCTACTGTGAATAGAATTGTTTTCTTATTCTCACTTTTGGATTGCTCATTGCTGTTATAGAGAAATACAATTGATTTTTGAGTATTGCTTTTGTATCCTGCAACCTTGTTAAACTCATTAGCTTTAATTGTATGTTCTGTAGAATTTACAAGATCAGGCCATCTGAGAATGGAGATAGTTTTAATTCTTTCCAATATATATGCCTGTTATTTTATTTCCCTGCTTAATTGCTAGGCTAGAACTTCCAGTAAATGTTAAATAAAAATGGCAAGAGAAGACATTTTTGTTCCTGATCTTTGGGGGAAATTTTTCAGTTTTGCCCATAAAACATAGTGATAACTGTAGGTTTTTCTTCTCAAGAGGCTTTTGGCAGAACTGAAGAAGTTTCTTCCCTCGTTTGTTGGGTGTGTCTGTCATGAAAAGATACTGGATTTTGTCACATCCAGGCGTACCTTGGAGATATTCCAAGTTCAGTTCCAGGCCACTGTGATAAAGTGAATATTGCAGTAAAGTGAGTCATGAATTTTTTGGTTTCCCAGTGCATATGAAAGTTATGTTTACACTATACTGTAGTCTGTTAAGTGTGATAGCATTTTGTCTAAAAAAAGTACATACCTTAATTTAAAAATACTTTATTGCTAAAAAGTGCCAACCATCATCTGAGCTTTCAGCTAGTCGTAAACTTTTTGCGGATGGAGGGTCTTGCCTCAATGTTAATGGCTGCTGGCTGATCAAGCTGGTGATTGCTGAAGGCTGAGGTAGCTATGGCAATTTTTAAATATAAGACAACAGTGAAATTTGTCACATCAACTGACTCTTCCTTTCACAGTTTCTCAGTAGCATGCAATGCTGTTTGATATCACTTACCCACAGTAGAACTTCTTTCAAAACTGGAGTCTTTTCTCTCAAACTCGGCCACTGCTTTATCAACTAAGTCTATGTAATATTCTAAATCCTTTGTTGCCATATCAGCAATCTTCAAAGCATCTTCACCAGGAATAGATTCCATCTCAAGAAACCAGTTTCTTTGCTCATCCTTAAGAAGCAACTCCTCATCTGTTACACTTTTATCATGAGATTGCAGCAGTTCAGTCACATCTTTTGACTCCACTTCTAATTCTAGGTCTCTTGCTGTTTCTACCACATTTGCGGTTAACTTTCTACATTGAAGTCTTGAACCCTTCAAAGTCACCCATGAGGATTGTAATCAACTTCTTCCAAACCCTTGTTAATGTTAATATTTTGACCTTTTCCCATGAATCATGGATGTTCTTAATGGCACCTATAATGGTAAATCCTTCCAAGGTTTTTAATTTATTTTGCTCAGATCCATCAGAGGAATCACTATTCCAGCTATAGCCTTATGAAATGTATTTCTTAAATAAAACTTGAAAGTCGGTATTACTCCTTGATCCATGGACTGCAGAATGGATGTTGTGTTAGCAGGCTTGAAAACAACATGAATCTCATTGTCCATCTCCATCAGAACTCTTGGGTAACCAGGTGCATTGACAATAAGCAGTAATATTTTGAAAGGAATCTTTTTCTGAGTAGTAGGTCTCAACAGTGGGCTGAAAATATTCGGTAAACCATGTTGTAAACAGATGTGCTGTTGTCCACGCTTAGTTATGTCACTGGTAGAGCACAGGCAGAGTTGATTTAGCAGAATTCTTAAGGGCCCTAGGGTTTTCAGAATGGTAAATAAGCACTGGGTTGAACTTAAAGTCACCAGCTGCATTTGACCCTAACAGGAGAGTCAGCTTGTCCTTTGAAGCTTTGAAGCCACACGTTGACTTCTCTCCAGCTCTCTAAGTCCTAGATGACATATTCCTAATAGAAGGCTGTTTTACCTACATGAAAATCTATTCCTTAGTCATTTTTATTTATTATTTTAGCTTGATCTTCTGGACAACTTACTGCATCTCCTTCAACAGCACCTGCTGCTTCGCCTTGAACTTTCATGTTCTGACGACAGCTTCTTTCCTGAAGTCTTATGAAGCAGTCTCTCTGCCAGGTACATTACAGTTTCTTTTATAGCTTCCTCACCTCTTTCAGCCTTCATAGAATTGAAGAGTCAGGGCCTTGCTCTGGATTAGGCTTTGGCTTAAGGGAATGTTGCTGTTGAAATGTTGTGGCTGGTCTTCTATCCAGACCAGCAAAACTTTTCTGCCCATTGGCAATGAGGCTATTTTGCTTTCTTATCATTCGTGTGTTCACTGGAACAGCCCTTTTAATTTCCTTCAAGAACTTTTCCTTTGCATTCCCAACTTGGCTAACTGCTTGGCGCAAGAGGCCTGGCTGTCAGCCTATCTCAGCTTTAGACACGCTTTCCTCACTAAGCTTAATCATTTCTAGCTTTTGATTTAAAGTAAGAGATAGGCGGCTCTTTCTTTCACTTGAACACTTAGAGGCCGTTGCAGGGTTATTAATTGGCCTAATTTCAATATTGTTATATCTCAGAGAATAGGGAGACCTGAGGAGAGAGAGAGATGGAGGAACTGCTGGTCAGTGGAGCAGTCAGAACATACACATTTATCTGTTAAGTTTGCTGTCTCATATGGGTGTGGTTTGTGGTGCTCCCAATTACAGTAGTAATATCGAAGATCAAATATCACTGATCACAGATCACCATAACCAGTGTAAGAATGATGAAAAGGTTTGAAATATTGCAAGAATTGCCAAAATGTGACACAGAGACATAAAGCGAGCAAATGCTGTTAGAAAAGTGGTGCTGATAGACTTATTCAACACATGGCTGCCACATACCCTCAGTTTGTTAAAAAATGCGGTTGCAGAGCACAATAAAATGAGATATGCCTGTACTTTCTCCATGTCTGTTGAGATGATCATAATTTTTTGTCCTTTATTAATATGGTGTATTACACTGATTGCTTTTCATATACTGAACCAACATTGCATTCCTGGGATAAATCCCACTTAGCCATAGTGTATTATCCTTTTTACATGTTACTGGAGTCAGTTTGCTGACATTTTTTTTGAGGATTTCTTTGCGTTTATATTCATAAGTGATGTTGGTCTGCGGTTTTCTCATGATTTCTTTCTTTGTTTTGGTATCAGAGTAATGATTTGGGAAGTGTTTCTTCCTCATGTATTTTTTATGTGAGTTTCTTAAGAATTGGTATTAATTCTTCTTTACATGCTTGGTAGAATTAACCAGTGAAGCCACCTGAGCCGGGGCTTTTCTTTGTGGAAAGTTTTATTTATTTTTACTACCAATTCAATCTCTTTGTTATAGGCCTATCCAGATACTCTGTTTCTTCTTGATTCAGTTTTGGTAGTTTGTGTCTTTCTAGAAATTTATCCCTTTCACCTGTTATCTAATCTGTTGCATACAATTATTCATACTATTCCCTCATAATCCTTTTTATGTTTGTCAGGTCAGCAATAGTATCACTCCTGATTTTAGTAATTTAAGTTTCTCTGTTTTTCTCTTGTCAGTGTAGCTAACAAATTGTTGGTTTTGTTTACCTTTTCAAAGAACCGACTTTGGTTTTGTTAATTTTCTCTATTGTTTATGTATTCTTTATTTCATTTAATTATGCTTTAATATTTATTATCTCCTCAAAATTGCCTGTTTTGGGTTTAGTTTACTCTACTTTTCTTGTTACTAAGGTGGAAGATTAGGTTATTTAAGACCTTTTCTTTTCTAATATAGGCATTTACAACTATAAATCTCTCTGATCACTGCTTTTATTGCATCCCGTAAGTTTTCATATATTGTGTTTTTGTTTTCATTAATCTCAGGGTATCGTCTAATTTCCCTTGTGATATCTTCTTTGATCCACTGGTTGTTTAAAAGTGTGTTTAATTTCCACATGTTTGTGAAATTCTTCATATTTCCTTCCGTTACTGATCTATAATTGTAGTTAGAGAACATACTTTGTATGATTTTAGTTTTCTTACATTTACTGAGTTTTGTTTTCTGGACTAATAAATGATTTGCCCTGGAGCATGATCCATGCTTATTTGAGAGAAAAATGCATTCTCTTCTTTGTACTCTATAAATGTCTGCTAGTCTAGTTAGTTACTTTATAGTGTTGTTCAGGTATTTATTACCTTATTGATCTTTTGTTACTTGGTTTATCCATTATTAAAAAAGTAGGTGTAGTGAAGTCACCAAATGTTATTTTTGATTGTCGGCTTCACCTTCAAATCTGTCAGTTTTTGCTTCATGTATTTTGGGGCTTTATTTTAGTTGTATATATGTTTATAAATGTTATATCTTGATGAATTGAGTATTTTATCATTATAAAATGTCCTTTGTCTCTATGAACAATTTTTGTCATAAGGTCTATTTTGTCTGATATTTGTATAGCCACTCATCATTCATTTTGTTACTGCTTTGGTGAAATTTTTTTTATTCTTTTACTTTCAACCAATTTGTGTCTTTGACTCTAGAATGTGTTTCCTATAACTGCATCTAGTTGGTTGTTTCTGCCAATATCTGCCCTTAATTGGAATGTTTAGTCTACTTACACTTTGTATAAATATCAAAAAATCTCTCATCTGTCATTTTTTTCTATTTGGGTTCTGTCATATCTTTTTTTGTTTCTCTCTTCCTCCATTACTGCCATCTTTTGTCCTAAATATTTATTTTATAGTGTGCCATTTTAGTTTCCCTGTCATTTATTTTCTTATATGACTTTTGAATCCTTTTCTTAGTGGTTGTCCAGGGCATTACAGTTAATATCTTAGCCATCTGGTTCATATTAATGCCAACTTTATTTCAGTGGTATACTTTGCTGCTATGAAGCTTTGTGCCCCTGGGCCAACCTTCATGTTGTTATTGTGATACATGTTACATCCTTATATATTGTATGCCCATCAACATAGATTTATAGTCACCCCTTTGTGCTGTTGCCCATTTAAATAATATAGAAAAAAAGTTATAAAAAATTTTTATTTAATATTTACCTATTTGGTTACCTTTAAGTTTCTTCATGTGCAGTGGAATTACCATCTAGTGTTTTTCATTTCAGTTTGAAAGACTCAGATATTTCTTGTAGAGCAGGTTTTTTGGAGACAAATTCTCTGTTTATTTGGCAGTATCTTGCTCCTTCATTTTTGAAGGGTAGTTTGGCTGGATATAGAATTTATTTATTTATGTATTTATGTATTTATTTACTTATTATTGAAGTACAGTCAGTTGCAATGTGTCAACTTCTGGTGTACAGCATAAGATTTCAGTCATACAGATACATACATGTATTCATCTTCATATTCTTTTTCATTATAGATTACTACAAGATACTGAATATAGTTCTCTGCTGTGTAGAAGAAATTTTTCATCTATTTTACATATAGTTGTTAGTTTTTTAAATTTTAGCTTGAAGTTTCCCTCAAACATTTGTTGAAAATCTTCAGCTCTTTTCATACATAAAGCTGTGGCACTAAAATACCAACTGGAAGCATTGTATATAAATGTTTTTTAAAATATATATATATAGATATATTTATTGACGTATAGTCTGTTTACAATGTTGTGTCAGTAGTACAATGCTTCAGTCGTACATGAACATACATATATTCATTTTCATGTTCTTTTTCATCATACGTTACTACAGGATATCAAATGTAGTTCCCTGTGCTATACAGCATGAACTTGTTGTTTATCTAGTCTATATATATCAGTTAGTATCTGCAAATCTCTAACTCCTAATTTATCCCCTCCTACCCTCCTCCTCCCTGGTAACCACAAGTTTGTTTTCTGTCTGAGAGTCTGTTTCTGTTTTGCAAATAAGTTTGTCTTTTTTTTTTTTTTTAAGATTCCACATATAAGTGATATCATATGGTATTTTTCTTTCTCTTTCTGGCTGACTTCACTTAGAATGACATTCTCCAGGTCCATCCATGTTGCTGCAAATAGCATTATTTTATTGTTTTTATGGCTGAGTAGTATTCCATTGTATCAGTATACCACAACTTCTTTATCCAGTCATCTGTTGATGGACATTTAGATTGTTTCCATGTCTTGGCTATTGTAAATAGTGCTGCTATGAACATTGGGGTGCATGTATCTTTTTGAATTAAGGTTCTCTCTGGATTTATGCCTAGGAGTGGGATTGCTGAATCATATGGTAAGTCTATTTTTAGTCTTTTAAGGAATCTCCATACTGTTTTCCATAATGGCTGCACCAAACTACATTCCCACCAACAGTATAGGAGGGTTCCCTTTTCTCCACACCTCACCAGCATTTATCATTTGTGGACTTTTTAATGATGGCCATTCTGACTGGTGTGAGGTGATACCTCATTGTAGTTTTGATGTGCATTTCTCTGATAATTAGCAATATTGAGTATTTTTTCATGTGCTAATTGGCCATTTGTATGTCTTCATTGGAGAATTGCTTGTTTAGGTCTTTACCCATTTTTGGATTGAGTTGTTTGTTTTTATCTTCTAAGTTGTATGAGCTGTTTATATAGTCTGGAAATTAAGCCCTTGTCAATCTCATCTTTTGCAAATATTTTCTCGCATTCTATAGGTTGTCTTTTTATTTTGCTTATGGTTTCCTTTGCTGTGCAGAAGCTTATAAGTTTAATTAGGTCCCCTTTGTTTATTTTTGCTTTTACTTCTATTGCCTGGGTAGACTGATCTAGGAGAATATTGCAGAGATATATGTCAGATAATGTTTTGGATATAGAATTCTTGATTGATAGTCTTTTTCTTTCAGTACTTGAAATAGGTTTTCTAATGAGAAATCAGATGTTAATCTTTCTAAGGATCCCTTACATGATGCTGCTTTCAAGATTCTCTCTTTATCTTTGTCTTTCAAGTATTTGATTATGATATGTCTACTTGTGGATCTCTTTGAGTTTATCCTACTTGGAGTTGGTGGAGCTTTTTGGATATGTAATGCGTTTTATCAAATTTGGGATGTTTGCAGCCATTTCTACAAATATTCTTTCTGCCTCTTTCTCTTTCTCTTTGCTTTTGGAACTCCCATTGTGTTTACATTGGTACACTTGATGATATCTAACAGGCTTCTTAGGCTTTATTCATTTTTCTTTATTTTTATTTCTCTTCTTCAGACTGGATAATGTCAATCAGCCTGTTTTCAAGTTTGCACTTTCTGCTAGTTCAGATCTGCTATTGAGCCCTTCTAGTGAATTTTTCCTTTCAGTTCTTGTACTTTTCAAATCCAAAGTTACTATTTGGTTCATTTTATAATTTCTATCTCTACTGATATTTATTTGGAAAGACATCAATCTTATACTTTTATTTAGTTCTTTAGACATGATTTAAACATATTTGAAATAGCTGATTGCCTATTAAGTCCAACATCTGTTCTCCCTCAGGGTTGGCTTTTATTTGTTTCTTTTATCCCCTTGCTTATGGGTGGTAATTTTTTTTAACATTTTTTATTGATTTATAATCACTTTACAATGTTGTGTCAAATTCCAGTGTAGAGCACAATTTTTCAATTATACATGAACATATATATATTCATTGTCACATTTTTTTCTCTGTGAGCTGCCATAAGATCTTGTATATATTTCCCTGTGCTCTACAGTATAATCTTGTTTATCTATTCTACAATTTTGAAATCCCAGTCGATCCCTTCCCATCCCCCCACCCCCTTGGCAACCACAAGTTTGTATTCTATGTCTGTGAGTCTATTTCTGTTTTGTATTTATGCTTTGTTTGTTTGTTTGTTTGTTTTTTAGATTCCACATATGAGTGATCTCATATGGTATTTTTCTTTCTCTCTGGCTTACTTCACTTAGAATGACATTCTCCAGGGACATCCATGTTGCTGCAAATATTGTTGGTTTTTATGGCTGAGTAGTATTCCATTATATCAATATACTACCTCTTCTTTATTCAGTCATCGGTTGATGGACATTTAGGCTGTTTCCATGTCTTGGCTATTGTAAATAATGCTGCTATGAACATTGGGGTGCACGTGTCATCCTGAAGTAGGGTTCCTTCTGGATATATGCCCAGGAGTGGGATTCCTGGGTCATATGGTAAGTGTATTCCTGGTCTTTTGAGGAATCTCCATACTGTTTTCCACAGTGGCTGTTTTCCACAAACTGCATTCCCACCAGCAGTGTAGGAGGGTTCCCTTTTCTCCACAGCCTCTCCAGCATCTGTCATTTGTGGATTTTTGAATAATAGCCATTCTGACTGGTGTGAGGTGATACCTCATTGTAGTTTTGATTTGCATTTCTCTGATAATTAGTGATATTGAGCATTTTTTTCACGTGTCTATTGATCATTTGTATGTCTTCTTTGGAGAATTGCTTGTTTAGGTCATCTGCCCATTTTTGGATTGGGCTGTTTATTTTCTTCTTAGAGTCATATGAGCTGCTTATATATTCTGGAGATCAAGCCTTTGTCGGTTTCATTTGCAAAAATTTTCTCCCATTCCGTAGGTTTTCTTCTTGTTTTACTTCTGGTTTCCTTTGCTGTGCAGAAGCTTGTAAGTTTCATTAGGTCCCATTTGATTATTCTTGCTTTTATTTCTTCTAGGAGAAAATTTTTGAGATTATGTCAGATAATGTTTTGCCTTTATTTTCCTCTAGGAGGTTTATTGTATCTTGTCTTATGTTTAAGTCTTTGATCCATTTTGAGTTGATTTTTATGTATGGTGTAAGAGAGTGTGTTAGCTTCATTGTTTTACATGCTGCTGTCCAGTTTTCCCAACACCATTTGCTGAAGAGACTGTCTTTATTCCATTGTATATTCTTGCCTCCTTTGTTGAAGTTTAGTTGACCAAAAGTTTGTGGGCTCATTTCTGGGCTCTCTATTCTGTTCCATTGGTCTATATGTCTGTTTTTGTACCAATACCATGCTTTCTTGATGACTGTGGCTCTATTGTATTGTCTGAAGTCTGGGAGAATTATTCCTCCAGCCTCTTTCTTTATCTTTGGTAATGCTTTGGCCATTCTAGGTCTGTGATGGTTCCATATAAATTTTATTCTGATTTGTTTTAGTTCTGTGAAATATGTCCTGGGTAATTGGATAGGGATTGCATTAAATCTGTAGATCGCCTTGGGCAGTGTGACCAATTTAAGAATATTGATTCTTCCAATCCAAGAGCATGGGGTATCTTTCCATTATTTAAAGTCTTCTTAAATTTCCTTCATCAAAGGTTTATAGTTTTCTGTGTATAATTCTTTCACCTCCTTGGTTAGATTTATTCCCAGATATTTTATTACTTTGGGTGCTGTTTTAAAGGGGATTGTTTCTTTACTTTCTTTTTCTGTTCATTCATTGTTAGTGTAAAGAAATGCAACTGATTTTTGAACGTTAATTTTGTAACCTGCTACCTTGCTGAATTCTTCGATCATCTCTAGTAGTTTTTGTGTGGACTTTTTAGGGTTTTCTATATATAGTAACATGTCATCAGCATATAATGATACTTTTACCTCTTCTTTTCCAATTTGGATCCCTTTTCTTTCTTTCTCTTGCCTGATTGCTGTGGCTAGGACTTCAAAGACTATGTTGAATAGGAGTGGTGATAGTGGGCATCCTTATCTTGTCCCAGATTTTAGTGGGAAGCTTTTAAGTTTTTCACCATTGAGTACTATGCTGGCTGTAGGTTTGTCATATATAGCTTTTATTATGTTGAGATATGTTCCCTCTATACCGACTTTGGTGAGAGTTTTTATCATAAATGAGTGTTGAATTTTATCAAATGCTTTTTCTGCATCGATTGAGATGATCATGTGGTTTTTGTCCTTTCTCTTGTTGATGTGATGTATTACGTTGATTGATTTGCGTATGTTGAACTAGCCTTGTGTCCCTGGGATGAACCCCACTTGGTCATGATGTATAAACTTTTTTATGTGTTGTTGGATTCTATTTGCTAATATTTTGGTGAGGATTTTGGCATCTATGTTCATCAGTGATATTGGCCTATAATTTTCTTTTTTGGCAGTGTCTTTGCCTGGTTTTGGTATCAGGGTGATGGTGGCTTCATAGAATGAGTTTGGGAGTATTCCCTCCTTTCAATCGTCTGGAAGAGTTTGAGAAGTACTGGTATGAGTTCTTCTTTGTATGTTTGGTAGAATTCTCTAGTGAAGCCATCCGGTCCTGGACTTTTATTTGTAGGGAGGTTTTTTATTGCTATTTTGACTTCATTTCTAGTGATCGGTTTGTTCAAGTAGTCAGTTTCTTCTTGATTCAGTCTTGGTGGACAGTATGTTTCCAGAAACTTGTCCATCTCCTCTAGGTTATCCAGTTTGGTTCCATATAGTTTTTCATAATATTCTTGTATGATATTCTGTATTTCTATTTTATTTGTTGTAATTTCTCTGTTTTCCTTTCTTATTTTGCTAATTTGTGCTCTCTCTTTTTTCTTCTTTGTGAGTTTGGCTAGAGATTTGTCAATTTTATTTACTTTTTCAAAAAACCAGCTTTTGGTTTGGTTGATTTTTTTCTGTGGTCTTGTTAATCTCTATTTTATTTATTTCCTTCCTTTTGCTGACTTTTGGGGTTTTTTGTTCTTTTTCTAATTCATTCAGCTGGTGGGTTAAATTGTTTATTTGAGATTGTTCTTTTTTGAGGAAGGCCTGTATCGCTATAAACTTCCCTTGTAGCACTGCCTTTGCTGTGTCCCATAGATTTTGAGTGGTTGTGCTTTCATTATCATTTGTCTCAAGGTATTTTTTAATTTCAGCTTTGATTTCCTCATTTACCCATTGGTTTTTTAATAACATATTGTTTAATCTCCATGCTTTCCTTTTTTTCTCCTTTGTTTCTCTGTTGTTGATTTCTAGTTTCATGGCATTGTGGTCGGTAAAAATGCTTGAGATAATTTCTGTCTTAAAATTGTTGAGGTTTCTTTTGTGCCCAAGTACATGATCAATCCTGGGAAATTTTCCATGAGCTCTTGGAAAGAACGTATAACCTATTTTTGGGGGGTGTGATGCTCTGAAAATATCCACCAAATCTAATTTTTCTATTGTATTATTTTATTTCTCTGTTGCGTTACTTATTTTCTGTCTGGAAGATCTGTCTAGTGATGTTAATGCGGTGTTAAAATCTGCAACTAAGATTGTATTCCCATCAATATCCCCCTTTATCTCTGTTAGTAATTGCTTTAGGTACTTAGGTGCTCCTATATTGGGTGCATATATATTAACGAGTGTAATATCCTCATCATGTATCACTCCTTTAATCATTATAAAATGTCCTTCTTTATCTTTCTTTATGGCCTTTGTTTTAAAGTCTATTTTGTCTGAAATCAGTACAGCAACACCTGCTTTTTTGGCTTTTCCATTTGCATGGAATATCGTTTTCCATCCTTTCACTCTCAATCTATATGTGTCCTTCTCCCTAAAGTGGGTCTCTTGTATGCAGCATATGGAAGGTTCTTGCTTTATTATCCAGTCTTGCACTCTGTGTCTTTTGGTATTTTCTTTTTTATTTGCATGTCTCATAATTTTTTTTGTCAAGATGTACATTTTAAATAATATATTGTGAAAGTCTGGGGATTCAGAATTTCCCCCTCCTCAGAGTCTTTTGTTATTGCTTTTTGCTTATTTAGTGTCTCCTGAACTTAACTATGTTGTCTGTATTCTTTGTCAGCTACTGAAGTCTCTGCTTGCTCATGTTAGTTCTCAGCTAATGATTGGACAGAGATTTCTGTAAATGTTGTGAACCAATAAGTCTCCCAGTTTTTGCTGAGTGTGGTTTGTTTGTGTGTGTGTGCTTTGTGTGCTGGGGCATGGCTTTAACACTCAGCCAGGCAACTGACAGCTCTGCCGTAACTTTCAAATCTTGTTTCCCAAGAACCTCAGGTGAGAACTCAGAGCCTTCTCATCTCTCTCTAGGACATGTGCACAGCCCCACATATGCTGTATGCTCATGGCTTTCTGGATTCCTAGCGATGTATCAGAGCTTTTCAAAGGTGACCTTTAAACAATTGGCTCTAAATATGTTGTATAGGTGTCCCTGGGGAAAAAGCTTTCCTAAGTCAGGGCAAGCTCTGAGTTAGGTCAGATCAAGACAACATTGCAAGTGTCTTCCAGGGACACACTGGATAGGTCAGATAATGACAGTTCTCTGATAGTGAGGTTTAGAAGGAGTGCCAACCCTGTTTTGCCCTCCTGTGGCTTTTAGGCTTGGAAAAGAATCCAAATCCATGGAAAAAAGCTTAAAAAGGAAAATTAGAAAAAACAATAAAAAGTGCCCATAACCCTTCTACACAGGAAAAACCAATGTTAACTTTGGTGTTGTGCTTTTTTTCCCCCCAAAGTTGGAATAATGCTAAATCCTTCAATGTGGGGCAAAGGGACTGGGCAAGAAGTTTCTCTGAGTGTTCTGCTTTATGGTTTCTCACTACAAAAATACACCCACCAGCCTTCATCCTAAGTTTTCTGCCTTCATCATCTGCCCATCCCTAACCTTCCTGGCAGCACTGGGCTCACATTTGGAGGACAGCCCGTGTTTCTTGGCTGCATGACTTCCCTCGTACTTTGTCATGTCTCCTTGTTAGCTCCAAGCTTCCAATTCTGTTGATACACAGCCTTGCAGTTCTGTCTCTGATCAGTTGTTGCCCATCCCAGAGGCCGCTTGGTGTGGTCCATTGCTTTGGCTTGACAACAGTAAAAGTCAGTCCTCTTTTCAACTGCATTGGGTTTTGGCATCTCTAAACAGCATGGCTATCAGATCTGTGGCCTGCAGCCCACATGTCCTGACAGAGGATTAAGTTTCCAAAAGTTTGGCTTGTAATCTCCAGATCAGATTTAAACTGGGTGCAAACTGCTCTGTTCACTGGAGTTCTCATGGTCTGCTCCTGCTCCTCCCTCAAAGGCAGACCTTCAATCTGGGCTAAATCCTTTTGCAGACATGCAATTCTAGCTTGAGGGAAAGGGTCTGTGTCCTTCCAGGGGAGAATCCCATAAATAGTGCCATAATCTGCTCCAAGGACAAGAGGAAGGTGTGTGCTCTTCTACCCTCTCAGACACTCCCTTCTCTATAAGCAAGACTGAGCTTCCTTTGATCTCTGCCTCTTTGCTGGACTAAAGTTTTCTTTTACTTGCAACTGAACTTCTAGAAAAATGACTCCCAGTTTTACCTGACCAAATGTCTTTTGAAGAAGGATTACTTCCTGCTCATCATCAAAAGCCAACACTGAGGGAGGGTCTAGCTCAAGTGGTAGAGTGCATGCTTAGCATGCACAAGGTACTGGGTTCAATTCCCAGTACCTCCTGTAAACATAGATAAATAAATAAACCTAATTACCTCCTCCCACAAAATAAATAACAATTTTAAAAAATAAAAATTAAATTAGAAAAAAGCCAACGTTGGGGGCATTCTTCTGCTCAGTATTTGAGAGCTGACTGCCCTTTGCTCTCACTTTTCATCATTAATTACTCAGGCGACCATGAATATGAAACGAGTTATTCTCTCCAACCCCTGCTGCTGGGCCTGGGTTCTGCCATGGACTAAGGAAGATGCAGCTCCAAATATTAGCCCTATCACTTCCTGCCTATGTGAGCTGGGATGTGGTAGTTGAGTAATTTCTGAGTGTCAGTTTCTTTGTTGATAACACAAAACAATACCAGAAAGAAAAGAATTGGCACAAGAGAGAAATCAGGAGATCCGAGGGTCTCCCTAAAGGATGCAGCAGAGTGATTATCAACACATGTCCATGAAGAAACTACTTTATAACCAGGAAAGAACCACTCAAAGAGACTGGAAGAGATACTGTCTGGCACTCACACAGGGCAGGGGATAGTGCCTGTTCCCATTAGCCGGACTGAAAACCTCGTAACTCATGGGATTTCAGTAAAACATACAGATTATTGCCTCAGAGATAGAGGATGATTAGTCCTATAACAATTTCTACTCCTCTCTCTCCTAACAAATCTTAAAAACAAGACCCAAAAGATTCAAACTATTTCTTAGAAACCTAGATGCATCTTAGAAGAAAGCAAAAAAATTTCTGTAGGAATGAAGTAGTATCCATCTCCAAAGTACAGTTCACAATGTCTGGCATTTGATTACAGATTACCACTAAAAAATGTATCATGAATACAAAGTAGCAGAAAAATATGACCCAAACAAGAAAAATCAAAACAAACCCAGAACTGGCACTGATGTTATAATTAGCAGTCAAGGACATTAAAGGTATTCTACCTGCTCAAAAGATTAAGTAGAGATAATTAAAAAAAAATCAAATTTCTGGAGATGAAAACTACATTGTATGAGATTATACACACACACTTGGTTAAATTAACGTGTCAGACGTTGCAGAAGTAAAAATTAGTGAATTTAAAGATATAGCAATAGAAACTATCCAAAATGAAGCACAAAGAGAAAAAAAGAATTTTCATAAAAGAGCATCAGTGCCTACTATACGTGTAACTGGAGTCCCCCTCAAAAAAGGAAAGGGGAAGACAGGAAAAATGGACCTGAGAGCTAAGTGTTAAACCCCAAACTAGAAAATACCTAGAAGAAAACATATGTCCTTGGGTTGGGTGAAGATGCCTTTGATTCAGTACCAGCAGTATAATCCATAGAAGAAAAAAAATCAGTGAAATGTGCTCCATCACAGTTCACAACTTCTGCTCTTCAGCAAATACTGTTCAGAAAACAGAAAGACAAACCACAGACTGGGAGAAAGTATTTCCAAAGTGCATATATGATAATGTAATATGACCCAGAAGATATAAAGAACTCTCAAAACTCAATAATAAGAAAACAAGCATTAGTGAAAAACGGATGAAAGTTCTGCACACTCAACCAAAGATGTATGAATGGTAATAACCTCAACATCACTAGTCATGAGGAAAATGAAAAATAAAATCACAGGGAGATACCACTAGACACTATTAGGATGACTAAAATTAAAAGAACTAATTATATCAAGTGTTGTTGAGGATATGGAAGAATTGGAATGCTCATACACTGCTAACAAATGTAAAAGGACACAACCTCTTTTGAAAAAAAATTCAACAGTTTCTTAAAAAAATTAAACATATGTCTAACATATGATCTAGACATACATTCCTGTGTATTTACCCCAAAGCACCTCTACAGCAGCTATTACATGTCCAGTACTTTTCTATGTGATTTGCAAATACTAACTCATTTAAGTCACAGAAGCTCTGAGATAAGAGCTGTAAATAATGCCATTTTAAAGATGAGGGAATCAAGACAAATTAAACGACCTGCCCAAGGTCACACCTAAAAACAACAAAACTGAGATTAGTGCCATGGCCATATACTCAGAGCCTGAGCACTTAATCATTATGTTATACTGACTCTGCTCCAGGTACACGGGGTACTTTAATCAGTGTCTTCCAGGGACCATGTTTACAGTTTGGCCTTTTGTCATTGTTACAAAAGCATGAAATAAAAACAATAAAACACAAAATTATTTTAATGCAATACTTTCTGTGTATAATATATTCAGTAATTATTAAAATATGAATACTTCATGTTTATTAAAAATAAAAGGAAAATTTTATTAGAATTACAGCTCTTAATGTTACAAGTGGAATTTTTCTTTATTCTTTATCCATTACAAATTTTACTTATTACTAAAATGCAATTGAGTTCAGTATCAACCTATTTTAAATTTTGGCAGAATTAAGTGCTGAGTAAACTTGCTGATAAGTAGATGGAAATGAAAAGACTTTCGGTTAGGGAAAAACTATTCAATTCATTAGCTCCTTATCAAATGTTGTAAAAATGACAATAAACTATAAACAAATTTATTTTTATAATGGATTTGTTAAGATATAATTCACATACCATAAAATTTACTTATTTAAAGTATACAATTCAGTAGTTTTTAGTCTATTCAGTTATGCAACCATCATCACTACATGATTCTAGAACATTTTCATCACCCTAAAAAAGAAACGTGACCCATTTGCAGCCACTCCCCGTTCTCCCCTCCCCTAACCCCTAGAAACTAGCAATCTACTTTCTATGTCTATAGATTTGCCTGATCTGGACATTTCATATTAATGGAATCATGTATAACACGTGACCTTTTATTTCTGGTTTCTACACTTAGTATTTTTTCAAAGTCCATTCATGTTGTAACATATATCAGTACTTTACTCATTTTTATGGAATGGATATACCATGTTTTGTATATCTAATTTATGAGTAGATGGACATCTAGGTTGTTGCTTCTTGAATTATTACAAAAAATGTTGCTTTGAACATTTGTGTGCCAGTTTTTGTGTGAATATGTATCTTCTGTTCTTGTGGGTATATACCTGAGAAAGGAATTGCTGGCTCATATGGTAACCTTATGTTTAACTTTATTTATCTATTGTTTGTTTTAAATGGAAGTATAGTCAGTTGCAATGTGTCAGTTTCTGGTGTATAGCATAATGTCCCAGTCATGTATATATATACACATATATGTTCATTTTCATATTCTTTTTCGTTGAAGGTTATTACAAGATATTGAATGTAGTTCCCTATGCTATACAAAAGATATTTGTGGGGTTTTTTAAATTTTTTTATATATAGTGGTTAATATTTGCAAATCTCAAACTCCCAATTTTATCCCTTCTCATCCCTTTTCCAAACTCAGTAACCATAAGATTGTTTACTATGTTTTGAGAGTCTGTTTCTGTTCTGTAGATGAGTCCATTGATGTCCTATTTTCTTTTTTTTTTTTTTTTAACTTTTGAAGAACTGCTTAATAATTTTCCAAAGTAGCCTCACAATTTCATGTTCCCACCAGCAATGTATGAGGGTTCCAATTTCTCTACAGCTTCACCAACAGCTATTATGGTCTGTCTTTTCTATTATAGCCATTCTCGTGGGTATGAAATGTATCTCATTGTGATTTTGATTTGCATTCCTTTAATGACTAATGATGTTGAGTACCTTTTCATGTACTTACTGACCATTTGTATATTTTTTTTTTAGAAAATGACTGTTGTGATCCTTTGCTCATTTAAAAAATTGGATTTTTTAAAATTATTGAATTGTGAGTGTTCTTTGTGTGTTATGAATACAAATCTGTTACCAGATACATGATTTGCAGATATTTTCTTCCACTTCCTGGGTTGTCTTTTCACTTTCTTGATTGTCCATTGAAGCACAAAAGTATTTTGTTTTTGTTTTTTTTTAATTTTCCCAACACTGAGCTTTATTGAGGTATGATTGACAAATGAAAGTTGTATATATTTAAAGTAAACAACTTGATATTTTGATATACATATGTATTGTGAAATTATTACCACAGTCTAACTAATTAACATATCACCTCACATAGTTACCATTCTTTTGTGTGTGTGTGGTGAGAGCATTTGAGATCTACTCTTTTATCAAATTTCAAGTATATAATACATTTATTATTAACTGTAGTCACCATGCTGTACATTAGGTCTCCAGAACTTATTCATCTTATAACTGAAAATTTGTACCCTCTGCTCAACATCTCCCCTTCCTCCTCCCCACCTCCACTCCACCCTACCCCACCCCGCCCCAGTCCCAAGTAAACACTTTTCTACTCTCTGTTACTATGAGTTTTTTTTTTTTTTTATTTTAAGATTCCTCACAGAAAGGAGATCATGCAGTGCTTGTCTTTCTGTGTCTGGTTTATTTCACTTAGAATAATGTCTTCCAGCGTCACTCATGCTGTCAGAAATGATAGGATTTTCTTCTTTTTCAAGACTAAATAATATTCCATTATATATGAGATATGTATATACATCTCACATTTTCTTTATTCCTTCAACTGTAGATGGACACTTAAGTTGTTTCCATATCTTGGCTATATGAATAATGCTGCAATGAACGTGGGAATGGCAAATATATCTTGGAGATAGTGATTTTATTTCCCTTGAATATGTACCTTGAAGTGAATTGCTGAATCATATGGTATTTCTATTTTTTATTTTTTGAGAACCCCCCATACTGTTTTTCATAATGGCTATACAGATACACATCGGCACAGAGTACAAGAGTTCCCTTTTCTCTACATCCTTACCAACGTTTGTTATCTGTTGACTTTTTTTTTTTTTTTTTGGTAAACGATGTTTATTCTAGGAAGAGCAACTCATTGAGAGATAAAACCATTTTAAAATTTATATACATATACTGTTCATTGTTTCTAACAACAGTTCAGACCTTTAGCTTTTTAAACTTACATAGTTATCAAAGGAATAAAGCCAATCACAAAATCCGAATCAACAGAATGCAGTAACCCAATTATAAAGGACAGTCAAATGTGCTTACACATATTCAAGAAATCAATCTTCTAAGTTAAAAATAATAAGTAGTTCATTTGTGTCCTTTTTTTTTTTAAGATTCCACATGCAAGTGATATCATATGGCATTTTTCTTTCTCTTTCTCGCTTACTTCACTTAGAATAATAGTCTCTAGGTCCATCCATGTTGCTGCAAATGGCATTATTTTATTCTTTTTTAAGGCTGAGTAGTATTCCATCGTATAAATATACCACATCTTTATCCAGTCATCTGTTGATGGACATTTAGGTTGTTTCCATGTCTTGGCTATTGTAAATAGTGCTGTTATGAACATTGAGGGGTGCATGTGTCTTTTTGAATTATATTTTACTCTGGGTATATGCCAGGAGTGGGATTGATGGATCATATGGTAACTCTATTTTTGTTTTTTTGAGGAACTTCCATACTGTCCTCCATAGTGGCAGCACCAATTTACATTCCCACTAACAGTGTAGGAGGGTTCCCTTTTCTCCACACCCTCTCCAGCATTTATCATTTGTAGACTTTTTAGTGATGGCCATTCTGACTGATGTGAGGTGATACATTGGATACATTGTTGTAGTTTTGATTTGCATTTCTCTAACAATTAGTGATGTTGAGCATCTTTTCATGTGCTTGTTGGCCATCTGTTTGTTGTCTTTGGAGAGATGTCTGTTTGGCTTTTCTGCCCACTTTTTGATTGGGTTGCTTGTTTTTTTATACTAAGGTGTATGAGCTGTTTGTGTATTTTGAAAATTAGTTCCTTGTCGGTCACATCATTTGCAAATATTTTCTCCTATTCTGTAGGTTGTCTTTTCATTTTGTTGATGGTATCCTTAGCTGTGCAAAAGCTCTTAAGTTTAATTAGATCCCATTTGTTTATTTTTCTTTTATTTCCAGTATTCCAGGAGCTGGTTCAGAAAATATATTGCCATGATTTATGTCCAAGAGTGTCCTGTCTATGTTTTCCTCTAGGAGTTTTATGGTATCTGGTCTTACATTTAGGTCTTTATTCCATTTTGAGTTTATTTTTGTACATGGTGTTAGAGAATGTTCTAATTTCATCCTTTTACATGTAGCTGTCCAGTTTTCCCAGCACCACTTATTGAAGAGACTGTCTTTTCTCCATTGTATATTCTTGCCTCCTTTGTCATAGATTAATTGACCGTAAGGAAGCACACAAGTTTTTAATTTCTCTATTACTATCTAATTTATCTAATTTTACTTTTGCCACTAGTGCTTCTGCTGTCATATATAAGAAACCCCCGTTGCATAATCAGTGATACACTCCCTTGTTTCTCGTAAGAGTTTTATAGTTTTAGCTCTTGTACATCGGTCTTCAGTTCATCTTGAGTTAATTTTTACATATGGTGTAAGGTTATAGGTCTAAATCATTATTTTGTATAATAGATATTCAGTTGTTGAAAAGAGTATCCTTTTCAAAAGTGAATTATCTTGGCAGTCTTATCAAAAATCAGTTATCCATAAAGGAATGAGTTTACTTCTGGACTCACAATTCTGTTCCGTGGATTTAGCCTTATGCCACTACCTCATTGTCTTGATTAATGTAGCTTTGTATTGTTTTGAAATCAAGAAATGTAAGTCCTGCAACTTTGTTCTTCTTTTTCAAGATTGTTTAAGATATTTTGGGTCCCTTACATTTCCATATCAAATTTTAGGAGCAGCTTGTCAATTTCTGCAAAACAGGCAGCTGGGATTTTGATGAGGATTGCCTTTAATCTGGAAATCAATTTAGGAAGTACTGCCATCTTAGTAATACTGAATTTTCTGGGATTACTTTTCAATTTTTTAGTGATTTTCAGCAGTATTTTGTTGTTTACCGTGTATGAGACTTGCACTTCTTTTGTTTCATTTATTGCTAGGTATTTTATTTTTTCTAATGATATTAAAAATGGAATTATTTTCTAAATTTCATTTTTTGATTGTTTATTAGTGTATAAAAATGAAATTGATTTTGTATATTAATCTTATATCCTTTAACTTTTCTGAACTCACTATGTTTAATATGATTTTTGTGGATTCCTTAGGATTTTTTTTTATAGTTCCCTGTGCTATAAAGTAGGTCCTTGTTGTTTATTTTATATATGGTCATGTGTATTTGTTAATCCCAAACTTCTGAGTTATCCCTCCCCCTCCTTTCACCGTTGGTAACCATAAGTTACATATGTCTGTGAGTCTGTTTTGTGAATAAGTTCATTTGTATCATTGTTTTAAGTTCCACATATAAGTGATATCATATATTTTTCTTTCTCTGACTTACTTCACTTAGTATGATAATCACAAGGTCCATCCATGTTGCTTGCAAATGGCATTATTTCATTCTTTTTTATGACTGAGTGGTATTCCGTTGTGTGTATGTGTGTGTGTGTGTGTATATATATATATGTATATATGTGTGTATATGTATGTGTATATGTATGTATATATGTGTGTGTGTATACCATATCTTCTTTATCCATTCATCTGTTGATGGGCCCTTAGGTTGCTTACATGTCTTGGCTATTGTAAATAGTGCTGCTGTGAGCACGGGGGTTCATGTATCTTTTTAAATTAGAGTTTTCATCTTTTCCAGATACATGCCCAGAAGTGGGATTGCTGGATCATATGATCATAACATATCCAAAATGTTATCATATGATTTTTTTATATTTTTAAGGAACCTCCACACTGTTTTCCATAGTGGGTACACCAATTTACATTCCTACCAACGGTGTAGGAGGGTTTTCCCCACACCCTCTCTAGCATTTATTATTTGTAGACTTTTTGATGATGGCCATTCTGACTGGTATGAGGTGATATCTCATCGTAGTTTTGATTCGCATTACTGTAATAATTGGTGTTGAGCATGTTTTCATGTGCCTGTTTGTCATTTGTATGTCTTGTTTGGAGAAATGTCTATTTAGGACTTCTCCCCATTTTCTGATTAGTTTGTTTGTTCCTTTGATATTGAGGTGTGTGAGTTGTTTGTATATTTTGAAAATTAATCCCTTGTCGGTTGCATCATTTGCAAATATTTTCTCCCTGTCCATAGGTTGTCTTTTTGTTTTGTTTGTGCTTACCTTTCCTGTGCAAAAGCTTGTAAGTTTAATTAGGTCCCATTTGTTTATTTTTACTTTCGTTTCCATTGCTCTAGGAGATGGATCCAAAAATTATTGCTGAGATTTATGTCAAAGAGTGATCTGCCTATTTTTTCCTCTTGGAGTTTTATAGTGTCCAGGCTTACATTTAGGTCTTTATTCCATTTTGAGTATATTTTTGTCTATGGTGTTAGAGAATGTTCTAATTTCATTCTTTTACATGTAGCTGTCTGGTTTTCTCAGCACCACTTATGGAAGAGATTGACTTTTCTCCATTGTATGTTCTTGCCTCCTTTGTTTAAGATTAATTGACTGTAGGTGTGTTGGTTTATTTCTGGGCTGTCTGTTCTATTCCATTGACTCATATGTCTGGTTTTGTGCGAATACCAAGCTGTTTTGATTACTGTAACTTTGTAGTACTTCAGTATTCTGAAGTCTGGGAAGTTATGCCTCTAGCTTTGTTCTTTTCCCTCAGGATTGCTTTGGCAATTCTGGGTCTTTTGTGGTTCCATATAAACTTTAGGATTATTTGTTTTAGTACTGTGAAAAATGTCCTGGGTAATTTGATAGAGATCACAGTAAGTCTGTAGTTTGCTTTGAGTAGTACAGCCATTTAACAATATTAATTCTTCCAGTACAAGAGCATGGGACATTTCTCCATTTATTTGAATCATGTTCAGTTTCCTTTATCAATGTTTTATGGTTCTCAATGTATAAGTCTTTCACCTACTTGGTCAGGTTTATTCCTAAATATTTTATTTTTTGACATAAAAGGGTTTTTTAAACTTTCTCTTTCTGATATTTCATTGTTAGTATAAAATGCAACAGATTTCTGTATGTTAGTCTTGTATCCTGATACCTTGCTGAATTCATTTATAAGTTCTAATAGTTTTTGTGTGGAGTCTTTAGGGTTTTATATATAGAGTAGCATGTCATCTGGCTAGAATACAATTTTACCTCTTCCTTTCCAATTTGATACCTTTTGTTTTCTTTTCTTTCTTCTTCTTTTTTTTTCACCTGATTGCTGTGGCTGGGGTCTCCACCATTATGTTGAATAGAAGTAGTGACAGTGGGCATTCTTGTCTTATTCCAGAATTTAGCAGGAACGCTTTCAGCTTTTCACCATTGAGTATTATGTTGGCTGTGGGTTTGTCATACATAGATTTTATTGTATTGAGGTGTATTCCTTCTGTATCCACTTCAGTGAGAGTTTTTATCATGAATAAATGTTGAATTTTATCAAGTGCTTTTTCTGCATCTGTTGAGATCCTTAGGATTTTGTATATAGAATATTGAATTGTGCAAATAAAGATAGTTTTAAATTTTCTGCTCCAGTCTGGATGACTTTTATTTCTTTTTCTTTCCTAATTTCCCTGTCTAGGATTGCAGTATAGTGTTAAGAGAGGTGGTGGTGAGAGAGACCTTCTTGTCTTGTTCCAGTCTTAGTGGGAAAACATTCAGTTTTTGCCCATTAAGTATGATGTTAGCTTAGGTTTTTCATAGTCTTCATCAGGTTGAGGGGGTTCTTTTCTATTCCTAGTTTATTACATGTTTTTGACTATGAAAGGGTGTTGGCTTTTTCAAATGCCTTCCTTATGTCTATTGAAATGAATGTGCAATTTCTGTCCTTTATTCTACTAATATGATGTATCACATTAATTGATTTTTATATGCTAAACAACTTTGCATTCCAGGGAAAAATCCCACTTGGTCATAGTGTATAATCTTTTACATATGTTGCTGTATTCAGTTTGCTTGTAAATTTTTTTGAGGACTTTCATTTGTAGTCATACGTTGATCTGTTCCTTTCTGTCTTATAATGTTTTTGTCTGATTTTGAAATCAGGGTGATTTTGACCTCAGAATGAATTGGGAAATGTTTCCTATTCTTCTGTTTTTTAAAGAGATTTTGTGAAGTATTGGTGTTTTTTTATTCTTCAATGATTTGTTAGAACTCACCAGTGTAGCTATCAGATTCTGAGCTTTTCATTGTGGGAAAATCTTTTATTACTAATTAAAATTTTTTTTACTTATTAGAGATCTTTTGAGATTTTCTATTACTTTTTAAGTTAGTTTGGGTAGTGTGTGTCTTTCTTGAAATTTGTTTGTTTCATGTAGACTAGCTAAATTGTTCATACTATTCCCTTAGATCCCTTTTTATTTCTGTAAGTTCGATAGTGACATCCTCTAACACATTTCTGGTTTTAGTCATTTGAGTCTTTTTTTATCTTGGTTAGTCTAACTGAAGGTTTATCAATTTTGGTTGACATTTTGGAAAAAACCAATTTTTGGTTACTTCCATAGTTTTCCTACTCTCTATTACATTTATTTCTGTTCTAATCTTGATTATTCCCTCACTCCTTTCTATTTGGGGTTCAGTTTATTCTTTTATCTAGTTTCTTATGGTGGGAGAATGGTTATAGATTTTTATCTTTTTTCTTTTTTTAATAAGGGTATTACAACTATAAATTTCCCTCTAAGCACCGTTTTAACTGTATTCCGTAAGTTTTGGTATGTATGTTTTCATTTTCATTTGTCTCATTGTAGTTTTCTTTTTTTTTTTTTCAAATGCACACTCATTTAATTATAAAGCAATATATTCACATACCAATAGCTACCCTTATTGCATATAAAGCATTCTGATATTTTCTATTACATCCTTTTTGAAAAAATATATTGTTTTAAGGACCCATTCATGGGTCTTGTGCAGTTTTTTTTAACATTTTTTATTGATTTATAATTATTTTACAATGTTGTGTCAAATTCCAGTGTAGAGCACAATTTTCAATTATACGTGAACATATATATATTCATTGTCACATTGCTGTCTCTGTGAGCTACCATAAGATCTTGTATATATTTCCCTGTGCTCTACAGTATAATCTTGTTTATCTATTCTACAATTTTGAAATCCCAGTCTATCTCTTCCCACTCGCCACCCCCTTGGCAACCACAAGTTTGTATTCTATGTCTGTGGGTCTATTTCTGTTCTGTATTTATGCTTTTTTGTTTGTTTGTTTTTGTTTGTTTCTTTTTTTAGATTCCACATATGAGCAATCTCATATGGTATTTTTCTTTCTCTCTGCCTTACTTCACTTAGAATGACATTCTCCAGGGACATCCATGTTGCTGCAAATGGCATTATGTTTTCGGTTTTTATGGGTGAGTAGTATTCAATTGTATAAATATACCACCTCTTCTTTATCCAGTCATCTGTTGATGGACATTTAGGCTGTTTCCATGTCTTGGCTATTGTAAATAGTGCTGCTATGAACATTGGGGTGCACATGTCATCCTGAGGTAGGGTTCCTTCTGGATATATGCCCAGGAGTGGGATTCCTGGGTCATATGGTAAGTGTATTCCTAGTCTTTTGAGGACTCTCCATACTGTTTTCCACAGTGGCTGTACCAAACTGCATTCCCACCAGCAGTGTAGGAGGGTTCCCTTTTCTCCACAGCCTCTCCAGCATTTGTCATTTGTAGACTTTTGAGTGCTGGCCATTCTGACTGGTGTGAAGTGATACCTCATTGTAGTTTTGATTTGCATTTCTCTGATAATTAGTGATATTGAGCATTTTTTCATGTGTCTATTGATCATTTATATGTCTTCCTTGGAGAATTGCTTGTTTAGGTCTTCTGCCCATTTTTGGATTGGGTTGTTTATGTTTTTCTTATTGAGTCATATGAGCTGCTTATACATTCTGGAGATCAAGCCTTTGTCAGTTTCATTTGCAAAAATTTTCTCCCATTCCGTAGGTTGTCTTTTTGTTTTACTTATGGTTTCCTTTGCTGTGTAGAAGCTTGTAAGTTTCATTAGGTCCCATTTGATTATTCTTGCTTTTATTTCTTCTAGGAGAAAATTTTTGAGATGTATGTCAGAAAATGTTTTGCCTATGTTTTCCTCTAGGAGGTTTATTGTATCTTGTCTTATGTTTAAGTCTTTGATCCATTTTAAATTGATTTTTGTGTATGGTGTAAGGGAGTGTTCTAGCTTCATTGTTTTACATGCTGCTGTCCAGTTTTCCCAACACCATTTGCTGAAGAGACTGTCTTTATTCCATTGTATATTCTTGCCTCCTTTGTCGAAGATTAGTTGACCAAAAGTTTGTGGGCTCATTTCTGGGCTCTCTATTCTGTTCCATTGGTCTATATGTCTGTTTTGGTACCAATACCATGCTGTCTTGATGACTGTGGCTCTATTGTATTGTCTGAAGTCTGGGAGAATTATTCCTCCAGCCTCTTTCTTTATCTTTGGTAATGCTTTGGCCTTTCTAGGTCTGTGATGGTTCCATATAAATTTTATTCTGATTTGTTCTAGTTCTGTGAAATATATCCTGGGTAATTTGATAGGGATTGCATTAAATCTGTAGATCGCCTTGGGCAGTGTGACCAATTTAAGAATATTGATTCTTCCAATCCAAGAGCATGGGGTATCTTTCCATTATTTAAAGTCTTCTTAAATTTCCTTCATCAAAGGTTTATAGTTTTCTGTGTATAATTCTTTCACCTCCTTGGTTAGATTTATTCCCAGATATTTTATTACTTTGGGTGCTGTTTTAAAGGGGATTGTTTCTTTACTTTCTTTTTCTGTTCATTCATCGTTAGTGTAAAGAAATGCAACTGATTTTTGAACGTTAATCTTGTAACCTGCTACCTTGCTGAATTCTTCAATCAGCTCTAGTAGTTTTTGTGTGGACCTTTTAGGGTTTTCTATAAAAAGTAACATGTTGTCGGCATATAGTGACACATTTACCTCTTCTTTTCCAATTTGGATCCCTTTTCTTTCTTTCTCTTGCCTGATTGCTGTGGCTAGGACTTCAAAGACTATGTTGAATAGAAGTGGTGATAGTGTTCATCCTTGTCTTGTCCCAGATTTTAGTGGGAAGCTTTTGAGTTTTTCACCATTGAGTACTATGCTGGCTGTAGGTTTGTCATATATAGCTTTTATTATGTTGAGATATGTTCCCTCTATACCGACTTTGGTGAGAGTTTTTATCATAAATGAGTGTTGAATTTTATCAAATGCTTTTTCTGCATCGATTGAGATGATCATGTGGTTTTTGTCCTTTCTCTTGTTGATGTGATGTATTACATTGATTGATTTGCGTATGTTGAACCAGCCTTGTGTCCCTGGGATGAACCCCACTTGGTCATGATGTATAAACTTTTTATGTGTTGTTGGATTCTATTTGCTAATATTTTGGTGAGGATTTTGGCGTCTATGTTCATCAGTGATATTGGCCCTATAATTCTCTTTTTTGGTAGTGTCTTTGCCTGGTTTTGGTATCAGGGTGATGGTGGCTTCATAGAATGAGTTTGGGAGTATTCCCTCCTTTTCAATCGTCTGGAAGAGTTTGAGAAGGACTGGTATGAGTTCTTTGTATGTTTGGTAGAATTCCCCAGTGAAGCCGTCTGGTCCTGGACTTTTATTTGTAGGGAGGTTTTTTATTGCTATTTCGATTTCATTTCTAGTGATCGGTTTGTTCAAGTAGTCAGTTCCTTCTTGATTCAGTCTTGGTGGACAGTATGTTTCCAGAAACTTGTCCATCTCCTCTAGGTTATCCAGTTTGATTCCATATAGTTTTTCATAATATTCTCGTATGATATTCTGTATTTCTATTTTATTTGTTGTAATTTCTCCATTTTCCTTTCTTGTTTTGGTAATTTGTGCTCTCTCTTTTTTCTTCTTTGTGAGTTTGGCCAGAGGTTTGTCGATTTTATTTACTTTTTCAAGAAACCAGCTTTTGGTTTGGTTGGGTTTTTTTCTATGGTCTTGTTAATCTCAATTGTATTTATTTCCTCCCTAATCTTTATAATGTCCTTCCTTCTGCTGCCTTTTTCAGCTTTTTGTTCTTTTTCTAATTCATTCAGCTGGTGGGGTAAGTTGTTTATTTGAGATCGTTCTTTTTTGAGGAAGGCCTGTATTGCTATAAACTTCCCTCATAGCACTGCCTTTATGTGCCCCATAGATTTTGAGTGGTTGTGCTTTCATTGTCATTTGTCTCAAGGTATTTTTTAATTTCAGCTTTGATTTCCTCATTGACCCATTGTTTTTTCAATAACATATTGTTTAATCTCCATGCTTTCCTTTTTTTCTCCTTTGTTTCTTTGTTGTTGATTTCTAGTTTCATGGCATTGTGGTCGGTAAAGATGCTTGAGATAAATTTCTATCTTCTTAAAATTGTTGAGGTTTCTTTTGTGCCCAAGTACATGATCAATCCTGGAAATGTTCCATGTGCACTTGAAAAGAACGTATAACCTATTTTTTGGGGGTGTAATGCTCTGAAAATATCAACCAAATCTAATTTTTCTATTGTATTATTTAATTTCTCTGTTGCCTTATTTATTTTCTGTCTGGAAGATCTGTCTAGTGATGTTAATGTGGTGGTAAAATCTGCAACTAAGATTGTATTCCCATCAATATCCCCCTTTATCTCTGTTAGTAATTGCTTTAGGTACTTAGGTGCTCCTATATTGGGTGCATATATATTAATGAGTGTAATATCCTCATCTTCTATCACTCGTTTAACCATTATAAAATGTCCTTCTTTATCTTTCTTTATGGCCTTTGTTTTAAAGTCTATTTTGTCTGAAATCAGTACAGCAACACCTGCTTTTTTGGCTTTTCCATTTGCATGGAATATCGTTTTCCATCCTTTCACTCTCAATCTATATGTGTCCTTCTCCCTAAAGTGGGTCTCTTGTATGCAGCATATTGAAAGTTCTTGCTTTATTATCCAGTCTGCCACTCTATGTCTTTTGACTGGAGCATTTAGTCCATTAACATTTACAGTAATTAATGATAGATGTGTGTTTATTGCCATTTTGAACTTATCTTTGCAGTTGAATTGGTATATCCTGTTTGTTCCTTTCTTCTTCCTTTTGTGGTTTGGTAATTTTCCTTTGTATTATCATGGATTTTATTTAATTTTTGTGACTCCCTTGTAAGTTTTTGGCTTGTGGTTACCCTTTTTTGTAAATCTATTAGCCCATTACTATAACTGTTTTTATTAAACTGATAGTAACATGATTTCAAACCCATCCTACTGTTAAAAAAAATTTTAAAAAGAAAGAAAAAAATATTCTATATTTCCCTGCCTCCCTCTCCCACTCTCAGTGATTTGTATGTCTTCTTTTATAATTTCGTGTTTACTTTATTTGTAATTCATGAGTTATCACCTTTCCAGTTGTGAGTTTCTCATTTCTGTAGCATCCTGCTGCTCTTCTATTTAGAATAGCCCTTTCAATTTTTCTTTTAGCATTGGTTTAGTGTTGCTAAACTCCTGCAGCTTTTTCTTGTCTGTGAAACTCTTTATTTCTCCTTCTATCCTAGGCTGCATCTTTTTTTCATTTAGGGCTTTAAATATATCTTGCCACTCCCTTCTGGCCTGTAGTGTTTGTGTAGAGAAATCAGCTGAGAGCCTTATGGGGGTTCCCTTGTAACTTACTCTTTGCTTTTCTCTTGCTGCGTTTAGAATCATTTCTTTATCCTTGACTCTGGCCATCTTGATTATGGTATGTCTTGGTGTGGGTCTATTTGGGTTCTTCCTGTTTGGGACCCTCTGAGCTTCCTGTAGTTGGATATCTGATTCCTTCTTTAAGTTTGGGAAGTTTTCAGTCATGATTTCTTCAAAAACCTTTTCAATCCCCTTTGATCTTTCTTCCCCTTCTGGGACCCCTATTATGCGAAGATTGGGACGCTTTATGTTATCCCATAAGTCCCTTATGCTATTTTCATTATTTTTTATTTTCTTATCTTGTAGTTCTTCTGAATGGGTGCTTTCTATTGCCCTGTCTTCTAGATCACTAATTCGTTCCTCTGCATTATCTAGTCGGCTTTGCACAGCTATTAGATCATTCCTCATCTCTGTCAATGAGTTTACCCATTCTACTTGGCTCTTTATAGGTTCAATTTCATTTTTGACATATTTTATATCTCTAAACTCTATCTCTTTTAATTCCTTCAGCACTTTGATCACTCCTTTTTTGAAATCTTGATCTAGTAGGCTATTGATATCTATTTCATTGATCTTTCTTTCAGGGGATTTCTCTTGTTCTTTTAATTGGGAAAGGTTTCTCTGCTTCTTCATGTTGCTCATACCTCTCTGGCACTGTGGTTTATGGAGTATCAGTTGTCTCTTTTGGTCCTTAAGGATTTTATCTATCTAATGCCTATTTAGGAATAGAACTTAGGAAAAAAAGAAAAAAAATAAGAGAGAGAGAGAAAGAATTTTAAAAGAAGGGAGAAAGAGGGTTTGAAAACAGTGTATAATGAATAATAGAAGAGCGAGTTGAAGCCGAGTATTAATTGGGTTGAGACGTCCTTTTAAAACCTTTAAAAAAAAAAGGGGGGGGGGGGAGATGAATAGATGTATTTGAAACCTGTGTCTAATCAATAACAGGACATCAAAACCCAAGAGAAATAGAAATGAATTAAGAAGTAAAAATTAAGAGGGTAATAGAAAATAGAACAGGTAAAAACAGATTTAAAAAAAAAGGGGGGGGGTGTTGTCGGTGTTCTCCTGGAGTCTGTGTGCTTTTAATGTGAAGTCTTTCTGTATTCGTCTCGTTTTGGAAGCTCAGCTTGCTGTTTCCAGAGGCCCTCCGTTGGCGCCCTCTTCTGTGCTGCTCCTGGTGCCTGTGGGCAAGCCGATCGCGCCCCCTCCCAACACTGGGTCAGGTGCAGCTGTCCTTTGCTGTGGGCGGGCGGGTCACTGCCCCTCCGGATGCCGCAGTCAGATGTTGCAGACTGGCCAGGTAGGCGGGCGGGTCGCGCCCCCTCCCAGCACCGCGGTCAGGGGCTGAGCTCCTGCCCGAAAGACGGGGGGGCCGCTCTCCCTCTACCTGCGCCAGTAGCTCTGCTGCTCTGTGCTGCTGCGCGCTTCACCTCGGGTCGGCGCTCGGCACGTGGGCTTGGGGAAGACCGAGGGACAGCCTTGTCGCTGCTCTGGGCTAGAACCCAGCTCCTTGTTTGTCTTGGCGGAGCAAGTTCTCTGAGGGACCAGGATGGAAGGATCCTATCTGCCTCGGGCTGTGGACAAGTCTCCCTCTGGCCTTTGAGACTGCAAAGCACTTAGGTGTGGATGCAGGTTTCGCCCCCGCCCCGGCCTGGATGCTAAGCGCTGGAGGATATGGCGGCTGTGTCTGAGCCCCGCCTCTCTTCTCCTGAAAACTTTCCGTGGGTTTTCAGAGATGGGGGTATGCACCCTTCCCCCCAGGGCACATCAACCTTGTTGTTTTATGGAGGGCCCAGGTTGTTCTGCCCTGTGCACCCACAGCCAGGGCGCGCAGCCCCCTGCAATCCCCCGGGGCTGCCTGCATGCAGCCGCCCCCGTCCTCCGCCCGGCTTGTGCAGCCTGGCCCTGCTCCCAGCTGCCGGCCTGCGTCTCGGGCTGGGTGTTGCGAGGACCGTCTGTGCCCGTTTAACTCAGTTCTGTCGGTCAAGGGCTGGTCTATACAGATCCGAGTCTCGGAGGCTCCCCCTCCATCCCGCTGGCCTCTCAGTTGGAGAGGGGAGACCCAGCAAATGAGTGCCAGTCCTCCTTTGCCGTTCCCTCCCCGCGGAACCCTTCCCGCTCTGCTTTGCCTTTTCTTCTTTCTTTTTTCCTTTTCTCCTACCAGATTTTTGGCATCTCTGTCTTTTGAAGAGGGCGATGTTCTGTCGGAGTTCCGCAGGTGCTCTGGTTGGCTGAGTGGGTCTGTGGATGTGGGTCTTGGTGCATTTGTGGGAGAGGGTGAGCTACGGGCGTCCTTCTGCTCCGCCATCTTCTCTCTTCTCAGTGTAGTTTTCTGATTTTTATTATGATTTCTTCTTTGACCCATTGATTATTTAGGAATATGATACACTAATTTCTACATAGTTATAAATATTCTAGATTTCATTTTATTGATTCATAATTCCATTTTATTATAGTCATAAAACATACTTTGTATGATTTCAGTACTTCAGATTTATTAAGGCTTGTTTTATAGCTTGACATACTATCTATCCTGTAGAATATTGCATGTGCACTTTGGAAAAAATGTGTACTTTTCTGTGGTTGGCCGTAGTATTCTAGAAATGACTGTTAGGTTTAGTTGGTTTATGGTGTTAATCAAGTCTTCTATGTCTTTGCTGATCTTCTATCTAATTAATATATCCATTTTTTAGAGTGGAATATTGAAGACTTTAACTATTACTGTTTACTTTTCCCTGTGTCAGTTTTTGCTTCATGTATTTTGGAATTTTGTTGGAATTAGATGCTTACATATTTATAGTTGTTACATTTTCTTGATGGATTGACCTTTTATCATAATAAAATGTCTTTCTTGGCCTACAGTAACAATTTCTTTAAAGTTTATTTTGTCTGATACTAATATAGCCATTCCAACTCTCTTTTGGCTATTGTTTGCATCGTTTATCTTTTCCCAGGTTTTTACTTTCAACCAAGTTGTCTTTGAATCTAAATTGTATTGCCTCTAGATGGCATATAGTTAGATATGCTTTTTATGCCTTTTGCCTAGCCCTGCTAGATTGTTCAGTTCATTTACATTTAGTGTAATTACTGAAGAGTAGGTTATATGTCTGCCATTTTGCTATTTGCTTTCTATATGTCTTTCATCTTTTGTGTTTTCCTTTATAAATTACTGCCTTCTGGCATTGTAATTAGATATTTTCTAGTGTACCATTTTAAATTCTTATTGTTTCTGTTATATTTTTGGAGTTATTTTCTTAATGTTTACTTGGGGGTTAAAATTAACATATTAATCTTGAAAGTCTAGTTTCAATTAATACCAACAAATTATCAATTGCTCCAATGTACCTCTGCCTTCTTTATATGTGATAAGTCCCACAAGGGGCCCAGTTTTATAATTATTGCTTTATGCAATTGTCTTTTTGCATGCTTGTTTATTCCATAGCATTGTTTCTATTGACTTTATTTTTTTAGAGTAGTTTAAGCTTCCAGTAAAATTAAGAAGAAGGTATGGAGATATCCCGTATACCTCCTGCATAACCTTACCCATTATCAACATCCCCCACCAGAGTAGTACATTTGTTACAGTTGATGAGCCTACACGGACACATCATAATCACCCAAAGTCCATAGTTTACCTTACAGTTCACTCTTTGTGGTGCACATTCTATGGGTTTGAAAAGTAATATAATGACATGCATCCATTATTGTGGTATCATACAGAGTATTTTTTTTTTAAATAGACTTTTTTTTTTTAAGACCAGTTTCAGGTTTACAGCAGAATTGAGCAGAAAATACAGAGTTCCCAAATGGCTCTCCCTACCCACATATATACACTCCCCTACCCTTAGTATCCCTCATCAATGTGGCATATTTGGTAACAATAGATGAACCAACATGGACACATTATTATCAACCAAAGTCCATAGTTTACGTTAGGGTTCACTCTTGATGTTGTACATTCTATGGGCTTTGACAAATGCATAATGACATGTAGCCACCACTATGGTGTCATACAGAGTAATTTCATTGCCCTAAAAATCCCTTGTGCTCCATCTATTCATCCCTCCCTCCCTCTCTCCCTCTCCCCAAACCCCTGGAAACCACAATCTTTTTATTGTTTCTGTAGTTATGCCTTTTCCAGAATGTCATTTGGTTAGAATCGTACAGTTCGTAGCCTTTTCAGACTGGCTTCTTTCATTTAGTAGTATATTTTTTATGTTTCTTCTATATCTTTCATGGCTTGATAGCTCTTTTTTTTTTCTGCACATATTTTAAATTTACATATATGTACTGTTCATTGTTTCTAAGAACGTTTAGCACTTTAGCTTTTTAAACTTATAGTTATCAAAGGAATAAAGCCAACCACAAAATAAATTAATTGAAAAAGATACATACACCTTGCTATTAACAGCAACATTATTTGTAATTGCCAAGATATGGAAACATCCTAAGTGCACACCAATAGTTGAATAGATAATGAAGATGCAGCATACATATATGTAATGGAATACAACTCACCTATAAGAAAGAAGGCTACTTTGCCATTTGTGGCCCTTCATTCACTTTTTTTCACTTCAAAAACCAGAATTTTATAACCAGCATAAACATTTCCATTACATCAAAAACAACAAAATACCTAGAAATAAACCTAACCAAGGAGGTTACCTGTACTCTGAAAGCCAAAATGACACAAAGAAATGGAAAGATTTCTTGTGCTCTTGGATTGGAAGAATCAACACTATCAAAATGGCCACACTACCCAAAGCAATCCACAGATCCAGTGCAACCCCTGTCAAAATACCCATGATATTCCTTACAGAACTAGAACAAACTATTCCAAAATTTATAAGGAACCACAAAAGACCCCGAACAGCCAAAGCAGTCTTTTGTCGGTCTTTATTTTTTCTTTCCTCTTTCTTCTTTTTGTTCTCTTTTCTTATGGTTTGATGACTAGAGAAGGTCCTTTAACATTTGTTGTAAAGCTAATTTGGTGCTGAAATCTTCTAGCTGTTGTTTATCTGTGAAGCTTTTAATTTCTCCATCAAGTCTGAATGAGAGCCTTGCTGGAGAGAATATTTTTGGTTGTAAGTTTCCCCCTTGTATCACTTTAAATATATTGTGGCACTCCCTTCTGGCCTGTAGAGTTTCTGCTGAAAAATCAGCTGATAACCTATGGGAGTTCCCTTGTATGTTATTTGTTGCTTTTCTCTTGCTAATTTTAATATTTTCTCTTTATCCTTAATTTTTGTCAACTTGATGACTATGTGCCTCGGTGTGTTCCTCTTTGGGTTGATTCTGTGTGGTATTCTCTGCGCTTCCAGGACTTGGGTGACTGTTTCCTTTCCCAAGTTGGGGAAGTTTTCAGTGATTATGTCTCCAAATGTTTTATCAGGTCCTTTCTCTCTCTCTTCTCTTTCTGGGACCCCTATAATACAAATATTAATGTGCTTCATGTTGTCCCAGAGTTCTCTTAAACTATCCTCATTCCTTTTTATTCTTTTTTCTGTTCTGAAGTAGTGATTTTCACTAATCTGTCTTTTAGCTTACTGATCCATTCTTCTGCCTCATTTAGCCTATTCTTGATTCCTTTTAGTGTGTTACTTGTTTCAGTGATTTTGTTCTTCAGCTCTGTTTGGGTATTCTTTATATTTTCCAACTCTTTGCTAAAAACTTCACTCTGTGCATCTATACTCCTCTCGAGTTCTCTGAACATCTTGGCCATCATTACTTTAAACTCTTTCTCAGATAAATTGTTTATCTCCTCATCACTTACTTCTTTTTCTGGGATTTCATCTTTTGCTTTGGCCTGGGGGATATTCCTTTGCCATATCATATGTCTTATCTTTCTGTGTGTTTGTGGATTCCTTCCACAGGCTTTGGGATTGTTGTTTTCTTATTCCTAGTATCTGTCCCTGGTGGATGAGGCTGGACTAGAGGCTTATGCAGGTTTCCTGGCAGGAGGAGCCAGTGCCTGCCCACTGCTGGGTGAAGCTTTGTCCTGGACCTCTGGTGGATAGAGCTGTGTCTAGAGGCCTTTGTGGCTTAGGAATTCTGCTGATGGGTGGGTCTGTGTTCCCACCCTGTATGTTGTTTGGCCTGAGGCTTCCCTACAGGTTGTTGGGTGGGGCTAGGTCTTGGTGCTAATGATCCAATCAAGATGTCATTCTCTAGGAAAGCTCATGGAGATGAACACTCCCAGAATGTCGGCCACCAGCTTTTATGTCCCCTAGGTTAGCTGCAGCCTTCCCCCTCATCCCCAGAAGACCCTCCAAATCCAGCAGGCAGGCTTGGCCCAGGTGCCTATGAACTCACTGCCTCTGCCCTTGGACCTGGAGCACATGAGATTCCGTGTACGCTTCCCAAGCAAGTGGAGTCTCCGTTTCCGCCAGTGCCGTGGGGCTCCCGGCACCAAGCCCTGCTGGCCTTCAAAACCAGGTGTCCTGGGGTCTCCTTCTCTTCCCAATGCTGGAACCCAAGCTGGGGACCCGAGGTGGGACTTAGAGCTCTCACTCCTGTGGGAGGGCCTCTGTAAGTTAATTATTCTTCAGCTTGTGAGTCTCCCACTTGAGGGGTATGGGGCCCAATTATATTGTGAGCACGCTCCTCCTACCATCTTGCTGTGGTTCTCTCTCTCTGTTTCCAGTTGCAGAAGATCTTTTTTGCTAGGTTCCAGTCTTTTTTTTTTTTTTGATGGTTGTTTAGCATTCAGTTGTGGATTTGTTGTAGTCATGAGGAGAGGCAAGCTCGTGGTCCTACCACTCTGCCATCTTGACTGGAAATCTCATACAGAGTATTTTAATGGCCCTAAAAATTCTCTCTACTCTGCCTATTCATCTTGCCCACCCAAACCTTGGCAATCACTGAAATTTTTACTGTCTCCATAGTTGGAATAATATAGTATATAACCTTTTCAGACTGACTAATTTCACTTAGGAGTATGCACTTAAGTTTCATTCATGTATTTTCATGGCTTGATAAATAATTTCTTTTCAGTGCTGAAGAATATTCCATTATCAGGATGTACCACATTTTATTTATCTATTTACCTAAGGACATCTTGGTTGCTACCAAGTTTTGGCAATTTTGAATAAATATGCTATGAACATATATGTGCAAGCTTTTGTGTGGACATAAGTTTTTAACTCCCTTGGGTAAAAACCATGGAGTGTGATTGCTGAACCATATGATAAGAGGAAAACTATCTTCCCAAGTGGCTGTACTATTTTGCATTCCCACCAGCAGTGAATGAACATCTCTGTTGCCCCAAATCCTTGCTAGCAGTTGGTTTTGCCAGTGTTCTGGATTTTGGCCATTCAGACAGTTTTGCATTGGTATCTCATTTTAACATCCATTTCTTTCATGACTTACGATGTGGAGCATCTTTTCATATGATTATTTGCAATCTGTATATATTCTTTGGTTAGGTGTTAAGTCTTTGATTTAATTTTTAAATAGATTGTTTTCTTATTGCTAAGACTTAGAGTTCTTTGTATATTTTGTATACCAATTCCTTATCAGATGTCTCTTTTGCAAATATTTTCTCCCAGTTTGTGGCTTGTCTTTTATTCTCTTTAGAATGTCTTTCTCAGAGAAGAAGTTCTCAATTTTAATGAAATATAGCTTATTGATTATTTTTTTTTCCTGGATTTTGCCTTTGGTGTTGTATCTAAAAAGTCTTCACCATACTCAAGTTGATTTAGGTTTTCTCCTGTATTATCTCCAGGAGTTTTATAGTTTGATGTTTTATATTTGGGTCTGTGGTCTATTTTGAGCTAATTTTTATAAAGAGTGTAAATTCTCTGCCTAGATTCACTTTTTTTTTGCAAGTGGATGTCCAGTTGTTCCAGTACTATTTGTTGAAAAGACTTTATTTTATTTATTGTATTGCCTTAGCTCCTTTGTCAAAGATAAGTTTGACTGATTTATTTTGGTCTATTTTAGGGCTCTCTGTTCTGTTCCATTAGGCTTTTTGTCTATTCTTTCACCAGTACTACAGTCTTGATTATTGTAGCTTTATAGTAAGTCTTGAATTCATGTAGTATCAGTCAGCCAGTTTTGTTCTTCAATATGGTATTGGCTATTCTGGGCCTTTTTTCTCTCCATATAAACTTCAGAATCAGTTTGTTAGTATCATAAAATAATTTGCTGGGATTCTGATTGGGATTGCACTGAATCTGTAGATCAAGTTAGGAATAATTGACATCTTCACAATACTGAGTGTTCCTATCCGTGAACATGGAATATCTCTTTATTTACTTAGTTGTTCTTTGATTCCATTCATCAGTTTGTAGTTTTCCTCATCTAGGTCTTATAATATTTTGTTTTATTTATACCTATGTTTTTTTTAGGGGGGGTGCTAATGTAAATGGTAATTGTATTTTTAATTTCAGACTCCACTTGTTCATTGCTAGTATATAGGAAAGCAATCAACATTTATATTAACCTTGTATCTTGCTTTCTTGCTGTAATTGCCTATGACTTCTAGGAGGTATTTTTGAATTTTTTTCTGCATCTACTAATATGATACATAATTTTTTTTGTATGTTTCTAAAAAATTAATCCTTATTGATACTGATTTTTAAATAAATTTTTGTTTTAAAAGTTTTAGATTAAAGAAAAATATGTAGATACTACTGATTTTTTTTTTTTTTGCGTATTGATGTGATGGATTATATTTATTGATTTTTGTATGTTGAGCCAGATTTGTGTACCTGGGATAAATCCCACTTAGTCATGATATATAACTCTTTTTATATATTGTTGCATTAAATTTGCTAATATTTTGTTGATGATTTTTACATCTGTGCTCATGAGAGATATTGATGCTTAGTTTTCTTATAATATCTTTGGTTTTGGTATCAGGGCAATGCTGACTTCATAAAATGATTTAGGAGGTATTAACTCTGCCTCTAAACTCTAAAAGGGATTGCAGAGAACTTGTATAATTTCTTCATTGAATATTTGGTAGAATTCATCAGTGAGTCCATCTGGGTCAGGTGCTTTCACTTTTGGAAAGTTATTAATTGTTAATTTGACTTCTTTAATAGATATAGGCCTAATCAGATTGTCTGTTTCTTCTTCTTTGATGTTTAGCAGATTGTGTCTTCCAAGAAATTTGTTCCTTTCATCTACCTTATTTAACTTCTGGACATAAAGTTGTTCATAATATTCCTTTAACTTTTCAATGTTCATGGGGTTTCTGATGATGTCACCTTTCCATTTCTGATATTTCCATTCCTTTTATTCTGTAGTTTGTGTCTTCTCTCTTCCTCTGTACTTTTTAGTTAGTCTAGCTAGAAGCTTACCAATTTTGTTGATTTTTTTCCCCCCAAAACTCAGCTTTTGGTTTCATTTATTTTCCTCTATTGATTTCCTGCTATCAATTTTGTTGATTTCTCCTCTAATTCTTATTTCTTTTCTTGTGCTTATTTTGAATTTAGTTTGCTCTTTTTTGGTCTGTTTTCCTAAGGTGGAAGCATAGCTTATTAACCCATTTTTTTCATTTTTTAAAGTAAAACTTTAAATTTTTGCCCACTGAAGTAAAATTGACAAGTAAAATTGTGAAATATTTAAAGTGTGCAACATATATTTGGTATATGTACACATTGTGAAAGAATTCCCCCCATTGAGTTCATTAACATGTCCATTACCTCCCATATTTAGTCTTTTTTTTTTTTTGGTGTTAGAACCTTTAAGTTATACTCTCTTAGCGAATTTCAATTATACAATACACTTTTGTCAACTTTTGTCACCATATTATACATTATATCTCAGAATGTATATTCTCAGGACTTATTCATCTTTATGGCTGAAAGTTTATACTCTTTTCACAACCTCTTCCTATTTCTTCCACTCCTACACATACCCTGAGGCTCTGGCCACTACTTTTCTACTCTTTGCTTTTTATAAGTAAGTTTCATCTGTTGTTTTGTATTGTTTAGATTCCACATATAAATGATATCATTGTAGACTGTTCTCTGTCTGATTTATTTTACTTAGTATAACACCCTCAAGGTCCATCCATATTGTTGCAAATGCAGGGTTTTCTTTTTTAAGGCTGAATAATATTCCTGTGTGTTTATGTGTAAGTATATGTATCTCATCTTCTCTATCCAGTCATTCATTGATGGACACTTAGGTTGTTTCCATAGTGTGGCTATTTGAATAATGCTGCAGTAACCATGGGAGTACTAATGTCTTTTAAAGATAAGAATTTTATCTCCTTTGAATATATATCTAGAGTGGAATTCCTGGGACATATGGGAATTCTATTTTTAATTTCTTGAGGAACTGTCATATTTTCCATAGTGGCTTTACCAATTTAAATTCCTAACAACAGAGGGGAGGGTACATCTCAGTGGTAGAGTACATGCTTCGCATGCACGAGGTCCTGGGTTCAATTCTCAGTGCCTCCACTAAAAATAAATAAATAAACCTAATTACTCTTCCCTCCCAAATTTAAAAAAAACAAAAACAGTAAATTCCTAACAACAGTCTGCAAGGGTTCCCTTTTCTTCATATCCTGACCAGTACTTGTTATCTCTTACCTTTTTGATAATAGCCATCTTAACAGATGTGAGATGATGGCTCATTTTGTTTTTGATTTGCATTTTCCTGATGATTGTTAATATTGAGCACCTTTTTATGTACCCATTGGCCATTTGTATGTCTTCTTTGGAAAAATATGTCTATTCAAACCTTTTATCCATTTGTTTGGGGTTTTTGTTTTATTTGTTTTGATTTCTTTCTATTGAGTTGGATGAGTTCCTTGTGTATTTTTGGTAGTAACTCTTTTCTGAATATGTGACTTACAAATACTTTCTCTCATTCCATGTGCTGCCTTTTCATTTGTTGGTGGTTTCCTTTGCCAACAAAAGCTTTTTATTTTGATGTAGTCCCACTTATTTTTGCTATTAATGTCAAATCCAAAATATCATTGCTAAAACCAGTGTCAGTGAACTTCTCTATTTTTTTCTTCTAGGAGTTTTACAGTCTTTATTAATCTTGAGCTAATTTTGTGTAAGATAGAGTTTCATTCTTTTGCATGTGGCTATCCAGTATTTTCCAACACTGTTGATTGAGGATACTACCCTTTCCCCCTTTGTATATTCTTTCTCCTGTGCCATAAATTAATTGACCATATATACATGGGCTTATTTCTGGAGCCTGTATTTTGTTCCCTTGATCTGTGTGACAGGTTTCATGCTTGTGCCATACTATTTTGATTACTATAATTTTGTAATATAATTTGAAATAAGGAAGTGTAATGCCTCCAGCTTCGTTCTTCTTTCCCAAGGTTCCTTTGGCAATTTGGGGTCTTACATGTTTCCACACAAATGTTAGGATTGTTGGTTCTATTTCTGTGAAAATTACCATTGGAATTTTTATAGAGATTGCATTAAATCTGTAGATCTCTGGGTGGTATGGACATTTTAACAGTATTCTTCCAGTCCATGAGATGAAATAGCTTTCCGTTTATTTGTCTTCTTCAGTTTCTTTTATCAATGTCTTAACCTTTTGGCTTATAGAATTTTTAACCCTGTTGGTTAAATTTAGCCCTAAATATTTTATTATTTTTGATGCTATTGCAAGTGGGATTGTTTTCTTAATTTCCCTTTCTGATAGTTCATTGTTGGTATAGAAAAATACAGCTAATTTCTGTATGTTGGCTTTTTTTTTTAAATATAGTTGATTTACAATGTTGTGTTAATTTCTGGTGTACAGCATAGTGATTCATCTATATATAAATATTTTTTATTATAGGTCATTATAAGGTATTGAATATAGTTCCCTGTGCTATACAGTACGAACTTGTTGTTTATCTATTTCATATATATTAGTATCTGCAAATCTCAAACTCCCAATTTATCCCTTACAATCCCCTTCCCCCTGGTAACCATAAGTTTATTTTCTGTGTCTGTGAGTCTGTTTCTGTTTTGTAAATAAGTTAGTTTGTCTTTTTTTAGATTCCACATGTAAGTGATAGCATGTGGTATTTTTCTTTCTCTTTCTGGCTTACTTCACTTAGAATGATAATCTCCAGTTCCATCCATATTGCTGCATTATATTATTTTTTTTATGGCTGAGTAGTATTCCATTGTATAGATATACCACAACTTCTTTACCCAGTCATCTGTTGATGGACATTTAGGTTGTTTCCATGTCTTGGCTACTGTAAATAGTGCTACTATGAACATTGGGGTGCATGTATCTTTTCAAGTTAGTTTCTTCCAGATATATGCCCAGGAGTGGGATTGCTGGATCATATGGTAACTCTTTTTAGTTTTTTAAGGAATCTCCATACTCTTTTCCAAAATGGCTGCACCAAACTGCATTCCCATCAACAGTAGGAGGGTTCCCTTTTCTCCACACCCTCTCCAGCATTTATTGTTTGTGAACTTTTTAATGATGGCTATTCTGACAAGTGTGAGGTGATACCTCATTATAGTTTTGATTTGCATTTTTCTGATAATTAGCAACACTGAGCATTTTTTCATGTTCCTGTTGGCCATTTTATGTCTTTATTGGAGAAATACTTGTTTAAGTCTTCTGCCCATTTTTGGATTGTGTTGTTTGTTTTTTGTTATTGAGTTGTATGAGCTGGCGTAACTCAGTCCTGAGTGAACTTAGTGTTACTAGGTTGCTCACAGTTAAGCTGCTCATCGTTGTGTATGTGCAAATCAGAAATGTGAAATTCAGGACTATGGAGCAACCTTGAGATTACCTCTCTACCTGCTTCACATTAAATGAGAAAGTCAGCATTATAAATGGCAAGCAAATTGAGTGTGTAGCATTAAATATTCAGTGCCAGAAGTCTCATTTAAAATAATCTTCTGTGTAATTTACAGTCTCATACCAAAACCCATGATATAATTAATTTTGGTGACTTTTAGTCTGATTCTTGATGGCAAGTAGGAGAACTGTGACTATAGGTCAATAATCTTTCCTTTTTTCACCTTATTAACATTTTGCTGGAAGAACTGTTGAAAGAGGGCATCTATCTGACGGAGCAAAGCTCTACAGGCAGCGTGTCTGGAAAAGTCCTAGTTAACGGCTGTCACTGTGACGTAGTCAATAAAAACACCCCCTTTCATTCTCAAGAGAGTCCCGGTTTGAACAATAGATTATATAGAAACCCTATGACCAGGAGGTGGTACCTCTCTGTGGCCACCACTGTTCAGGGGCTGGTTTGCACCTTTGCAGAACCAGCAGCTCAGGGTGATGAGGACACAGGCTGATCTTGTGTGGGAGGAAGCTGGTTCCTCACCACAGACGTGACAGGAGACCGATGCCCAAACAATAACACTATGTTTTTAACTTATTATGAATACTGTAACTGCCAAGCAGAGTGGAAACCAATGTTGATTTCTCAGTATATTCTCTCCCTTGAAGGGTAGTCTCTTTGGAAAGCTCACAGTCCTTAGAATTACCAAAATCATAATTCTTGTGGATGAGGAGACCCAGGTGATCTGGGTTCACTGGAGGAGCTGCTGTAATTTGCAAGACAGGTTTCAATACTTGGTACCACACAAAGTATAGCCTATGTCCTACTAAGTTTTCCTTTACAAGCAGGAAGTGGCTTTGGTTTTCTTTTCAAAGAGATATGTGGGGTCAGCATCAGCTACAGGTAAAGAAGAGGGATATCAGCTTCCAATCAACCCTCTCCTCTGTTCTTTACTAATATTAGGTCCCAAGTTCCCTCACCCATCGGCCAGGCCTGTTGGGGCTGATGTCAGTGGCAGACATTCTCTGATGCCTGAGTTCAGCCAGGAGCAGCCTCCTCCACTCCTTCCTTGTTGCAACATTGGAGGTTACAGAGGTTGTAAATATTGAGTGTACTTAGTGTGAACTGTGAACCACTCCTCATCACCCATCCCACTTCCCAGTAGACAGTAGACGCAATGCCCAGAAGAGGATTAAAATCAGCTTTATTGGTGGATTGAAGAACACAGTTAGGATCTGAGGCCAAAGTGGGGTTTCTTTCATCCTCTCTGAAGTGATGACAGTTGAGCCCACTGGGTGGGGCTCACCAAACTTACCCACCCCGTAACAGACTGAGGCTGGAACATGGAGAGCCGGTCCTGGGTAGGCCCAGCATGGGCAGGTCCTGCTGGGTCTGTTTACTGCATGTAGACTGGAAGCCCAAAAGCAGGTCCAAGAGAAAGAGAGAGGGAGAGAGAAGAAGCAGGAGGACAAGTAAGCAGGGTCCTTTAGCACATTATTTCCGCCCAGTAGAGAAAGGCGGCCCCAAGTCTCAGTTCATCAACCCCAACCATCCCGAGGTCACCCCAGGTGGAAGCTTCTCCCCAGTTCTTTCCTTCCAAGCTGGAGTGTGGTTAGGAGATCTTTGCTCTATTTGGCTGAGCAAGGAATATACGAATAATGAAAAGGGTTTTTCCCAAGAGGCAAGGTTGAGTCAGGGGCCTGGACTGCTCAATGAACAAACGGCCAAGGGCCATTTTGTGTGAGCCTCCCAGTCTGCAGACATTAAGGCAAACAAGGTGCTGATGAGCGTGCTGGAGTCAGGACTGTAGGTCTGAGTCACCTCACATGCCTGAACACGGGCCACCGAATTCCTTTTCTTGCCTGTGCTCTGGAGCTGGGACCCCTGAGGACTGCTGAGGACGAACTTGACAGACTACACCACCCTCAGCCCCCAGAGGGGTAAAATGGATGAAGGGGGTCAAAAGGTACAAACTTCTAGTTATAATTAAGTCCTGGGGATATAATACACAGCTTGGTGATTCTAGTTAACAATTCTGTACTGTATATCTATCTGCAGGTTACTAAGTCAGCAATCTTAAAAGTTCTCATCATGAGAAAAAAAATTTTAACTATGTGAGGTGATGGACATTGACTAAACTTGTGGTAATCATTTTGCAATATATACATATATCAAATCATTATGTTGTACACCTAAAAATAATACACCGGTATTTGTCAATTACATTTCCATAAAACTGAAAAAAAAAAAAAAACTTGACTAGGCCACCACAGCTAGGGTACAGTTCACCTGGACATCACTGGTTCCTATAGTAAAGAGAGCCCCCCTTTTACTCCATTCAGAGCAACACCTTCCGGTTTAACTGTCAGGTGCGGAGTAGTTAGCTTTGTGCCAGACCAAAGCAGAGGGCCTTTTAGACCATGGTGAATGGAGGGAAAGACAGGAGAATAGTAAGATTTTCACAGGGCCTGTGAACAGATAGATGTTTAATGGCAAGTGTTGCAGAGTTGGGTCGGATGTAGGTCTCTCTGGCACAGGAAGTGATGACTTACTAACTGCTAGCACTCTGAAATCCTTCCTCCTCCCTGTCGTGCAGAACACCCTTTTTTTTTTTTCCTGTGCTTTTCTATTTCTCTATTTCTAATGCCACTAGAGAAACAGAAAACTAGAATGCCTCTAATTAAACTATAGATGTCTTTTATGTTGGGTGCATTTCTAGTGCACTCACTGTTTTTGCTTTTAGCCTGGATAGCTCTGAAAAGGTTAATTCTATCCATTACCTCTGATTTTTTTTCCCCCTACTATCACCATTCTAGGGTGACCTCACTTCATGGTACTAGATGGCACCTTTCTGTAGTTTCCAACAGGCTACTTTGAATAAAACTAAATGATTGCAGAAACATTTTTCCCCAGAGTATTTTTATTAGGGATTCCTGCCACCATATTAACATATAAAACAATCTGGATGTTGACATAGAAATGCAGATTTCACTATACAAAGATAAGGCTCCAATCACAGGTAACATGGCCCCCATATCTCTAGTATTTCAATGAAATCGATTCATTTTGAATTCTTCCCAGAGTTGTCTTTATAAATATTAGACAAGCCACAAAATATATTCCAGATACATAACATTTTACAATATGTTCCAAGCACAGACAGAAATACACGACACTTCACCTACATTTTTTTCATGATCCAACTTGCATTAGCACTAAAGACAAGATTGTGTGTGTATATGTATTTGCCATATATGTGTGTATACAAAAACCACAAATATACACACGGTGGTTTTCATGGAAAATTGAACCCTTTGAGACTGGGTTTTATCCGCTATGATATCTGAGAGGGAAAAGGAGTAACAATGTGTCACAAATTCCTCTACTGGGGAAAATAAAAACAACTACGTACGAAGGGCATATCAGTTGTGTGTATACAAATACACACATATATACAGATTCATATAGTAACACATATATACCAATAATATGGAATATACATATACTCACACACTTGCTTTGAATTCTGTATCTCACTGTATTATATATTCTCCATCTTTGGAAGCAGTCTTTTCCTCATTTGATTCAGGCAACTGGTGACTGTCTTCTAACAAAACTTAAGTGGATATTTTCTAAAAGACACTGATTCTATCCTGACAAAATGACATTTCAGGATCCGAGTTTTCCCTCTCGTACCTAATGTTTAAGTTCAGCAGACTCTCCTGTCAACTCTTTCACTTAAAAACATTTCTACTTCAACAGTGAAGGTTTTGTCTAAGAGAAAAGAGATGTGAGCTGGAAATGTTAAAATTACATATTTATTAGTCCTTAATGTAAATCTGCATGGCTGGACTATGTGTGATATTTATCCGGTCAGTATTTTTTCACTTTTATGATGGGCAATAAATTACTTCCATAATTAAAAAATACTGTTTAATATTAGTTTAAAGGGGCAAGGGCTGGATGATTTGCTATGATTAGAACTTCAAAGACAATGATGTGAAGCATGATTAGAAGGGGGTACTAATTGTGTTCTGACAACACTAGCGTACCCTTATGTCAAAAAGTATGACTTTAAGCCATAAATAAGGGGGAAAAAATCAGTTTCAAAGGTGGCCATTTGCAAACTTCTAAAATAAATTAGTTAATTGATTTCATTATTGGTATTGAATTGCAGGAATCAAGTACATGAGAAAGAACACCCTATAAACTTAATAGCAAATTATAGTTTGCTCAACTTAAGGCTTGATGAGCTGACTCTGAAAACTGATTTACAAAATTAAATGTCTAATAAAGCCCTTAGTGCTCCACAAATGAGTAGGACTGGAATGGCCAATTTGGAAATTATGCTAATGGGAGAGCTGGAGTTAGGGAAAGACTACAGGCAGCCCAGTCCCTTTGAAAACATTCCATGCCTTCATTTACAATCTGGAGAAATCCCTATGCTTTATGCCCTAAGCTCCTTACTCTTCCCTTTCTCACTTATAGCTCAGTATTGGTAAGTATTCTCCACGGGAAGGCGTCGGAGCCTTTCTGTCCTGGATTTAATGGTATCAAGGTAATTACGGCATTTATCCCCTGTACTGTCAGCTTAGGGAGTCATTTCACTACTTCATCGAAGCCAAAATGGTATATCCATCTAGTGAGTCCCCTCCACTTTCTTAATGAGAGCCCCAGTTAATGAATGAGGGAAAGGAAACTAGGAAAGTAAAGGTGTACAGTCACCACCACAAGGAAGACCATCAGCATTTATCAAAAAGCCAAGATCCACGCTCTTCACACTCTTTCTTCCTTTCTCTCTCTCTCTCTGTCTCTCTCTCTCTGTCTCTCTCTCTCTCTATCGCTTACACCCACTTCTGTTAAACTTTCTTCCACGGAATCTCGATGAATGGCATGAAGGACCAAAAAAAGTACCTTCAAGTTTTTCCACTTTTATTTTAATCCACTTAAACATACTTATGTCAACTCAGAGTGCATTGTTCTTTACATCATCCAATACCTTGCAACACCACCACTTTCATAAAATAGATCATTTGTCTACCACCACTTGCCTGCCATTACCAGCCTCACCAGAACTCTTGTTTTTCTACTTGCCCTTTTACCAGTTCCCATCTGCTTCCACTCTGGGGTTAAGGTACAATAATACGCAGTTAACTAGCATATCCTTTAACTTTTTTCCTTTAAAGTTTCACTTTCTTTTAAAAACATTCTATTCCCTCAGCCAGAATAAATGGACAGAATGCAGATGAAAGTAGCAAGTCATCTTGTCCAACTACTTGGAGAGCCTCAAGTGGACACTGGGTGGTCCATTTTTCCATGTCTGCATCCTCCAGTTCCATCATCCATTTCAGAGCTTATTTTCTACAGTATTTTTCTTCCTATTTTCTGTCTCATATGCAGGTAACAACAAATTATGTGATTGTTCAGCCAAAAATATTTTAAAAAACAAACCAGTGCCAAAACATTAAAAAATTCCTGACATACCCTTTGTGCATTAATCTTACAATCTGTACACTTAAATAACTCCAGGAGGCTTCTTTTTTTGCCAAAAATTTACCAAAATATTTTGAACACATAAAAATATTTTTAAAAAAACAAAAACAAAAGCCCAGCATAAATTTAGTTGTATAGGCATTGGTTAGAGGACATTGTTTTCTCTAAGGATTATATTCAAAAACTGTCTCTTGGGTTTTTACTAAAATTCTGATTCTGAACCTTATAGCTTGTAATGGTGCTAATAACTATTTAAAAAAAGGAAGAAATCTAATTCAGCTCAATGTATTATAATAGATAAAGAGTATGTCTGTACTATAATAAAAAATAAATGTATTTTTGGTTATTTAGAGGCCATCTTCCTGGCCTGTAACTAAAATAACTGTATTTGCCGTGAATAATGGAAAGCTAACTTAAAGGTTTGAATAATCAGAGGAGTAAGGAACACCTGTTGATGGCCCCGTGACCACTCAGAACCAGGCATTTGCTGAAAAAAAACCAAATCACTAGTATTGAATATAGCCCTTAGTCATATGAGAGATGAGTTTTATGAGCAACCCAGCATGTAGAGAACGAGGTTGACTTTGCCAGCCACCCACTCCTTGAGAGGACAGTAGTATTCATAGTGAAACTGCTCAAACTCGGGCGTCTGGCGGATTTCACATAAGAAGGAGAGATCAATACCTGACTCCAAAAGGAGGAGGAGCAGGGGGAATACAAAGAGCAGCAGCCCCAGGCCCACCACAAGGAGCCTGGAGAAACTCTTGATCAGTGGGTTCACCCGAATATGGCCACTCAGAATGTCATAGCTCCACGACAAAGCCTGGCGAGCCTCCTTCAGCTCCTCTTCTTCGGCCATTAAAAAGGCGTTTTCATCTGCTTCCAGTTCCTCGAACGAGTCTGTGTCTTCTCTTTCCAACTCCAGCCTAGATGGACAGTCAAAGAGCATGTCAATCTCATCATCGTCAACCGGGGTGGGGAGCAGGCTGGCACTGGGGTTGTATGCCAGTTCCGAGATGGTCAAGGGCTCTTCTTTCATTTTCTCTTCCTCTTCACTTGGGGGGTCTTCATAGTCACGGGATTCCTTCACTGGTGAGCTGGAGATCAAGGGGGCAGAAGTGGCATCTTCTTTGGGCAATGGAATACCTGTAAAGAAGAGATGGATTTTTCTTAATTTTAAATTTCAGGTGTTCTTTTTCCACAAAGATCTGTAGCTGGAAACAAACCAAAACTAACGAATGGAATTTAGGGAATCCGTGAAATTGTTCTGTGGAATCCTGACTTTAAACAAAGTCATTTTTATAACAGATCCTACCATAAGTTTTAAGGTCAACATGTTAAACCCAAAATAACCAAAACACCTCAAATAGTTGGCAGTATTTACAACATTTACACGAGCAATTATGGTCTGAAAACCTCCAACTTTGGTCATGTCTGCAAGAATAAAAAGGCAGGAAATCACTATCATGTTATAATTTTGAGTGGTGTCTTTCACAAGTCGACACTGTCATCGAGTAAAGTATTATAGGAAAATTAGAGAATCTGCTAGCCAATGATAACCATTTTATTATATTATGTATTATGTTCTAGTCTTCATTCTAGGCACAATTTTGTGGTTTTTCATTTTATATAATTGCAATCATATTGTATGAACAGATTTGCATCTTGGTCCTTTAACATTTTAACTTAGACATTTTCTGTGTTGATGTAAACTCCCATTGGCATTTATAATGGCTGCCAAATTTTCTATGTAGTTAATATCATATTAGTTGCCTGTTGGCAAACATTTAGATTGCTTTGCAGTTGTGGAAAAAATGCTGAGACATCTTTATATATAAAACCCTTTTCCCCTCTCTTGTTGCAGTTCATTTGATGTCTGAAAGAAAAATTTCTTGGTCAAAGGGTATGAACATTATTTCTTAAAGTTTACGAGGGAAGAGGGTTTCTTAACTTCACATTTTACAGATGAGAAATTCAGTTACCTACTATCAGGCCAAAGGCCAGCTCTCCTAACTTTGAATCTTGGGTTTTTACTGGGAAAGGCAGAATCAAAGAAATGTTCCCCAGGATGGATCTATAGTATAATACTAAATTGGTAGTCAGATATATTAGGTAACTGTAAACCAGCTTTTTTTTTCTTTTTTTAATTGAGGCATAGTCAGTTTACAATGTTGTGTCAATTTCTGGTGTCCAGCACAGTTTTTCAGTCATACATGAATTTATACATACTCATTTTCACTGTAAGCTACAAGACGTTGAATATATTTCCCTGTGCTACACAGTATAAACTTGTTTATCTGTTTTATACATACCAGTCAGTATCTGCAAATCTCGAACTCCCAGTTTATCCCTTCCCACCCCTCCTCCCTGCAGGCAACCACAAGTCTGTATTCTATGTCTGTGAATCTGTTTCTGTTTTATATGTAAGTTCATGTCTCTCTCTCTTTTTTAAAAGATTTCACATATGAGTAATATCGTATGGTATTCTTCTCTTTCTGGCTTACTTCACTTAGAATGACATTCTCCAGGAACATCCATGTTGCTGCAAATGACATTATTTTATTATTTTTTATGGCTGATTAGTATTCCATTGTGTAAATATAGCACAACTTCTTTATCCAGTCATCTGTCGATGGACATTTAGGCTGTTTCCATGCCTTGGTTACTGTAAATAGTGCTGCTATGAACATTGGGGTGTAGGTGTCTTTTTGAATTAAGGTTCCCTCTGGATATATGCCCAGGAGTGGGATTGCTGTGTCAAATGGTAAGTCTATTTTTAGTCTTTAGAGGAATCTCCATACTGTTTTCCACAGTGGCTGCACTAAACTGCATTCCCACCAACAGCGTAGGAGGGTTCCCTTTTCTCCACACCCACTCCAGCATTTATCATTTGTGGACTTTTGAATGAGAGCCATTCTGACTGGTGTGAGGTGATACCTCCTTGTAGTCTTGATTTGCATTTCTCTGAAAATTAGTGATATTCAGCATTTTTTCATGTGCCTATTGGTCATTTGTATGTCTTCACTGGAGAATTGCTTGTTTAGGTCTTCTGCCCCTTTGTAGATTGGGTTGTTTATTTTTTTCTTATTAAGTTATATGAGCTGTTTATATATTCTAGAAATCAAGCCCTTGTCAGTCTCATCTTTTGCAAATATTTTCTCCCATTCCGTAGGTTGTCGTTTTGTTTTGCTCATGGTTTCCTTTGCTGTGCAAAAGCTTGTAAGTTTAATTAGGTCCCATTTGTTTATTTTTGCTTTTATTTCTATTTCTTGGGTAGACTGCTCTAGAAGAACATTGCTGAGATGTATGTGAGATAATGTTTTGCCTATGTTTTCTTCTAGGAGATTTATTGTGTCTTGTCTTATGTTTAAGTCTATAATCCATTTTGAATTTGTTTTTGTGTATGGTGTGAGGGAGTGTTCTAGCTTCATTGACTTACATGCTGCTGTCCAGTTTTCCCAACACCATTTGCTAAAGAGATTGTCTTTATTCCATTGTATGTTCTTGCCTCTTTTGTAAGATTAATTGACCAAAAGTTTGTGGGTTCATTTCTGGGCTCTCTATTCTGATCCTTTGATCCATATGTCTGTTTTTGTACCAATACCACTCTGTTTTGATTACTGTAGCTCAATAGTATTGTGTTAAGTCTGGGAGGGTTATTCCTCCAGCCTCATTCTTTTTCTTCAGTAATATTTTGGCAATTCTGGGTCTTTCGTGATTCCATATAAATTTTAATATGATTTGTTCTAGTTCTGCAAAATATGTCCCGGGTAGTTTGATAGGGATTGCATTAAATCTAGATTGCCTTGGACAGTATGACCATTTTAACAATATTGATTCTTCCAATCCAGGAGCATGGGCTATCTTTCCATTTTTTAAGTCTTCTTTAATTTCCTTAGTCAGTGTGTTGTAGTTCTTCATGTATAAGTCTTCACCTCCTTGGTTAGATCGATTCCTAGGTAATTTATTACTTTGTGTGCGATTTTAAAAGGGGTTTTTCTTTACTTTCTTTTCCTGTTGATTCATCGTTAGTGTAAAGAAATGCAACTGATTTTGGTACATTAATCTTGTATCCTGCTACCTTGCTGAATTCTTTTATTAGCTCTAGTAGTTTTTGTGCGGCGCTTTTAGGGTTTTCTATATATAGTATCATGTCATCTGCATATAGTGACAGTTTTACCTCTTCTTTTCCAATTTGAATCCCTTTTCTTTTTCTTTGCCTAATTGCTGTGTCTAGGACTTGTAAGACTATGTTGAATAGAAGTGGTAAGAGTGGACAGCCTTGTCTTGTCCCAGACTTTAGTGGAAAGGTTTTTCAGTTTTTCACTGTTGAGTACTATGGTGGTTTGTCATAAATAGCTTTTATTATGTTGAGATATGTTCCCTCTATACCCACTTTGGTAAGGGTTTTTATCGTAAATGAGTGTTGAATTTTATCAAATGCTTTTCCTGCATCTATTGAGATGATCATGTGGGTTTTATCCTTTCTCTTGTTGATGTGGTGTATTACATTGATTGATTTGCATATGTTGAACCATCCTTGTTTCCTGGGATGAACCCAAGTTGATAATGGTATATGATCTTTTTTATGTGCTGTTGGATTCTATTTGCTAATATTTTGTTGAGGAATTTTGCATCTGTGTTCATCAGTGATATTGGTCTGTAATTCTCTGTTTTGGTGGTGTCTTTGCCTGGTTTTGGTATCAGGGTGATGGTGACTTCATAAAATGAGTTTGGGAGTACTCCCTCCTTTTTAATCTTCTGGAAGAGTTTGAGAAGGATGGGTATGAATTCTTTGTATATTTGGTCGAATTCCACAGTGAAGCCATCTGGTCCTGGACTTCTGTTTGTAGGGAGGTTTTTTATTGCTAATTTTATTTCATTTCTAGTGATACGTTTATTCAAGTGGTCAGTTTCTTCTTGATTCAGTCTTGGTGGACTGTATGTTTCCAGAAACTTGTCCATTTCTTCTAGTTTATCCGTTTCCATATAGTTGTTCATAGTATTTTCGTATGATATTTTGTACTTCTGTGGTATTGGTTGTAATTTCCCCATTTTCCTTTCTTTATTTGTGCTCTCTTCTTGGTGAGCTTGGCCAGAGGTTAATTTTTTTTACTCTTTCTAAAAACCAGCTCTTGGTTTGATTTTTTTCCCATTGTTTTCGAATCTCTATTTATCTCCTCCCTGATCTTTATTATTTCCTTTCTTCTGCTGACTTTTGGTTTTGTTTGCTTTTCTTTTTCTAATTGTTTTAGCTGGTAGGTTAGATTGACCAAGATATCCAGTGCACACTCTTGCCTGACTTGAGTCCCCAAACAATGAGCCATACAGGCCCTGGGTCCCGTCCTGCTGTCCTGCTAATTCATAGTCCCACTTACTGCCACAATGAAAAGAAACAATATTCATATTACAGGAATTCCAGAAGGACAAGAGAACAGAAGGACAGAAAGCATATATGGGCTGAAAACTTCCCAAACCTGGGGAGAGAAATAGACATTAAGATTCAGGAGGCGTAAAGGACCCCAAATAGGTTGAACCCAAATAGGGTACACTAAGATGTATTATAATTAAATTGTTAAGAGTCAAAGGAAAAGAACTTTAAAAGCAGCAAGAGAAAAGAGTTCAGTTTATATAAGGGAGCTCCCATAAGACTATTGGCAGTTTCTCAACAGAAACTTTTCAGGTCAGAGAGACTAGGATAACATATTCAAAGAAACAAACTGTCAATGAAGAATACAATACCTAGTGAACCTGTACTTCAGAAATGTAGGGATAAAGACTTTCCCAAACAAAGAAAAGCTGAGGGAATTCATCACCATTAGACCTGCCTGACAAGAAATGCTAACGGGAGTCCATTGTGTGGAAATAAAAGACACTAATTAACATCATAAAAACAAAGCAATGTAAAAATCACTGGTAATGGTAAAAATATAATCAAAGCTAGATTCTGTTATGCTAATGCTGATGCATAATTCATGTACAAACCTAGTTTACAAGTTAAAATGTAAAATAACTATTTTAACTACAATAATCTGTTATTAGTTACACAATATAAAATATGCAAAATTATAACACCAATAACCTAAAATATGAGGGGGGAGAAGTACAAGTGTAAAACTTAGGAATTGTATTAAACTTAAGTTGTTATTAGCTTAAAATAGAGTGTTACAATTTTAAGATATTTTTATGTAAGCTTCATGGTAACCACAAGGGGAAAACCTGTAGTAATTACAAAAGAAACATGTTAAAGAAGTCAAAGCATACTGATACCAAAAGACATCAAAACAAATAGGATACAAATTCACAAAATTATAAATGAAAAAGATAAAGTCCTCTTTTTTCCTTGGTGAGTCTAGCCAGAATTTTGTCAATTCTGTTTTTTTTTCAAAGAACCAGTTAATCTTTCCAATGTTCCTGTTCTCTATTTCATGTATTTCTGCTCTAATCTTTAGTCAGTACCACCAAAAAGCCACCTATAGATTGAATGCAACCTCTATCAAATTTCCAGTGAAATTCTTTACAGAAGTAGAAAAAACAATCCTAAAATTTATGTGGAACCACAAAAGACCCCACGTAGCCAAAGAAATCCTGAGAAAAAAGAACAAAGGGGGCAACACACCTCCTGATTTCAAGCAGTACTATAAAACTACAATAATCAAAACAGTATGGTACTGGCATAAAAACCAACAAATAGATCAGTGGAATAGAATTGAGAGCCCAGAAATACTGAAGCATATTCAGTCAACTAATACTTGACAAGGGAGCCCAGAATACTCAATAAAGAAAATACAGTCTTTCCAATAAATGGTACTGGGAAGATTAGATATTCACATGTGAAAGAATGAAACTAGCCTCTGATCTTCCAGTACTCACAAAAATTAACTTGCAATGAGGGGGGCAGGAATAGCTTAAATGGTAGAGTGCTAAGCATGCACAAGGTCCTGGGTTCAATCCCCAGCACCTCCACTTGGAAAAAAAGAAAAATTTAACCCCCCTGCCCCCCCCCAAATTAAGAAAAACAAAACAAAACAAAAATCAACTTGCAGTGGATTAAAGACTTTAATGTAAAGCTGACCCCTAAAACCCCTAAAGAAAACAAAGGGGGAAAAAAAGCTCCTTGACATAGGTCTTGGCAGTGATTTTCTGGCTATGACATAACCTTAAAGCACAAGCAACCAAATAAAAAACAAGTGGGACTACATCAAACTAAAAAGCGTATGCACAGCAAAAGCAGCAAACTAAGTGAAAAAACAACCTCCAGAATGGGAAAAAATATTTGCAAACCATATCTGATTAGGACTTAGTATCCAAAATATATAAAGAACTCATACAGTTCAATAGGAAAAAGCAAATAATTTTAAAATGGGCAAAAGGCCTGAATAGACATTTTTCTAAAGAGGATATATAACAGGCCAACAAGTACATGAAAATGTTTATCATCACTAGTCATTAGGGAAATGCAAATCAAAACCACAGTGACATCTCAGCTCATGCCTTTTAGAATGGCCACCATCAGAAAGACAAGAGATAACAAATGCTGGTGAGGATGTGGAGAAAAGGGAAATGTTGTGCATTGTTGGTAGGATTGTAAACTGGTATAGCCATTGTGGAAAACAACATGGAGTTTCCACAAAAAGTTAAAAATTAAACAACCATATGATCCAGCAATTCCACTTCTGAGAATATATTGAAAGGAAACAAAAATACTAACTTGAAGAGATATCTGCATCCCCATGTTTGTAGCATCATTATTTACAACAGTTAAGACATGGAAACAACCCAAAGGAGTTTTATATATAGATATAGATATAGATATATACACACACATATACATACACACACATGAATATTATTAAGCCACCAAAAAAAAGAGAAAATCCTGCCATTTGTGACAACAAAGATGGACCTTGAAGGCATTATGCTAAGTCAGATAGAGAAAGACAAACACTGTATGATCTCATTTATATGTGGAATCTAGTTTTTTAAAAAAACCTCATAGAAGGAGGAATCAGATTTGTGGTTACGAGAAGAAGGGAGTGGTTGAGAGGGAGAATTAGAGGAAGGGAATTAAAAGGTACAAACTTTCAGTTATAAAATAAATAAGAACTAGGAATATAATGTACAACATGAGAGCTATAGTTAATACTGTTGTGTGATATATATGAAAGTTGTTAAGAGAGTAGATCTCAAGAGTTCTCGTCACATACAAAATTTTTTTTCTCTTTCTTTTTGTTGTATCTATATGAGATAATGGATACTAACTAAAGATAGTGCTGTAATCATTTCACAACATATGTAAGTCAAGCCATTATAACATATACCTTAAACTTACACAGCAATGTATGTCAGTTATATCTCAGTAAAGCTGGGGGGAAAGATGTGTGGGACTAAATTACTGATTTTATCTTTCATATATCAACTGATATTTCCTAATAGCTCTGGTATAAAAGTACTGAGCAGCCTAGATGAAAGATCCCATAAAACATGCAAGCAAAATACAAAGGGCCAACAAGCATGTGAAAAGATACTCAGCGTCATTAGTCAGTACCACAGTAAGACAGCCATTTGAGTGGATGGGAAGTGCTATGATTTTTTTAAAATCTGAAAATAACAAGTGCCAATAAAGATGAGGAGAAACTGGAACCCTTGAACTTAGTGATGGGATTTAAAAATGGTTCAACAGTTTGGCAGTTCCTCAAGTCAAACATAGAATTACCATGTCATCTAGCAATCCCACTCCCAGGTATATATTCTCTAAGAATTGAAAACGGGTACTGAAACAAATACTCGTACACAGATGTTCAAAGCAGCACTAATCCAATCATCAAAAGGTGGAAACAACCCAAACATCCATAAATGTCTGAATAGATAAAATGTGGTTTATCCATACAATGAAATATTATTCAGTCATTAGAGACAATGATATGGATACAACATAGATAGATATCAAAAACATGCTGAGTGAAAGTAGACACAAAAGCTCACATAACATAGATCCCATTTATCTCCATATGAAATACCCAGAATAGATAGAGCCATAGAGACAGAAAGCACACTGGTGGTTGCCAGGGCTGAGGGAAGAGATGAATGAGTAATTGTTTGATGGGTACTAGGTTTCCTTTTGGGGAGATGAAAGTGTTCTCCGACTAGGTAGAGGTATTAGTTGCTAAGCACTGTGAATGTACTAAATGGAGCTGAATTTTTTATGTCAATTTTTTTTTTATTGAAGTATAGTTAATTTACAATGTGTTCATTTCTGTTGTACAGCAAATTGTTTTATATATATTCTTTTTCATCATATTTTAAGATATTGAATATAATTCCTTGTGCTATACAGTAGGACTTTGTTGTTTATCTATTTTATATATAGTATTTTATATCTCCTAATCCCAAACACCTAATTTATCACTCTCCCACATCCTTTTCCCTTTGGTAACCATAAGTTTGTTTTCTATGTCTGTGAGTCTGTTTTGTAGTTAAGTTCACTTGTGTATTTTAGATTCCACATATAACTGATGTTACATATGTCTTTCTTTGTCTGACTTATTTCACTTAGTATGATAATCTCTAGTTCCATTTGTTGCTGCAAATGGCATTATTTCTTTTTTAATGGCCAAGTAGTATTCCATTGTGTGTATGTGTGTACGTATTCACTTTACTCCACACCCTCTCTAGCTAAAATGGTTGATTTTATGTTGTAAAGCTCACTTCATTAAAATTTTTTAAAAATAATGCTCAACATCACTAATTATCAGAGAAATGCAAATCAAAACTATGATGAGGTATTACCTCACAGTCAGAATGGCCACCACATAAAAGTCCACAAACAATAAATGCTGGAGAAGCTGTGGAGAAAAGGGAACCTTACTGTTGGTGGGAATGTAGTCTAGTGCAGCTGTTACGGAAAACGGTATGGAGATTCCTCAAAAGACTAAAGATTGACTTACCGTATGAGCTAGCAATCCCACTCTGGGGCATATATCTAGAGGAAACCTTAATTCAAAAAGGCACTTGAACCCCAATGTACGTAGCAGCACTATTTACAATAGCCAAGACATGGAAACAACCTAAATGTCCATCAACAGATGACTGGATCAAGAAGTTGTGGTATATTTATACAATGGAATACTACTCAGCCATAAAAGTGATAAAATAATGCCATTTGCAGCAACATGGATGGCCCTGGAGAATGTCATTCTAAGTGAAGTAAGCCAGAGAGAGAAAGAAAAATACCATATGATATCACTCATGTGTGGAATCTTAAAAAAAAAAAAAAAAGACAAATGAACTTATTTGCAAAACAGAAACGGACTCACAAACATAGAAAACAAACTTATGGTTACCAGTGGGGGAAGCGGGTGGGAAGGGATAAATTGGGAGTTTGAGATTTGCAGATACTGACTGGTATATATAAAATAGATAAACAAGTTCATACTGCATAGCACTATATCTTGTAGTAACCTATGGTGAAAAAGAATATGAAAATGAATGTATGTATGTTTATGTATGACTAAAGCATAATGCTATACACCAGAAATTGACACAACATTGTAAACTGACTATAATTCAATAAAATACATACATAAAAATCTTTTTTAAATAAATGCAAGCAATAATTTTTCTCCCACCATATATACTCCATGAAACCTGGAGGGAGAAAATGCTCGCAGTGTTTAAGGAAAGATGACAAGAATGATGACTTTCCGGAATATGACATCTTTACATATCTGGTATTCTATATCCTCAGAAGAAGGGTCATTTTCCTCCTCTTTCAGAAAGCAGTGAAAGTAACACATCGTATATGAGTGGTAGTACTGCTCTAGAAAGAGCACTCCCATCCCCTTTGGCTATTGTCACGGCTCCTGTGGTCACACAGATCTCCCAAGCCCTTTGTTCTTTTTTTTTTCTACAGAAGGAAGGATTTATGACTTGCAGCAAGTAAGGAGAACATTGGGGATCTTTCTCAAAGCAACATCTCCCTGAACACCACAAATGGGTAAGTTTTGTTTTTTTTCCTCCTTTTGCAGTTTTATTAGGTAGAATTATTAGTGTTTGACTGCACATACACATTATATTGAGTGTAAATACATATATACAGTATACTGCACAATATTTTTAGTTTACATATATGTACTAATTATTGTTTCTAAGAACAGATTAGAGCTTTAGCTTTTTAAACTTACATAGTTATCAAAGGAATAAAGCCAATTACAAAATAAGAATCAACAGAATGTGGTAATCCAATCATCTTAGTTATAAATATTAAGTAGTTCATTTGTGTCATCATTAATTTTTAGATTCCTCATATGAGTGATGTCATATGGTATTTTTCTTTCTCTTTCCGGCCCACTTCACTTAGGATGACAATCTTCAGGTCCATCCATATTGCTGCAGCATTGTGTGTGTGTAGCACATCTTCTTTATCTAGTCATCTGTTGATGGACATTTGGGTTATTTTGTAAATAGTGCTTCTGTGAACATTGGGGTGCAGATGTCTTTTTGAATTAAGGTTTCCTATGGATATATGCCCAGGAGTGGGATTGCTGGATCACATGGATCAAATGGTAAGTCTACTTTCAGCTTTTTAAGGAACCTCCATACTGTCCTCCATAGTGGCTGCACCAGTGTACACTCCCGCCAACAGTGTAGGAGGGTTCCCTTTTCTCTACCCCTTCTCCAGCATCTGTCGTTTGTAGACTTTTCAATGATGGCCATTCTGGCTGGTGTGAGGTGATATCTCAGTGTAGTTTAGTTCTGCATTTCTCTGACAACTAGCAATGCTGAGCATTTTTTCATGTGCCTATTGGCCATCTGTATGTCTTCATTGGAGAATTGCTTGTTTAGTTCTTCTGTCCATTTTTGGATTGGGTTGCCTGTTTCTTTGATATTAAGGTGTATGAGCTGTTTATATATTTTGGAAATTAGTCCCTTGTCAGTCACATCATTTGCAAGTATTTTCTCCCATTCTGTAGGTTGTCTTTTCGTTTTGTTGATGGTATCCTTAGCTGTGCAAAAGCTTTTAAGTTTAATTAGATCCCATTTGTTTATTTTTGCTCTTATTTCCAATACTCCAGGAGCTGGTTCAAAAAATATATTGCTGTAATGTCCGTCCACGAGTGTTCTGTTTTCCTCTAGGAGTTTTATAGTATCTGGTCTTACATTTAGGTCTTTAATTCATTTTGAGTTTATTTTTGTATATGGTGCTAGAGAATGTTATAATTTGTCTTTTACAGGTAGCTGCTCAGTTTTCCCAGCACCACTTATTGAAGAGACTGTCTTTTCTCCATTGTATATTCTTGCCTCCTTTGTTGTAGATTAATTGACCATCCCGTGTATAGGTTTATTTCTGGACTTTATCCTGTTCCATTCATCTGTGTGTCTGTTTTTGTGCCAGTACCATACGGTGTTGATTACTGTGGCTTTGTAGTAGTCTGAAGTCAGGGAACATGATTCCCCCAGCTCCATTCTTCTTTTTCAAGACTGTCTTGGCTATTCGGGGTCTTTTGTGTTTCCATACAAATTTTAACATTTAAGAATGTCACTGGTAACTTGACAGGGACTGCATTAAATCTGTAAATTGCCTTGGGCAGTATGGCCATTTTAACAATACAGATTCTTCCAATCCAAGAACACGGTATATCTTTCCTTTTGTTTACGTCGTCTTCAGTTTCCTTCATCACTGTCTTACGGTTTTCGGCATACAGGTCTTTTGCCTCCTTGGCTAGGTTTATTCCTAGGTATCTAAGACCTTTGTTCTTATCTGACAGCATTTTTTCTCATACAGATGGCCTTTGCTCATTAAGTCTCTTTACTAATATGCAACCTAGTCTCCCTGTCTTCTGCTTTCCACAACCTTCTCCTATAAACCAGAGGTAAAGGGAAATCTCAGGTTTCCAGACTAAGTATTTTGTTGATGGCAACTCTGTTCTTCCAGTTGCTCAAACCAAAAACCTTGACTTTCCTCTCTTCATTCTCACCTTGGACCTGTCAGCAGCTTCTCTACCTTTAAAACGTACCCAAATCGGACTATTACTTACATGTAAGCTGCACCAACCTGGTCCAAGCCACCAGCTTTCTCACTGAGATTATCACAGCTGTGTCTGGTCTCCCTGCTCCAGCCCTTGCCCATGTAAGGGTCTCTCTCAACAGGGCAGCTGGAGTCATCCTTTGAAAACATAAGTCGGACCACGCCACTTGTCTGCTCAGTGTCCTCTAGTGATTTTCCATCTTCCTCAGAATACAAGCCCAGTCCTTGCATTGATGTCTGGGCTCCACTCAGGGAGCCTTCCCCTTCTCTCCTAACCTCTGACCTTGTTCTCCTAGGACTCTCTCCCTTGTTCACTCTGCTCCAGCCCCAGAAGCCCGGCCGTCTCTCAGAGATGCCAGTCACACCCCCTCTTGCTGTTCCCTCTGCTTGAAGCACCCTTAAGATTGGTCTCTTTTTGCAGGTTGTTAAGCAAATGTCCCCTTCTTGGTGAGGCCTATCTCAGCCACATTATGTAAGATATCAGTTCCTCTCCCCAGAACTCCCTATGCCCCTTCCCTCATTTGTTTTTCCTGAGAAGTCCAGGATCTAAGGAGGAAAGATAGAGCAGTAGCCAAGTGAAGCAGGAGCTCTTGGGGGACATCATCACTGTCACCAATCCAGGGCCTCCACAGGCCAGGCAGCTGCCCACATATGGGACAGGAGGGGCTGGTGATGACTGGGGGAAAAATGGACCATATTGAGCTCCATCTGAAAGCTTTAAAATTCCAATTTTAAAAAACATCTGTGCAGTCCACATGAAATGTGCCTTGTGGATGTTTTAAGGCATATAAGCTGCTAGCCTATAAATGCTGCTGTGATAAATTCAGCTCGATTCCTGATACGCTAAAGTCACCCAAGTGTTCCAGTACTTTGATCTTCACAACAGAAGTATCCACTTGTTTTTCTGGAAAGGAGACAGGCAGGGCAATAAATGCTTTCTTTCCTTTCATAGTTTTTCCAACCACTAGCATTAGATGTGCTGGAATTTCATAATACTTTCTCCCTCATCTCTATGCTCAAATTTTAAGGTAGCAAGGATAGAGTAGAAAGCAGACCAGACAAAGGTGGGACAACCCAGCCCTGCCACTTATGTCACACTTTACTTATGTGACTTAAAGTTATTAAGTAACTTTAAAAGTTATTCTTGGAGCTCAGTTTGCTTAAGTACAACACAGGAGTAACACCTACCTCATAAGGCTAGGGTGAGGGTTAAATGAAATTATAGATGCATAAGTGCTGTCTGTATCAAAAAAGCTACAGAAATTAGATGCTACTATCTTACCAAAGAACATTAGACTACATTGATCTGTTACCAAGCAATATTTACACCTATTAATCTGTTGTTGTTACCTCTGTTGACCTGTTGTCAAGCAGTATCAGTTTATTTCACTTCATTTGTATATAAGATGCCTCCTGATTGTATTCACAAAGCTCAATGGCTGAAAACTTTTTTTAGAAGTGATAAGACAAGGGTTTAGGAAAAGGAACTAGTTTCAAACTTATATTGATTATCCAACCTAATTAAAATTATATTGTAGCTGAAAATTTTTGACATATAGGAAACAAATGTTAACCATTATGTTTTAGACAGTAATATAACTATTCTTTTCTACCATTATTGTCCTTATTCAACTTGAAGAAATACTTTATGAACTGAGATAGCAAGAATCAAAAGATGCTGATGGAGCACTATTTACAGTAGCCAAGACATGGAAGCAACCTAAATGGCTGACAGATGACTGTATAAAGAAGTTGTGGTATATTTATACAATAGAATAGTACTCAGCCATAAAAAAGAATAAAACAATGCCATATGCAGCAACATGGATGGACCTGGAGATTGTCCAAGTGAAGTAAACCAGAAAGTGAAAGAAAAATACCATATGATATCACTTATATGGGGAATCTAAAAAATGAGACAAGTGAACCTATTTACAAAGCAGAGATAGACTTACGTAGAAAAGAAACGTGTGGTTACCAGGGAAGAAAGGGAGGGTGGCAGGATAGCTTGGGAGTTTGGGATTTGCAGATACTAACTACTGTATATAAAATAGATAAATAGCAGGGTCCTGCTGTGTAGCATGGGGACTATACTGAATACCTTGTAGTGGCCTATAATGGGGAGTAATATGAAAAGGAATATATAACATATTATATATTGTATAATGTAGTATATACCATTATATATTATAATGTATATAATGTATATCATAAAACATTATGCATTATATATTGCATATAGATTGATATGTCATATTACATATCTACATTATACACTATTGTTTTACATATAGTATATATTATAATATATAATATATACTATAGCATATAATAGTAATGTATATAGTATACCATATAGTGTATATTGTATATAGTGAACTATATTATATATGTTGTATATATTATATATGTGTATATATTATATACTATACTGTATATGTACTACTGTATGTAGTATACTATATAGTATATATTATATAGTGTATATATTGTAGTATCCATAGTATATATAGTATATGCAGTATATGTAGTATACTTCAACTAAAAAAGAAAAGATGCTGCTGGAAGAGACTGACCAGTGATGATGGATGGGCAGTGTGTCTGCCCCGTACAAGCAGGTTGTGCCCTGCTCATTCCAGTCAACACCAGTCCCATAATCCCAATGTGATGGCACTCCCTAAAGATACCCCATTCACTACAACACAACCTGCTCAGTAGGCTGCTGACAGATGCTGCTACTGAAAATATTGTTCTTCGTCTTACTGCTAAATACAAAATAGAGACCTTCTTTAGTACACAGGAAGATTAGTGGCAGGTAAAAATGGAATAAGCATTGCTCACATTTACGTTCAGAAATCAGCCCCTCTATTAACTCAGCATATCTGTGACAGAGTCCAAATACTACAGCTGAGGTTACAACAGCTTGTGTGTGTACAAAACAGCTAAAGAGACTGACTAAAGGCCCTTGAGTAGTTTGCCTGTGTGCAATGTTTATGAATGAAGCAATGCAATATTCCATGTCATCAGAACACATGTCTTAAAAGGAAGATATTAATAACCCCTAGCTATCTCATGAGTTTGTGGAAAGGCTCAAAAGTATGTAGAAAACAAATGTGAGAAAGCACTTTGGGGACAATATGGCAGCATCAGAATATAACAGATCACTTGTCATTGGCATTTATCTACTCTAACTTCCTTAGCAAAGACTTTGGTGTTTGCATTACTTGGGGTAACTTTAAACCCACTTGGCAATGCCTTTCCTATTTGGAATCTACCACTGTCATTGCTGTCATGTGGCTGAAACCAAACTGGCTCACTTTGCAGGAGACACTTTTTCAGCTTTGTTGCCCCTGCCATGGCCACATGACACCCTGGGAGCATCAGGCCTCTCTCCATGCTGAAGGCTTTGGCAGATGGCACCTTTGGGAACCACCATCCTGGTTCCCTCTGAGGCATCCCAAATCACCCTGTGCTGATACCCAACTATGGGTCTCCCCCTCAACCTGCAGAGCACGGACATAAAGAACGAGGTACCCTCACCTGGCAGGGAGGAGGGTATTTAAAAAAAAAAAAAGAGGGATTTTGGAGGTCACAGTGATTGGCAGGGTCATTGTCATTTATCAGGTGGGGGTCAAGGATGCCAAATATCCTAAAATGCATTGGATGGTCCCACAAAATAAAGAAGTATTAATAAAGAAGTATTCTGCATCCTACATAACTTTCAGATGTCCTATTAAATATTATCCATATAGGCAAAAAACCTGTTTAGAATGATCTGAATCTAGAATTTACCTCTGTTTTACATTTAAACTTAAAGCATTTGGATGTCATTTTAACATTTTTTAAGTGGTAGGACTGGTAATTGACAGGTTTTAAATGTTTTTTAAATTGAAGTATAGTTGATTTATGATTTTAACATACTTTGAATTTTTCAGGCATACAGCCACTGGGTAAATTGAAGGAAGTGTCTTGCCAAGACAAGACACTTGTTTACCTGTTCAGAACATCACATCACTGTTGTCCGGAATGGC